>NW_024368485.1:8068133-8100014 GCF_014805655.1 Passer montanus | reverse complement strand
GCACGGCCCCGGGCGCGGAGGCTCCGCGGCGCTGGCCGGCAGCCGCAGGCACCGCACGCGTGCCCCCGCAGGATGCCCGCGCCGGCGCGCCTCTGTTTACTACACGTACGGAAAGGGCCGGGAGGAAATCCCCCTTCCCCCGTGTGCTCCCGGCCTGCTGCTCTCCGCGCTGCCAGAGGCAGAAAGGCGGTGTTGCGGAGGCCGCTGGAGGGTTCCCAAAGTCCCGCGGTTCTCGTCTCAGAATTAGAGTTGGACTCCTTGGGGTTTGTTTGGAGGGAGCCCCGCAGCAGCTCTGGAGCGCGGATTCCCTGTGGCCGTATCCCGGGCCAGCCCTTCCACAGCTCAGGACTGCGCAGACCGCTGCCGTGGGCTGCCCGGTGCCCTCCCCGTGCTCCCCTCTCTCTGTCACCACGCGCCCGGTCTCAGCTTTCCCCATCTCCTCATAAATTCACAAGAAATGTTTTCCCCCGCGCCAAGGAAAAAAAAAAAGAATGAACGTGAAACGCCCACAAACCCAAACAAATTGCTGAGCTTTACATGTTTTCCCCCGCGTCAAGGAAAAAAAAAAGAATAAACGTGAAACGCCCACAAAACCAAACAAATTGCTGAGCTTTAGAGGCAAAGCAGGTTCCCCATCCCTGTTCACCTGCAGCCCGCCCTCTTGGACTCTCTTAGTGAGCTTGGCAGCTTGGACGTGTGGGGCTGCTCTGAGGGGACACTGACACCGGAGCTGGTGTTGGGAGAGGCAGCAAGCTGCAGATAAGGAGTTATCCAGGATGAGTTGGGGAAACTGTGGAGGAAAATCTGAAATAGTTCTGCTAGGCACAAAAAGGACATTGCGTGGCCATGGACTACTCGAGCCAGTAATGCACTAGCCAAGATCTCAGGCTGTATTATCCTATAAGATACACTGCACACACCCACACTTGGAATGAGAGCCCCCATCCCGACACCAGTGCTGGGATGTGATTAAAAAAATATCCTGCCTCCAAGAGCTGCCGCCGTGCTCCTATGGAAGAAGTAAGCAAAGGGGGGACTGAGGACACGAGCACGGATGGCACGCCATCCCAGGGCCAGCCTGTCAGCAGAGCAGCCCTGCGCTCTGGGGGCAAGTGCTGCGCTGAGCAGATGTTTGATTGCTGCAGCAGCCTCAGTCAGACACTCCTGGTGGGCACGGGCAGGGTTTACAAGTCCACGAAGGGCAGCGAGGCTGCGGCCAGGGCTGGGGCGGGCGTATCGCGCAAAGGAGGTGCAGGAAGGAAATAACAAAGGAACCTGCATGAGAAGCACGTGAGCTGGAGCAAGGCCAGTGTTGCTGGCAGGGCTAGAGGGATCTAGTTAACAGGATATGGGAGCAGCAATTACAGCCATTAAAGATGGAGGGTATGGCTTGAATGTCAGATGGACGGGGTTAGGGAACAGGGGTTTTTGTTTGCGGTTCCTAAGTGTTTGTTTCTAAATGAATGGGAGATGGATGCATTTACGTGTACACAAATCAAGTGCTCTATGTCCTTTTCATTGCTTTCTATTCCTTTGATTTGTTTTTCTCTTTTTGCCATTGGGCTGTATGTAAATTAAGTAAGTTATTATATAAGTAGTAACAAAAAAGTGTTTTAATTCCAGTGAGACATAATCAGTTGCTTGCTAGAAAACAGTGTTGGATTCTCCTTAGGAATCCCTGTGTGGTTTCTCTTCAGATCTCTAGAGCTGGCAGAGTCTGTAAGCACTGACATTGTTATTCTGGTCCATAACTCTATCTGGCTTTTCCCATGATTTCTTATTTCCTTTTCCCCAGAAATGACTTCTACGTGACCATAGGTCATGGCTGCCTGCCTGTGCAAGGAGATTTTATTCCAGGGTAAAACTAGGCCTATTATCTTCATTATTGCTGTTCTTAAAACAGCTTTAGCAAAATGTAGGGACCTGAAATGTGTGGGTAACTGCATGAAATGCTGGCAAGCAGTGGCATCTCAGAATTAGTGGAAGTGTAGTTTCTTTAGAAAAAGCTGCTCTTTGTTCTTTCCCAAGCACGTCTTCCCCTTCCGCTGTCACTCCCTGAGCTGGCTTGCTCACTCAAAGAAGGGCAGGCAGCAAAGGAACCCGTGTCAGGACCCCGGGGCTGGAGGAAACAGAGGTACTGACAATGCCAAGGGCTCTTCACAATGAAAGGTGTTTGAAATCACAGAAAGCGAGGCCATACCAGGGGTCTGACACTCCCCACACAGTTGCAAATGGCTGGGTCAGGCCTCCACCTCAAGATTAATTCACTCTTCTGTGAATTTTGTTGTGGCACAACCCTGTTTACGCTCCTGGACTTGTAAACGCAGCACAACTGATGACAACAGTTTGATCTTTGTTTGTGCCCTATTCCCTCCTGACTTCAGCACTCAGTGTGGCTTGGCTTGTTAGGGATGAGTGAGGAGTGAATCCGAGAACCTCCGAATTTCCAGCTAGCTCTTAGGCTGCCTTGCTGGGGACAGCATACATCTGTCCCGTTTCATTTTCTTCCAACAGGACCACATTTGGTAGTTACAGCTTTAGGAGCAGTAAATATAAACATATGCAAATGCTAAAGATTTCACCCTCATGACTTAGCAAAAAGATTTAGGGAAAGATGAACTGTGCCAACAATTCATATCAGGTGAAAACAATATGTGCCAGGAAACACAGCACAACAGTCCCAACCTCTGCAGCAATCAGCTGAAGCCTGGTGCATTTGAAATGGCTGTCTAGTGAAGGTAGAGTGCCACCTCACCTGATTATAGTTAGCAAAAAACTAGAGCTGCCTTCACAGGAACCCGCTCAAACTGCAGCATATTCAGAGTGAAAAATAATTTTCCAAAGACATTGAAATGTTAGTAAAGTGTTAAATGTTAGTAAAGTGTTATTTCCAGTGTTATTTCTTCTCTGATACAAGGGTGCAGGACGTTTCATAATCACAGCCCCACTAGGTCTTAGACTATCCACCCAAAGGATTTTATTTTTAGTGGTTTATTTTTGGGCTGTGTAAAGCAAAATTTTCCTTGGACTTCAGCATGTGTAGGCAATAGGCATAGAAACATGGTGGGTATTGGAGTCTGATCCTGCAAAATTCAGTGAGAGAGGTTCTGTGCCATTGGAGAGGTTCTGTGCCATTAGTTCACAGCCCATCTGACAGATCCCACAGGTTGATCTAACCTGTGTGTGCTTCTCACTGATCCATGGCACCTCTTGGTCGGCCCATTGATTATTTGATTTCTCACCACGGATGTTCCAGCTGCACACGTTGGCACTGAACGCTGAGGTTCGTTTCACGTGCACAATTAATCGCCATTAGAAGTGTGGTTTTTGAAGCTGGGCTCCGCGCTGCGCACAGCAGCTCGGGCGCGTGTAGCTGCCTGGATTTACATCCCCGCCGTCCCCAGGGAGAGCTCGCTGCTGCCCTGCTGCCGCACGGCTCTGCCGGCCGTGTCAGCATGTGCCGCTAATGGTGCTGCGGTTGGTATCGATGGGAAAGCGGCTCCGCCGGGTCGATAGCAAAGCAGCCACTTAGGGCAGCGTTTTCCGGGTCTGGGCATCTGCAGTGCAAGAACGGTGATCAAATGGTCATCAGGGGCAAACTGCGGGCCCAAACTGGGGCTGAGCAGACAGACAATTTCAGATCTGCTTCCAAAAAAAGAGCTGGGGTGAATAATTTTGATTAAAAGTACTTTTGATTTTTTTCATAACTGTTTTTGTGAACATTGCTGGGCCATTTTGTTGCAGCTTGAAGCAGACAGCAAGCTTGGAATATTTTAGTCTGGTAGTTAAAATTTTGGCAAAATACTGGAAGTCTTGGCAGTTTTAGCTGTAGATGTCTCTACCAGCTCTCCCTTGCAAAATGTTCAGCTACACAAATATTTTGGTTAGGCAGGACACAGCAAAATGAAAGAGATTTTGGTCTCAAAACTGTCCTTTTTTGTAGGTTTTTGCTCAAGATGATTAACTTTCCACACGTCTAAATACCATCCTGTTCCAGACCTTCATGGTCCCAATCATTTGTATCAGCTGTGATCCCTTTGTTGTGTGCGCCCATATCCCACCAAATGCTTTGATTTAGAAAAAGCTGAGGTTACTTTACTGAAAGCTGGCTCTCTGAAGAAGCAACACTTTCTCCAGTATCAGATCTTTGATTTATTATAAAATAAAATTATCTGTGATCATTTTTCAAAAAGACTGTTAGCTTCCTTTTGGGCTTTTCAGGGAGCTACACATACAAAGATTGGTACAATAGGAATGAGTGGGAACAAAGGGAGTGTTTTTCCTCTGCCCACAATATAATATTAATGACAGGCATTGCAATTATTATTTTTGAGGTCTTTCTTATTAAAAGGAGTATATATTACTAATCAAGAGTGCCATAGTGGATCTATTCAGGATGCTAATTAGGCTCTTCATTGTGCTGGGATATATTTATCCTCAGGCTTGTGCTGCAGGTCTTCTGAATGCAGCTCTACAGAAGCACAGGGCTTGAGAAGAGTTCCTCCAGAAGCTGCATAATGCAGCAGGGAGGGAAGCAGAGCTTTCAGGGTAATGCTGCTAATAAGATTGTGTTTTTCCGTTTGGATGTTAGGGGAAGAAAAGGGTTCAGTTTCTTTGCCTGATTTAATGATAAGAAATTTAATTTAGCATTGAACAATACTTTTTGTGTCTTTTAAGGTACCAGTAAGGTATCTCCACCTTCCAAAGAAATGGCATTGGTATCAAAAATAGCTCAGTACTATTCAGCCTTTCAGACAAGGAGCCAGTCAGGGTTTATGTGTGCAAGACAAGGGGCTCTGTCCTTCGTCAGCATCCCTGTCCCCATCCACCATGACCTGAGCAAGATTTGTAGCTGCCAGACTTTGCTACATGCCAGGTTCAGCAGCCCAAGGAGGGAGTCCTGGGGCTCCTTTCTCATTTCCAGGATTAATTCCTCATTCCTGTCTGCAGAAGAGCAAAGCCCCGGTGCCCCAGTGCAATGAGAGTGCGTTTCACCTGCAGTCTCACCCTCTGTGCATTTACATGGGCAGTGAGACAGCCTGCCCACTGAGCTCTCCAGCCTGCTTCTGCTCCCCCTCCTCAGCTGTGTCTGCAGGGCTGCAAATCAAGCTGACTTTTGCCTAAGCGTTCAGGAGAGCTGAAAGGGGGCTGGTATTGCCTGCAAGGAAATCGTGAGAGTATTGGCACAACCAGGCTGAAGCAACAGCACCGTGTTGTAAATGATGCATAGAAAGACAAGCAGGTTATGTAAAAAATGCTCTTTGAAAAAATGTAAAGGAAAACTTATTAATAAACTGTAACAAATCTGTGCTCACTCAGAAGTACTCTGCTTTAAATATTAATGCAAAATGCGAGAACTTTTCAGTTGAGGATTTTTCTGACTAAAGAAAGACTTTAAAGAAGTCACAGAAGACAAAAGCAGTCCAACCCACGAACCTTCCTGTGTGACTTTTAGTTCTGTAGTTGGCAGTTCTTTGTTTTCAGTCCCATCAGATGCTTTTTGAAACCCATTTTCCTAGTATCTAACCACTTGTGATTATGTGATAATGATGGAGTTAAAAAAACTCACCATCAGTGAATTTCAGTTCCGAAGTTGCTCTCTAACATCAGCAGCAAGTTTTTGCATTAGCCCTCCAATGCAAACAGTGAAGTCTAGGGACTCTCCAGCTCGTGGGGCTGGTGCTTTTATCGTGGATTGTATGACACAGTGCTTGCAGTGGAGAGTCCCTTGCAGATATTCCTGTATGTGCTTCTCTTCCATTAGATCTTCTAGGAAAAGTACCTTAACCAATAGCATTACTGTGTTTGTTTCCCCTCCTATAGACATGTTCCTGTTCTTCCTTTCCCAGGGCTCAGGTTGTTTTCTCTTAAAACTTCTCTGAGTTGTTGGATGATGTGGCTGGATTGCTAAGGTGCAGAAAGCATTTAGATGTCACCTGAGTCTGTATTTGTACAATGCAAGTTCAAGTGCTTATGGAGTATCCAGAGGCTTTCCACACTGCTTTGACATCAGAGATGGCCCTTGAAAATGGCAGTGTGGTAGTCAGACCATGATCCTGGTCAGAACAGTGAATAAACAAAAGAAACCATATCAGCACGCTGTCTGAATGGCCGTGACATTTCAGTTCTTCTGCCACTTGTCATGTTGCTGCTCTGGGACCATTGCAGAAAGTCAGGTGGCCTGGCCTGTCTCTGCTGCCCAGCCAGGGGAGGGGGACAAGCCCCCTGGGACAAGGCAGCCGTGTTTTGTGTGACAGCGAGTTCTGCTGTGCACGTCACCTGACAGCAGCCAGGGGCGAGGCTGTGTGCTGGTGAAGGGAGAGGGTGGAAGGGCAGGGCAGGGCTCCTGTGTGCCAGAGGGGCCCAAGGATATTAATGCCGCCCACTGCTGAGCCATCTGCAGGTTATTGCATGACTTGACGGACAGTCAGTTATTAGAAAGGAGTCACACCAAGTCCACTGCGTGGGCTTAAGCACATCTCCTCCTGCTATGCTGTTATTTAGCTCTTCCCTGTACTTCCAGCATTTGTTTTTAATTCATATACTGACAGTGACACATGGCAGGAGTCCACAAATGCCTAAGATAGCAGCTGGTTGAGCCCCAAAGGAACTGTCTTTTGGCAATAAACCCGAGCAGCAGACAGCCAACCACGCTTTGATAGGTACAGAGCAGGTTGGTCTCTTGAATGCTTATGTACCTGCTTGCTGCAGGGCATGCACATTGCTCAGGCAGCGCCAGTGCAACACCAGTGCCCTGCCAAAGCAGTCCCTGAGGACCAGTGAGGTGAGGATCACACAAGGTCCACCAGGTTAGCACAGGGGAGCTGCAGTTACCCTCCTCCTCCCTCCTTTCGACATGAGTTGTTGCCACATCCATAATTAAACTAGAGCTGAATAATTCAGAGTCTATTCAGAGTCTATTCAGATTGTCTATTGTCTGGTGCTGAGCAGGGGATGACTGTCTGCAGCAGCACACAATACACAACAATGCTGGAATATAATATTCCTGCTAACTCCAAGGGTAACTTCTTTTACTGCAGAGCTGCCTTTGGAGCTTGCTTTGTTTGGTTGGTTTGGGGTTTTTGTGCTTCCTCCCCTCTCCACGCTAACACTGCCCACAGCTGTGGATCTTGAGGTGTCAGTGACCGAGCTGCCCTTGCCACAAAGAGGGGAGCAGTCTCCATACCAGGCTGGTAAAGAGCTTCCTTCCCACATCACCTGGCCAGCAAGCTGCATCAGACAAACGAGGTGGTGTCCTTACGAGCAGCCTTGCTCAGGCATGCAGTGGGAGGTGCTGGATTTCTCCTCAGGCTGCGTGAAGCCCTAAAGAGCTGACAGTGGATGGGCTTGAAGGAGCTGGAGAGGGGCTTTGTGACTGCAGCCAGGAGGACCTGGCCTGCCAAGGGAGGTTCCCACTTGTCTCAAGTGCAAACTGCTGGGAGAGGCACTATCTTCACAGTCTTCACCCCCACCACTGCCCCAGCGGGGGTGTTTCCCCTGCACTTGGAGCACAGGAACTGATCCTGCTTGTCAGCTTGACCCCAGGCTGGAGGGTAGGATGCACTCATCAGAATTCATCATTGCCAGCCTCAGAACATATTCAAAACAAACAGTAAATACTTTGTTTCTGTCTTCCTTTTTCTGTCATCCTCCACTCCCCCTCACTTCCCTTCCCGTGTCTGTTGCTGCTGCCTCCCCCAAGCCTTTCCCCACGCTCTGCTGTCCCAGCAGAGGCAGGGGCTGTCCCTGTGGGGCAGTGGGTCTGCCCCTGCAGCACACAGGGATGTGCAGCAGCACGACCAGCCCTCCCTGGCTGTGAGGAGCAGACGGGCACTGAGTCAGCTGGGCTCAGCAGAGGCTGGGACAGAGCACAGGGCATGCCAGGCAAGCAGCTCTGAGCAAATGAAGCCAAGGAAATCATTGATGCCATTTCACCAGTTCCACCAGCTCTGCTGAGGATGGATCTGCCCAAGGAAACAGCAGGAGGGCAGCACATGAAAAAGTCAGACCCTGGGGACCAGAGAGCTGAGCTCCACAAGCCACTCCGACGAGGCTGTGCACACACAAGAACAGCCATGCAGCTCCACAACTGCTCATCTTCTCTTCTCCAGCTCTGTAGTATCACTCCTCAGACTAAAACCTTAATGAGAGCTTGCCAAGTTCTTGTAATCACACCAAATTTCATAATTTAAACATGTTTTGAAGCTCCAGAGAAAAAATGTACATCAGTGGGAACCAGCCATCTGGAAAGCTTTGGAGTCTTTTTTTGCTCATTTGTTTGTTTGCAATTCAGCTATTCCAGTACCGTAAGGGTAACTTAGTTATTTATTTAATTTTAATGTTTTTAGGTTACAACGTGAGTTTTAACTAAGGGATGAAGGCACAGCTGAAGCAGGGATAATTCGCCACTATGAAAAGTAAATGATTCTTGAATGATGAATGAGGTTTGTGGTTATGCCAAGGTATGGTCCATACTGTTAAAACCCATTACTTCCTGATGCTCTTCACATTATAAATTCTTGTAATGCCATTTTTCTTTTGCCCATGAGTTGTAAGAGAGGGGTAGAGTCATAAACTCACCAGCCATGACCTATTGAAAGGTCAAATCATCAAAAGCAAAAGAGATGGTGATGCAAAATGCCTTCAGAAAACATCCTTTGCAATATGCCATGATCCTGGCCCAGGTGCACTGTACATTATGAAGTTATGTATTACAATATGAAATTATGTATTACAATATGTGCCAGCTCTGCTTTCATAGAAAGTCAAAACTGCTTTAAGTGATAAGACTATCTCTTCCATTTTCACACTTAAAAAAAAATAATCCTTGCTGAAATGAGTTTATATACCATATTACTCCTTTCATTTTCTGGACAGTTTTTTTGTTGTTGTTATTATTTGTTTCAGTGGTCCTTTTGAGACTCCTAAACAAGAAAACAGAGTCAGAGGAATTGAACGTGAATTAAAGTGAAGGAAGAGAGAGACTAACAAGTGAGCTATGACAGCAAAGATTACTTTTGGGGGAAAGAAATCAGCACAAGCAGAGGAATGAATGGACACAGAGGAAGAAATAATGACAAAAGAGAAAGAGAAGACATAGTGAAAGGTAAGAGGTGGCAAAATTTGTAATACTAAAGAAAAAGGTACACAGTAATCTGCTGTAGGGGGAAAAAACATTAGGCTACAGAGAAAACTGAAAAAGAAGTCAAGAGAATACACAATTTTATTCCAAAACCAATTGAGAGGCCAATAAAGTCAAATAATTAAATCAAATAATCCTTTAAATTACAAGATGACCTTGGAGGAGAGGCAGCAGTTTTCAGGTTTTTTTCCCAGCCATATCTCAGGCAAAAACTGGAGGTGTTGAGTAAATTTTTAATTGAGAGCATAAATGATTTACATGTTCACAGCAATGCATCCCTCCTTCCTCTGCCACCAAGTGAAATTCTTTCTCAGCAAGCATCAAACCTTGATTTCCATTGTCATTGTCATAAATAAAGGCTAGCCCTCTAAGCTTTCTCTCCTTTCTGACAGTACGTTGCTTTGTGCCCACTGTCCAATTGAGAAATTTCTCTTTGAAAGTGTGTATTTTGGAGGAACGTGGCAATCCAATCAAAATAGCTGTTTATAGCCTTAGGAGGCAAAAAACAACTGTTAGCATTTGGATGTTTCTACAATTAATGTTTGTATGGTCTTACATCTTAATGTGAATGTATCTGAATGCTTTTGGGTGCTGCATAATAAAGAGCTGGTTACTAAACTTAGCAGCACTTCATGTAGATTAGACATTATAATTGATGCTTACAGAACAGGACCCAGAGAAATGAATTTTATGTTGCTCCACTTTCACTGGTTTAAATGAAAGAGTTACAAAAGGTCTTTATACCATGCAGGAAGAAAAAAAAAGTGTGTGCATTCATGGGTGATGGCAAGCAATTGTGTTTATTTGTTCTCTGGAAGTGCATGGATGTCTTGTAATTCCTGCCCAGGGTGAGCTCTCCCAGCTCAGTTCCCTGTGCTGCAGTCCTGCTGCATCAGACTTCAGCCTCCTCCTCCCCCAGCATCCCTGGTCTCTGATATTGTCCCTGTTTCCTTGCCCTTTGCTTCAGTTCTTGAATAGTGATGCCCTGTCCCAAAAAGCCAGGAGAATACTGCTCACTGGGGTTTCCTTCAGTCCTGGGACCAGCCTTTCCAGCCTGAGGCTTGGACATGCCATGGGTTTGAGCTCACAATGCAGGCTGGCTTGGCTTGCCTCCTCTGGCTGGCCTCCCCAAAATCCTCATGTACTGGTACATATTCCTCTGCCCCCTTCCTTCCCCATCCCTGCTCCTCTTCCTGCTTCATTCAGCTCTTCCAAAAATCCAAATGTTTGGGTCCCAATCTGTTCTAACACCTCTGGTTAGTCCACGTTTTAGCAATTTTCCAGTCAAAGGCCTGGGTTCATGCTCAAAGCTTGGAAGAGGAGGCTTTGCCTAGAGCAGAAACACTCTCCTTTCTTTCTCCAGAGCCTGTTCATGTGCCAAAAGCCTTTATTGATCAACCTGTATAGATCTGCTGGCACTCTGTTGTGCCTTCAGCAGAAGAAAGACTGCCAGAGGCATAAAGTGGGGATAATTCATATTAGTCAGGCTGGGAGCTGTATATTAGGATAGATAACCCAAATCATCCCAATATGATCTTCTCTACGTGGGAGACAATGTCCTGTCCAGATGCCAGACCTGAGGTCAAGCAGCGAGATTTGCACCTCCCGAGCCAGGAATGTAATTCAGCTGCAGCTGATCCGTGCCAGCCTGAGGCAGGTGGAGAGCTGCAGGCTTGTATCCAGGCACAGAGCCCTGGAATAAAGGCACTATCCCAGGCACAAAGCCCTTATCCCAGGCACAAAGCCCTTATCCTGAGCACAGACCACAGCCCTGGCCAGCTCCCTCCCAAGCAGGTGCCACAAGGCTCCCAGTCTGGCACTGAAAGGCAAAGTGGTACCAGCACATTTTGGAGTAAAGGAATGACTTGGATGTCTGGCCCCAGGAGACAGCTTTGAGTTGTGCTGGATTCATAAGACACCAAGGAGAAAAACTTCATCCTTTTTGCATATCCCACAAATGAATATCACAGGAGATGTTTTGGATGCCAGTAAGGAAGAAGGACCCCCCTGAATCTAGAATTTACCTCCATCACAAATAATCCTGAATAAACACCATTAATGAGCACTGACAATGCTAGTTTGAAATTCTGTCCCAGCAGTTCCTCATTAAGCTGGTCTGTTCCAAACACTCTAATCTAAAATTATGTGTATCAGGGAAGTCATAAAAAGCAGGAGCTCTAATCAGCAATGTTTGATGAAAGAAAGGAATAGATAAGATTTTTCGTATGCTTAGTTAAATAATGGCAGAAAAGGGAGGTGAAGACAACCACAGGCAGGGGAGAACCTGTAATCAGGCCTCATTAATACTATAGTTAATTGATTTTCTGCTCAGATTCCAAGGAGGAACAGGAATCTTTCTTTAAGGTGGGTAATAGATTAACAAACATTGGAGAAGCAGAGAGGAAGGGACACACTTGTATCTAAGCAATGTGAACTTTGCCAGTTTTGAAAACTGTTAGCATGAAACTCAGTGCTACAATATTCACAGGCAATTTTAAGCCTTAAAAGATTTTTTTCCCAAACTTTGCATGCTTAACAAAAAAAGAAAAAAAAAGTTTTTCCCTTTTTGTGAGACTTCCCCTCTCCTTTTATCATATCTGGGGAGCCATAAATTGAAGAATTCAGCATTGCTCTACTCTGCTAATCACTTGGCCTACATTTGATTCTCTTTTCAAGTGGTGATTCAGGTGCTGTGACTAGTGAGACACGGAGAGAGAAACAAAAACTATTTTTCCCAGAATGAAAAAGGCCTGTTTTAATTCACTTCAGGTAAACTATGCAGACTTTTTAAGTGGTTGGTGCTGAGATTAAACAGTAGCAATACAGTGCCAAAAGTGTTGTCCAAGAATATTATCAAAGTAATGGTCTGTCTAACCACATAAATAAGTTTGTATGGGATTTGCTCTCTGAAATCCCATGGGCTGCAGAGCGGGGTTGTCCCATGGCACCTCCCCTGAGCCCTGATATGTGCATTGTGTCAGTGCTGGATTCATCCCAACAGCCCAAATCCAAGAGCAACGCTTCCTTACAAATCTGTTTACCTCAAAGTGCACCTTTTTTTCCCCCCTCTAAAACCTTTTCCTATTTATACCCTGCTTCAACAGCTGTGCTTTATTCCCCATTCAACATCCATTTTCCCTTAAGAGGGATAATTAATTTAGAACTCCAGGCAATCAGACATAGGTGAGAAACCAGCTTTCCTGGTGTTGCCTTTCTTTTCTTAGCCATTAAATGGTGCAATTGTGCCTCACATTTACATGGGAACAAGGGAATACACCCAAAATCAAACCCAGAAAAGAATTCCTTTTAATGCTATACTGACATCATGAAACATAGAAGTGCAGAAGTCATATTCCTCTACTACAGTATTAATTCATCCTGGCTTCTTAGGCACTAGAAAATCAAGAACTGACAAATTAGGCTTTGATGTGTCATTTTCACTTAAGCAACCAAATGCTCACCCAAGTAAATAGTTTGAAGAGGTGTTTTCAGGGACCTCGGGTGCAGTAACACTTCAGAGGTTTCTTTTTCCCATCAGAGAAGAGCAGCCTGTTTGCATTTATTGGAGATTTCTGTGCGTGCTCCCTGCTTTTAGTCCTGAGGGCTGCCAGCAGTGGGCTGCTTCAGTTACAGGGTGAATCCCAGCCCTTCCTCACCCAGCGTGATGGATGCACAAGGTCACGTTGACACTGCTAAAAGGAAAAATGAGTCCCAGGTATGTGAGCTGTCGGCTTAGGTGCTTTGTCTGAACTGGTCTCAGGGTGTTGTTGACCCTTAGAAAGAAACTCATCCTCTGGGACTCGAAAAGGAAGAGGGGAACTGGGAAATCGTTGATGTCACCCTTCTCTCAGTCAGGTTTTAATCCCATAATCTGAGACATCATCTCCCTCGCTGCCCTGGGTGACCTGGATGCTCTCAGCCACCTTGTGCTGCTCCCTCAGGGAAGGAATACAAAGCAGGAATCAGGTCATAGGTGTCCTGAGAACATATAAATGGGCACATATTGGTGATCTCAGTTATTTAGTGAGATCTGTGCTCATGTTTCATCACCCTAGACTGAGGTCAAATCCTCTTTTGATTTTAGCATATAAAAAATCCTTTCTTGATGCTGTAATTAAGTATATTATTTATTCCATACCTTTAATGTAACGATTGACTTCTGCTAGCCTGCTTTTTGCACGATTTCCCTTTAGAGCTAAAACAGTTGGGATAGTGAAAAATATATTACTTGTCACCTCCCACCCCCCCAATATTGGCAGGGTGTGTGAAGTACGAAGGCAAAAACATTCCCACACGCAGTGTTCTATCACAGAGAGTCTACTTGGACTCCTGTTTTAATAAAATCCAGGTGATTCCATGTGATTCTACCTTTGCAACACAGCCTGTGCTCACGCTGGGTGCATTGTGTTTTGCAGACGCCTCGGGAGAAGCCTGGTGGAGAGGGGCTTGCGGATGAGAGCGAGAGAAAACTACGTTTGCAGTAAATAAAAGCATAAAAGCATCCCTCACAGAGGATCTCTCAACTCGGTGACCTTTGAAGTTGCAAGGACACGTGGCCTAGACAGGTAAGGGAATTATGTTACTCATTATTTTACGGTGGTTTTGTGCTGTGAAGCGTGCTCATACAAGGAAAGAGCAGTTTGCAAAACTGTGTTTTAAAAGAGCTGGATTTGTCAGCCATGACAACAGCTAGGGGAAGATTTAAATAAAATAATAGGTGTTTTTTGCCTTTAATGTCTATAATTAGTTAATGCAGCATAAAAACCAGCACATCATTACTCTTCCTCTCTCCACTGTAGAAAAAATCAACAAAGAGAAAACATGCAAACCCAGTATTTTTTAGCTTGTCTTTTAAGAGCCTGGCTCCTGTTTAGTATGCATTTAGTAACGATGTATTCAAATGAATAATTTAGACCTTTGATGACAACTTTTCAAGAGCAGTTTTATCAATGTCAGACAGCTTCCCGTTTTTGACCATAGAAACACAAGACAGAAACCACCACTGCCATTATTAGTTTTGGCTCATCTTCCTGCTGTTTGGATAGGAAAGCCCCATTTAAATTTTTTTTCCTGGGAGTGAATTGTCATCGTTACTTTTAGAACTTCCCGATTGTAAATGCTGAATCAAATGTATTACCATAAAAGAAAAAAAAAAGCCCTGCCTTGTACCAGCAGTGCTAAAGCTGCAAAGCCAGACACTCCTGGGAAATGTTAGAATTTACACTGTCTTAATTTTGCAGGTTATTACTTCTGTGTTCTAAGGCACAGACAGTCACCTTACAGGTACTGACAGGCTTGTTACAGCAGACCCAGTGATGCCACAGTTACTTACAGAGGCTGGAAGAGGGACCCATCCCCACTCAGCAGAGCAGTTCCCTTTCTTGGCAGTGCTTTTGGTGGCCCTTGTGTGAGGAAGGATTATTTTAAGGACTTTTAGTTCAGCTGCACACAATTGCTCCACGTTCTGGTGCTCACACCCACAGCCTCAAAGGGGTTAATTTTAAGTCAAGGATTGTGTCTGTCCCTTTCTGTTATGGTCTATGGATCTAGCAGGTGTAAGCAGTTCATGTTGTATGAATTTTTCCCATCCCTGTGGGTATTTTTCAGGTTGTCACTTACTATTTCACTTTGTTAGGGAAGGATATGTAGAGTAAAAAGAACTTTGAAATCAAGAGATCCGCTAAAAATATCACTAAACATTTAGTATTCCCTTCCACATGCTCATGGAGATTTTTTTCCAGCTTTTTTCTTTGAACCTTATTGATTCCTGTTATGAACATAATCTTATGTAGGTGCACACCCTGCATAAGGTGCCGAGCTGCACAGTGTTCTCTTGGATTCAGTAATAGACTCAAATTTAGCAATTTTCTGATTGGAAATAATGCCATTATTCATGTGCCCTTGTACCAACTCCCAAGCTGCTGCCTGGCTCTCTTGACAATATGACGTTCCTGCTGCACATTATCTCAGAGGTCAGTGCAGAAGGAAAGGTGTTATACAACACTCAAGAACAAATCCTCCAAGGAGGAGGTCTCAGATAGGCACAAAAATCCAGTCTTGGCACAATATCTGCTGGGTCCTTGCACACTTTAAATATATGCAGTGCTCCCTTGCTGGGTGTTACCGCTGAGACATCAGCACTGGCTCAGTACACACAGTGTAGTCATGGGGCAACTGGCCACAGGAATGGTGGAGAGCAGTGGCTGATGGGCTAAACTGGGGGGAACAGGAGCTCATTCTTATTTTTTGAGGTTGTATGGAGGTTTTTCTTATAGCTTATATTACTTTGTGAGCAATCTGCAAAGGCACCTAAAGACAGCAATCTAAATCCACAAGCAACCGAGCAGCAGCAGTCAGTTTGTATTCAGAATTTTGCTTCCCCATCAGATCTAAATTTAAGATTTTGGGTCCAGTTGCTCAGTGGCTTGATTGCTATATCTGAAAATGATATATAGTCCTCAGAGCATTGTGAAAAAACGAAGGGTAGATCTTCATCAGCCCAGCAGCCAAGGTGTGAGCAGGGAGTGGGACACGCTTAGAGCAGCCTGGGGGGCAGGCACAGCCTGGCCTGCCCTGAGCACCCTGTGCTGCAGGCAGCCTTCCTCTGCCCCCTGTGCCGCAGCCCAGGCAGGGCCGTGCAAAGGGAGGAGCTGTGCAGCTGCCAGCAGCTGGCACGGGGTCCTGGCACAAGGAGCCCCTCCAGGCTCTGCCCGGCCCTGCAGCCCCAGCTCTGCCTTCAGAGCTTGCGTGCCACTGAGCACGGGAGCCGTGAGGACCTGGAGATTAAAACATTTGATTTGCCTGAGCAGAAGGGACTTGCTGACACAAACCAGGGCCTGTGATGAGATCTTGTTTACCAGCAAGTGTGGGGCTGGAAATCCATGCACCAAAATTGCTGTGACCAGAAATTAGACTCACTTAGTGAACGAAATTCATTAAAACAAGCTATGCCTCACATCACACCTTTTACATGACTGATTTAACACTGTTACTTCCTTCTTGCTTTCTCCCAGAATAACCTTTTTAGAGCAAAACATTTGTAGAAAGTCACTTGTAAAAATTATGAAGTAAAAAATAATAAAAAATGTCAGTCTTCCATAATGAGGCACTTGCTAATAAAGCCTTTAATTAAAATGTTGTTGAAAAACTTAAAAGACAATTTAAAAAACCACAGATGTGTGCAGTAAGTCACTTGTGCAACATCTTTAGCAATTTCTTTTTAAGAACCTTTGATGGGTTTTCTTTATATTAAAACTTTCCTTTATTACTTTCCCCTTAAACCTCAGTTGCCTCACACTTGCACTGGCCATAGTCTTATTAAATAGGTTTAAAAGATTTTCTTACCAGGAGTTACTCTGCAAAAGTGATTTGAAGTTGAAGGAAGAAGCTTTGTGAATTAGAGGTGCAGCAGACAATGGCAGGAGTATGTGAAATTGTAGAACAAGGGGAGAGACGAGAGCTGGTGACTGGATTGCTGATAGAGCTGGGAGAGAACCACGAAGTATCAGAATCTAATAAACTCCCTGCATCTCTCATGCTAATGTGCCTTTCTTCAGATACTGGACAGAAAGCGCCAAGGCCCTGCTCACAGAAATTGGTGTTGTGCTGCTCACTAACAGCACCTCAGGCTAATTTAGGCAAGCAGATTACAATAAGCCTGATAAAAGCAACCAAAGGAAAGATTTGTGTCCCTTGTACCTTCCTTTCATACTGATATCCTTGGGATGGCAAAGGAGAGCTGGATCAGCACCACACCAGTTTGTGGTACAAGCATCTGGTGTGTGTGCTGTATGCACGTTTTTATGAAGCACATTTTGGGGGCTGATGCTTCTTTTCTCTCTTTTTCTCTCCACTTCTCCATCCAAACAGAAATCTGCTCCAGCTAGTGCTCATCCCAGCAAGAACAGTAGTAGTACATCTATGTGTAGATGGTGGAGGAAAAAACCTTCAGTCTCCATTGCTTTGCTGGCAATCAGCAGAAACTGAGAACTGTCTTTTCTCTCCCAAATGCCCACCCACAAGCTCAGCTTCCCCCTGAGCACACTGTGTGTGCTGCACAAACCTGCTGATCCCCTAGGCACAGCTATAGAATAAGGGGTTCATTGCCAGCAGATTAAAATTCAGGTTAACACCTACTGGCCCACACAGAGCTGAACTCACTGCAAGGAGCAGGTCTCACCAGCACTCTGCTGCCCTGCTGATAGTGGTTATTTGTACTTCTAGGGGGTAGGGATAAACCACAGAAATTATTACACCTGTGCTTGGACTGGGACACAAAGGTGTGCTGGCTCAGTCTGGGTGCCCCAGGATTTGGGATATGAGACTGGACAAGGGATGTGCAGAACACACCAGGGAGAGAGCAAATGACTCCAGAAGATGCTGTAGGATCCTGTGGTCTGGCCATGGCTCTGGGCAGCATCCAGCAGGGACAGGCAAGTCATTTGAGTTGCCTCAAAAGAAAGGTTTTGTTAGGAAGGGACCCTCTTCTGACACAGAAACCACACTTTTACTATTATTAAATATTAATTTTAAAAAATCAATAGGAACAGGGCTTTTAATTTCTCAAGGCACAGAGGTCCAGGGCTGTAAGGCTACAGTAGCTGATTGTCATTACAACTGGTTTCAGACGGGATTTTAAGAGCCCCATTCTTTGTGCAGATTTTTATTTCCAGGAATTGGAAGAAGAATGGAAACTAAGTTGCTTTTGCAGCTTGACTAGGAGTTGTTCATCTGCAGGTCCCACAGGTTTGGTAGACAGGATATTGCCTTACATTTGTATTCCTTTCTGATTTAAACAATAGCACGTCTTCCCTAGGAAACAAACAGAATTTAACTTAATTACAAGTGACATTGAAGAACCTGGTGTTGCAAGGAAAAATATATGAAAAAATTTGCATTGATTAAAGTTACCAGCTTAAAATTATTTGTTCAAAGTTCACCCAGTGCAGTGAAAGCCCCCATAAAACCAACCTACAGGAGAAAGTGTATGCATCTAATCTGCATAGCTGCCCTCCAGAGCCAGACGGGAGGAAATAAGAGGTTACAGGCAATTCAAGCTCTAACCCCAAGCCTCAGCTCCTTCCACAGTCTCAGCACAGCTGGAGGTTTTTTGCTAAATTTGTCACCACTGTAGCAGGGAACAACCAAGAAAGATGGAAAGAGCATAATTAGACTGCAGGCTCAGAATCTCAGGGGTGGGAGCAGAGCAGCTCCCACCCCTTTGGAACCAAAAGCTGATCTCAAGAAATGTCATAAACCCAGCCAGAAAAAAGAGATGTCACTAAGTGGTTGCATTTGTATTTTGGATAGTTAAAAAGACAACTGTATTCAGTTGCACTTTTGAAAGAGAGAGTTTAAACCAGCTAAGAGTTTGATTTGAAACTGAAATGCTGGGTTCTGGTTTGTTTGATGAATGTCCATAAACGCTGCACTTTTAGGTGATTTAAAAACCACCCATTGTCAGTGAAATGATGCTTCAGGGGTAGTGAGGTTATGGCACATTTTCTGAAGGTTTGGATTAACATTGGGTAGGACACCAAATGCCAGTGAGTGCCAAATCCTGCTGTATTCTAGATTATCTTCATGTTTTGGAAAAGAAAAAAAGCAGTCCATCTTGAAATTTTTTCCTGTTCGTCCTTTGGTTTCTCGAAAAACCCACTTCATTTAGGGTGATATTTCTGAAGTGGATATTGAAAAAAATACTTCTCTAATGTGAGGATCCCCAGTTTCTCATTAAATCAATATTGTGTATTAGTTGTCCTCTCCATCTCTGACAAAAATCAAGTCATAAATCTTTCTGGCATCTCTATTCATTCTCCTGATTACACCATATAGTGCTGAGGAACAAAGCAAGCTTTTTTTTTGCTAAATTGCATGTCTGGAGAGGCTTGTGAGGGGGACTGTGTAGCTGTGGAGATAAAACCTCTAACTCCACATTAATATATAGCTCAAAAATAAAAGAAATTGGAACAGCCATGAAATATGGAGTACAAGATACACCTTGCATTAGTATTTCTGAGCTAAAGGAATGGGCTATCAAGATTTAGGTGGCATAATATTCTGAATTCTATTTTAAAAGCATCATTATCATCAGAGAACACTTAATATAAATCCTTCCTACGGATTCCCTGCAGGAATAAGGTGGCCTAGCTAACAAAGCCTTGATTTGTTCAATAAAACATACTCCATTTTCCTATGAAATGTAGACAAAGCACCTGCTTCTACCATCTCCATGGCTCAGCTGCCACTGCACAAATATTCCTTTATATCCAAGGAGTACCTGGGCACTACCACATGTCCTGATGTACAAAGGCCTCCATTCACACACCTCGCAGGAAAGAGCAAACAAGGACACCACAGCTGCTAAGCACACAGGAACTTGTTCAGCTCCAACAGACACAGCATTTCCCACCCCCTGCCAGGATTTTCACACAGCAACGCCTTGGCAGGCACGTGAAGGAAGCCAAAACAAGGGCAGGATTTGCTGCCTTAGCTCTTCCCTTTGCAGCCTGGCAGGAGGAAGGGTGACAATCAGGGTCCTTGCAACCCATAACCTGTAAAAGCAGTGTCAGTGCACCTTTACCTGTGCCCCAGAGATGCTTTGGCTTCTCATTTATCAGTCCTGCCTCGTGAGAACGCTGTGCCATAAACGATGTTCATCACTCTGTCCTTATGTGCTGTCCCTAGTGAGTGTCCCTTCGAGGCACTGAATGCCCCAGCGTGGGGCACACCACACGGCTGGGGCCATCCCGCAGAGCTGGCCGTGTCCGTGCTGTGGGCTCCTGCTGGCAGTGCCCGTTTTGGGATGATCTAAACCAGCAGCTCTAGAGACTGAGGAGGTCTCACCAGCATCCCAGTGGGTGCCGGCCTGCTGGCAAATTCCAGCCCTAAATCAGGCACTCAAGGAGCCCTGCTGAGGTCAGGGAGAGTGCTCAGCTGAGCAGGGCTTACGCACAAGGACTGCAACACCAGCTCCTGCTAATTGCAGTGAGAGCAGACTTGGCCCCAAGGAAGGGAGGTACCAGAATCATCCAAGAGGATTCGCTCTGTGTCCTTGTGTGAATTCACCAGTGGAGTACACGCCAAACGTGGATGTGAACTGGGAATGAGAGATACAGAAGCTTGAATGGCATCCAGGCAGTATCCCTGGCATGCAGTGCACTGATTATCTTCCCAGATCCATCCCACTGGGTTTCAGCCCTGCTTCAAACCAGTGTCTTACCTGAGCACAACGATTTTCCAAAGGAGACTTTCCAGTGACCGTGCACCACAACCCACTTTGGGGAAGAAGTTGTGATGCTGCTCCGGGTACAGCAATCAGGAACCCAACAGGGAGAGAATGCAGCTCTATCAGGCAGCACAACTCAGAATTACATTGCTGCAAGACGTCTGCTCTTTAGTGCATGGCTCTGATCAGATCACAAAGAGCACGTGTGGAAGAGTACCCTCCAGACACTCACCAATGAATCTGTAAATGCACGTGTTGCCACCACAGTCAGGCTGAACACATAGAGGGGTTTGGTACCCTCAGTACAGATTAGAACAACAGATCACTCCCACAGCTTTCCAACCTGGCTAGAAGGAAATAAATTGCAGCTTAGGGAACCGGCAAGTTACAGTCTGTGTTTAAAAGATGAGGAGATGGCAAATATCTGTGTGTAATGTTTAGTGCTTTATGAAACCCTCCCCTATTTTGCTCTAAACAATTCTGAATAAAATAGCAGCCTCTCTTAACGCAGCCCAAACCCAGCACCTCTATGATAAGGATTTAAAGATGCTTAAACCTAGTTTGTAAGCAGCTTCATTTCTGATTAGGATTAAAAAGTATCCTGAGTGTTAATCCCGCATTCTTCAGTAAGCTTAAAAGAAAGGAAAATATATAATGAAAAATTCTTCGCTAACCAATCAACCAACCAACATTAGTGTCAGGATGGCTACAAAATTGCTTTCTACATGTCTGAAATAATTCAATTATCGTTTGTGCTTGCGAAAGAACATGAAGTGTTGGTTACTTTGGGACAATACTCTCGCAGCTCTCTTTGGAAACCATTTGTGCTGTTAAATCATTTATTCCCAGCACTGTGCTCCGCTGACAGTCCCATACATCAGCTCATCCAGAAGAGCAGATCTATATAAAGTCTTTGAGCGGCTCTTCCCAGCACAGGACACTCGTGTCTTGTCTTGTCTGCGGCCAGGACATCGCTACAACACAGCACCACCTTCTTTGGTTTCATCAAGCCTCAAGCAAGGCTGGTAATTTCCATTTCCCCCCTCAACACCCAGACCTACTTTCCTTTAAAAACTCTGATCTTTGCATGGCTTTCCACCCCCTCGTACACCGCAGTTTCTATAATCATCACCTTATGTAAGAGACCCAGAAGCGGGAGCGGTTATTTATCCATGTTTGCGTGCCCTGCCTTTCTCCCCAGGCAGCACCAAAATAACCGAACGGGTCCCCATTTGGTGCACGTGGGCTGGCATACCCTTGTGATCAGTGGTGCCCGCTGTCACCCTAAGGGGAGCGCTGCTGGGGACAGAGAAAAAGGGTTCCTGCTGAAGGTGCCGTATAGGGTCCTTGCTCTGGTGCTGCTTTTCCAAATATCCAACTCCACTCGTGTGCCACGCTGCAGGTGATGGGTACCCAGCTCTGCCCTGGGTGTGCACAAAGGGAGGCGTGCAGGGAAGCAGCAGGGAGCATCCACAGAGTCCTGCAGCAGGCAAACCTGCACCCACCCAGAGAATCCGGCTGCTGGCTCGGCCCCTGCGCGGCGTTTATTGTTGGCCTGTTTATTTTCAGGTGGCCCTGTTGCAGCATTGTGACTCAGCTGGTTTCTAACTGACCTGGCAGGTTTTTACTGCTCTTCTGTCCTGCTTGCTGGCAGAACAACAAAGTCTGGGGGATTTATGTGCCCCGACACCCCCGCAGGAGCTGTGGGAGAAGCCTCCTCCCAAGGGGAGGAAGTTTTTGCAGGCAGATGCCTCTGTTTGAAGTGTCCCTGCGTATTTAGGCCCTGCTCCATCAGAGCATGGGAGCACTCGGCCTTGGGCACATCCATACTGCTGTCAGCAGCATGCTGTGTAAAGTAAGGCAGGTATTTAAGTCCTTCCTGGGCTTAAAGCTTCAGGTTTTTGTCCTGGCAGCTCTTGTAGCCTGCAGTGCTCCAGGTTGATGATTAACAGAGCAGCTAAAGAAGAAAGTTTGCAGCATACACATATTTCTGCAGTGAAAAAGCACAGGATAACTTGTTTAATCCATTCTGGGGAAGGGCTTTTACAAGCAAACATGCATTTACCCTTTTTATTAGGCATTTCAGCCACAAAATTTATGACCTCAGCACAGTCTTGCCCTGTGCAGAGCACCTGTAGGCAGGAGCTGCTGCAGGAGAAGTCAGTGGTGCGTGGCCTATAAATACCTGTTAGCCACCATCAGTGTGCTGGGGTTAGCAGCAGCCTCACAGGGATACACACGTCCCACATTTAGTCACTGTTTCAACCCACTTCTTGTCTTGCCAATTTGGGTCCTGCCCAGCTCTCCACTGACTTGGTTACTTTGAGGGAAGCAGATGGGAGCTCGTGGTATTCCAGAAGGCCGGGGGAGTTTCTAATGGGCCCAGACAAGTTTGACAACAAAAGCCTAATCCTGAAGAAATACTTTTCTTCTTTAAACAAAAAAAAGTTCAGTTTTACTGGGAAAACAAATCTCAACTTCTTATCAGCATTCCAATTTTTTAGTGCAAACCAGCACCCCAGCTTGAGCTTTGTGTTGCTGGTACCCTCCCTCAGCTTTGTTCCTTGGCCAAACCATTTCTTCAGTGAGCTGCTTTAGTCTGGTGCCCTCAAAAGCTGATTGTCCCTGCTGCTCTCCAGACCACCTTCCTTCCGTTTCTCTCTCATTTCTGCAGAAGTAACTCCAGACTGTACAATCCAAATGAAAAGATTTAATTTTTGTAACTTGTCAGCCAGACAAAATTAGTTTTGCTGATAAGGGAAATCCGCTTGTTTGCTGGGAGAGAGACGGAAAGTAGCTGTGCCAGCTCGGGGGTACTGAGCCAGGACTGGAAATAGCAGCACTCAGCCTCAGAGTTCATCAGTGAGCCACTTCTTCAGTAAAATCACCCAAACAATTTCCTGATGCTTCCCCAGTCATGCCTCTCTGCAATTCTTCTCCCCCCCAGAGCTGTTGATTTGGAAAAGTGAAAGTCCCTTTTTCTTCTCTTCAGAAACTGCATTGCTTTACTGGCAGGCTTGAAAATGGACATTATGGTTGATTGTCTTATTCACTGATCTTCCACAGTGATGGCATACAGCAGTGATCAGTAAGTACAAGGTTTTACATTTGAAATGTAAACCTATCTGGTGTCATCATCACCTCATCTGTGTCATAATAATGCTCGGTTTTCACCCGACCTTTAGAAATCAGCAGATTCAATTACTTGTAGCATTTGCTGAAGATCCTCCTGGGATCTCACCATAAATTATACTGTATTCTACAAATAGATATGACAACACTAATCAGCAAATTAAATGACAGTGATCAATCCTGCGGAGATACTTAAACATCTGATTGAGCTGGGACGTTGGATCTATGCAGCCTTCATCTTCAGCAGAGCCACTGCTCTCATGCATGGGGAATGCTGACCTTGCCAGCAGGCACCTGCAGGGTACCAGAGATGTCTGGTAAAAGAGGGAGCAAAAACCTGATGCCTCCAAGCAAATGGACATGGATGGATGGCTACTCCAGTCCCTTCATTGATGTTTTGCTCTGGTATTGCCACCCATTTGACTTTACACAATTATTCCCAGACGGAGCAGGTCTGGACACTTCCTAACACTTTTCCCCAGGCATGGCAGAGCCATGATTACCCCAGCCCCAGGATGCTGCCTCCCTCCAGGCAGTGATTGCCAGGTAGTCCTGAGGCTGTTCCTCCTGAGATATATCCATAGCCTACCCAAAAGCCATTTTGCAGTGATAGGGACTAGATCTTGTCCCACGTCCACCCTCATTGCCCTGCCAAGCTGCAGGAGAACAATACTTGCCAAAACCCCACATCATCAGCTGGCTGGCTGTGACTGTGCTCCATGTGCTGCCTGCACAGTGTGGCTGGATCAAAAAGCTGGGCAGGAAGGGCAGGATGCAGAGCTGTGAGGCTGGAAGGTGCAAAACCAGGCCGAGGGGCAAAGGGGACCATGGCTGGGGCCAGGCTTACAGTGCAGAAGGCTGGGGAGGCCTGAGGCCGTGGCTCTGCTGGGGAGGTCAGCCAAAGGAGCACTGAGCCATGTCCTGCACTCCCAGGCAGTGTCACCTTCACTTGGGCTGGTCCCCAGCCGTTCACTGGGAGCAGGAGCTGCAGGAGAAGGGCAGCGTGGAGCGAGAGGTGCCACTGCATCCTCACCACAAGCTGTTATTTTGACAGCTCTATTACAGTCACACAGAAACAACTCCTGGGAAGTGTAAAGCACTATAAAAAACCAGGCAGGGAAATCATCTGTCCTGCAATATGCCAGCTTTCACTGCAGAAGAGGATGGGATGCCAAGGAAGATCCATGATGTGTTCTTTCTCTGCCTCTTTCTTTGGCCACAGTCGGTTATTGTTCACCCCCAAACCACTATTTCTCCTCTTAAGCCTGTGTGGTTGTCACATCTGATGTTTATTTCATAGCAGCCCTCTCCCACAGAAGATTAATTAATTTTTCATACAAGCATGAAGATCTCAGCCCAGCTGAGGTGAAGGGATGAGCAGCCCTTTCTTGAGCCGTGTTTCTTAGGGAAAAGCCAGACAGTTATCCCAGGAATCACTAGCTGTGCTCAGAGTTAAGGTGTGGCTCTGCATGCACACAAAGCAGTACAGATCGTGGGGATACCACAGTGATTTCCTGCCCCAGGGGCCACTGACACAAAATCCAAGCTGCTGCTTGCTGTGCATGTCCATGCCAGGATTTCAGTGAGGGATTTTGGGAATGCAGGTGCATTTCTTGGTGTAACGAAGTGTCAGATCCTGTACAGACCAAGCTTTACCTCGTCTGAAAACCCAGCAGCTCTAGAAGAGCATGGGACTCCTGGAGTCACCTCTGCTGCAGCAAACAGGGCCGTGCCCTCAGCCTGGTACAAGGTGCAGCAGTGCAGCCCTGCAGGGAGCCCAGCCACGAGTTCCCACTGCTCTGCTCCTGCAGGAGCCTGCTCATCACCTGCAGGCCTTGGACACCAGGAGAGGTCTTTGCTCTGCACTCCTGTGGGTGCTGGGAATGCATCTTCCTAATCCAACAGCATGCCAGGAGCAGATACACCAGCCACTCCAGCACCGAAAATCCAGTACAAAGTTTCTTTTTTTTTTTCTCTTCTAATCACACATAGTACTTGGTAGCAACACCATCTGATAACCCAGCATAAACAATCCTGCTCATTTGTGGTGCCTCGTTGGTGTTCTCCATAGAGACACACACACACACGCAAGTTTTCTCTTTATGTGCCACTCCTCCCACCTTGGGGAAGGAAATTAGAAGTGCTGATGGAGGAGCTCCAGTCACATTTCCTTCCAGCTTCTGGTGGCATCAGCTCAACAGTGACAGTTTGTAAAGCAAAACAAATGGCTTGTGAAGCCAGTGTGTGTTACGGAGCCCTACCCAGAAGAAATGCCTGTCAGGTATTCCAGACATTCACTGTGGCTTTGGTACGTTTTTCTTTGACAAGAGCTATGCTGCAAAGTTTAGCTTTCACCCTCATTACTGCAAATTATTCCTCCAGCTTCAGTGCCTTTTCTCTTAGGCAGTACTCTGCAAACTGGTGCTGTACTCCCAGCCACCCTTCTGTCAAGGGAATGCCTTCGAGGGCCTCACTCTGCACCTGGCACTTCTTGTGGAGGAGCCCTTGCAGCAAAAGGAAAGTTTTCAGCCTGAGGAGCAACACCCAAGTGCTGCTGGCAGGAGAATCCTGCCTGGCAGCTTAGAGGAGCTGTAGTACCACACAGACTGGCATACCCACCCTCTTCATCCCTTTGCAAACCAGTGATTCCACTAAACACTTGCAAGAAGATCAGGTGTAGGAAGTACCATTGCATCCTCCTGTAGCGACTCTGGATGTCAGCAGAATGTGATTTGAGTTTGAAACAAAATACAGTTTAATTCATTTGTGCCCTCATTTATTTAAAAACCACACGGCTGCGTAGACATTACCACAGGAACAGCCCTTGTCCCTTCCTTGCCTTTTTTGTGCACATATTTCTAAGGCAGCAGCAGTCCTCTAGGGCCACAGGCTTAGCTGGAGCTTTGTGGGAGGCTCATAGTATACATGAATATTACTATATTAATATTGTAAGGACTACCAAAAAAGCCTTCTGCTTTCTGCCTTCCCCCTCTCCTGTGCCCTCTGTGATGGATATCATGGCATTGTTCTGAACCTCTACACAGCACCACTTGTGTCTGGGAATGGTTACAGGAAAAAAGCAGAACAAGACAGATATTTCAGCCGTGGAACACCAAGGAGAATTTCATTTGTCATGAGCTGAGTAATTAAAAGTAATTTTTGCATGTTTTGGATGCTGACTTCGGTCAGAGCATGAGCTCTGCAAAACGCTTATTTTTATAGTTTTGACGTAAATCATGGAATGTTTTCTTTCTTAATTTGGAACACTTGCCCCTAATGTTCCACGTCTCTGTAGAGAAATCCAGGCTCCTTTCTTCCTGACAGCATCCATCCATCCATTAAAGTCCCAGGGCTGACTGCCCAAGTTGTTTGGCTGGACTGAACACAGGACTGAGGCATCTTTTAAAAGTGGTGACTTCCAGCAGTCTTCAGAGACCACTGATTCCAAGGAAGATGCACAGTTTTGCTGTCTAAAATCTGCCTTCTACTTTGCACAAGTGCCACGGGTCATTTGCTTAATAAAACAACCCAGCCTCCTCCCCCAAGCCCGGCACATACACAAAAATAATTTCCTTGGTTATATTTTTCTCTGGGGATGTTTAAACTGTCAGCTTTGCTGAGCTGCATTCTCCCCTCTCATTCTTTCTCATGGGTGATGTCCTGTCACAGGGGACTCGGTGCACAGTCACATTTTGAAATTTTCCAGAGGATTTAATATTAATGCATGTATAAAAGACTTGCAAAATATTTCTCTTTTGAAATGATCACATTCTATCAATAGTTGCCAGAGCTGGAGTTGTTCAGCTTTGGCAAATAGTTGGAAATATAAGAAGCAAACGCTTCTGATCCCAGGGTTACATGGATGTATCATTTTCAGATCAGTCACTGTCTCAGGGTATGGGCACGTGTTCATTGGCTCACTCACACTGAGATCCATTTGAAATTACCCCGTGTGATTGGAACCACTCAGCGTTGAACGAGGAGCTCTCTGTTTCCAGTTGTATCTCCTCTTATCCATGGAAAGTCCTACTTGGCCAACAACAATAAACTCTTGGAAGTGATCGCTCACATCCCGAAACCTCTGCAAGTGAACGTGGGAAAAGATAAGCTTTAGTTTTGCTTTAACCTAGGACACTGGCTAAGAATCAATTACTGTAATGGATAGCAATGCAGAAATGTCACCCACAGGGCCTGCCTCATAGGGATGCACATTTGAGAGCTGCTCACATTTGCAGTTTCAGCTGTCATCCTCTGCAGCCACCCACAGCCAGAAGTAACGGTGTGAGATCACCACCAACACCCTCACACTGACACTTGGGCTCAGTGTTTAATATCCATGATAACCCATCAGTTAAAATCCATAGCAATTCAACTCTCAAAACACTTGAAATGATTAATAATTAAAAGCTGCCTAGATAGGAATGTGACATGCCAAAATGTTGGCTAGCACAGGCAGCTTGGCACAAGGATTTGCATTACAGCCTTTTCATCAGCTACAATAAATGAATGTGGTAGAATGTCTCCTCCACTATTAAATTAATATGCTGGGGGTTTTTTTTGGCTCACATATGGCAGAAATATCATTGTGGCAGTAGGCAGGGTGTTGGCAGACCTGTGCCTAAACTGTGTGTTGATGCCTGTGTTCTTGCCTTACAAGTCTCCTGTAGGGAGAGCAGGGATTTAGCAGGGATGCAGCCCCATGATCACGAGTGCCTGGCTCTCAGCGTGCCTGGACGGGCTCCATCTGCAATCAAAGCACACTGTGGCTCCCACACTAAGCTGCCTGGGAGGGGATGTGTTTTATTGTAAGGCGAGGCCTGCTCCCACTGTAACTTGTGGCAAATTGCAATTTTGCCAGGAAAAGCAGGATCAGGCGCTGGTGGCTGATGCCCGTGTTTCTGCTGGTAAGGAATGCTAGCCAGAAAACCCAAAATGGTTGTATAGAAACATCCCATGACTGATTTCCCCCCATTTTATATAAATACACTGCATGCTTTAAATCAGTTACCTGTCTTCTGTAGCTCCCTGTGCTGGTGGTTTTGCAGCCTGCACTGATTTAGGGTTGCTCACTCTGATTTTACTGCAGGTGCTATGATGTTGATTGATTTTTTGCAAGTATCATCTCCTTAAGTCATGTGAAAACAGTTTCCATTTCACAGCTCATGGTCCACATCTGCTGCTGCTCAAGGAAGGTTGCAAGCATGCAGCTGGTAACTGCTGTAAGAACCAGTAATATTAGTGGGATAATTCTTATAATTACAAACAAAAATGAAGTTTTTATTTAAAGGAGGCTTTATGAATGTCCCAGTTTGGGTTTTGGGTGGGTGGGAGTACAGAGGAAGAAACCACCTCCTGTCCTACTGGACACCAGTGCTCCATCACCCCACAGTGCACACATCACACTGATTACACCATACTGACAGACTCAGCATCCCTACACCCCTAGTCCCAGTTCTGAGGACTGAAATAAGAAATTAATTTGAGTGGCTGATATTGAATTCTGATCCTCCAAGCCTAGCATTTGTCCCAGCATCCCCACCATCTGCATCCATGATGCTGCTGGAAGAGAACATGGTTTGGAGCAGATCCTCCTCCTGGCTGGGGGCAAGCACTGCATTATTTTCATTCCACTATCTGAAGGAGGCAGATCTGGTGGCAATTTAAGAATCATACATTATCACAGGCTATGAAAGGAATAATTTATGGCCTTGGGCATTTCTCAGATCTTTCAGCAAAATCAGACATCTAAAGGAAAATCTGGTTCTTCGGAGAGCCACAGGGATGAGTAATGCACCCAAGAGGAGTTGGGGTTCAGACACGAAGGGATTAGCATGCTCCACCAGCGTGGTTTTGTCCTCTCAGACACACTCAGGCACATCATGTTTCCTTGTTTCATAACAGCCATCTGGATGTGAAAATGGGGAGATGGGAGCTCGTTCTATGGCTCTGCTTTGTCTTCCATGGGCCACACGTCACCTTCTGCAGAGGGCCGAGGGCTGCTTTTGTGCTGGAGCTTGCAGCACTCCTGTTTCCCTCTGACATACAGCCCTTGGAGCCTGGAGCTCTGCGAGAGGGGAAGCACTCCAGGAACACCTCGCCCCGTGTGATCACAGTCACCCAGAGTGCCTTTGTGCTGGGCTGAGCCTGCTGCCCTGCTGGGCATTTGTCAAGCACTCCATGGATAAAATTCCCAGTGCGCCCCCAGGATCTTGTTGCCTTCACACAAGGAGTCACTAAAATAGCTTTGCCTCTGTTGGCATTCACCTTCTGCTAGGATAATCTCTCCCCACAAAAAGCAACCCCAAAGCTGCCCATTAATTGCTACAGCACTGACAATTCCTACAGCAAAGGGGGGATCTGCCTGCAGCTCCTTGAGCGTGTGACACTGGGCAGTCACCATCACATAGCTGACCTAAGGCAAATCCCAGGTGATCTAATTATTAAAAAATAAAATAAATACCCCCTCTCCCTCCCTGCCGTACAGGAACAATACCCTGAATTTGCGTGAATGCAGGTTTTCCAGTTCATCTCCCTCACTGAACATTTGATAGTTCATTTAAAAGGAAAAAAAACCCAAACAGAGCAGAGGGTTCCCTCGTGGAATGTAAGACCTCCAAAGGACTTTTGGCAGCATCTGGAGATATTATTAAGTTTTCAGATTAGGTATGCATAGCACAATAATTAGGTCCCCTGAAGAGACCCCAGTAATTGATGGAATTTTAAGATATCTATTATGAAAGTATGAAACGGCTCTTCATAAAAAACAGTATTGGATTTCTCACTCTTTATTCCACATCGGCTAAAAATCAATATGAATACCTGGCTAGTGAGTTCTGACACTTGAAGAAGTTTGTGGCACAAAGAGCTCACAACACTGGGTACTAATTGCTGTGGAGCTAGCAAGGGGATCAAGAGCACTGTGGTGTGTGCACTGGATTAGACAGACTGCTCAAGAAATACCCTTTGTATTTCTTTAAGAAATATTGAAGAACTCGCCTTCTGGAACAAAAAGCTGTGTTATTTTGTAGAGCTGGCCCTTTACTTTTGGCAGTGCCCCAGAGTGCTGAAAAACCAAGTGAGCAGGGAAGAAACAGGACACGCAGTGTGCGTTGGCATGGCAAACAGAGATCAAACATGGACAGCTCTCGTGCATTTTGGGGCTGAGCTGCAAACAGCCACTCGGGCAGAGGCGTGAGTGGGGTCTGGATCTGCCCGGCCCTGCTGGCCACTGTCCCCTGCTGGGGACAGCCAGGCTGCCCTCGCTCCCTCCCGGTGCCAGCAGAGGGGAAGGGCTCGGAAGGGAAGGGGCAGCCCGAGGGGAAGGCAGCAACCTGCAGGAGCAACCCTTTGTACAGAAACACTCCTCATTGCACATGCAGCTCAGGTGCTGGCTTCCATACCGCTGTTTTTAAGGTACTGCTGTGTTTTGACAAAGAGGGCTTTGCTGCAGAGATCTCAGTGAAAATGGAGAAAAGAGGAATTTAACTCTATTAGCTCCATGAAGCAAGATAATGATAATTGTGTCAAATTCACCTTAACCCACAGTGAAGCAGGGCCAAGACTTTTACCACTGTGTGTAACATCAGCAAATGCCTGTCCCTGTGCCCTGGACCCCTTCTGGCACCACGGGCATCCCCTGCCCACAGCCTCACCAGTAGGAGGTGAGGAGTTGCAGCTTTCCTCAAATACTTCAGAACAGCAGCATTTCCACAGAGAGCAAGATAATTTTCCTCTCATTAGTTACCTTGACACAAGAAAGTTATCACAGCTCCCCAGTCTGTCACTGGTCTGAGGGAACAGGAATTTTAAAACAGATATGGGTTTTAAATGATGGCAATAGAAAACAGTTGCTTTTTATGGAAAGGGAGAGCAAACGCCCAAAGCTGGATTTCCTCGGGGAAAGCAGAGCAATTATTTTGTTGCTACCAAGGTGATACCAGGGTGTTTTCTTCCTATTTCTAGACCCCTAATATAATAGAAGGAGCTAACAGCAGCAGGATGCAGGAGCCATGCACTGGTGAAGGCTCTCATGCACCCAGCAGTGGGGTCCTGTGCCACCCAGCAGTGGGGTCCTGTGCCACCCAGCAGTGGGGTCCTGTGCCACAGAGCAGTGGGGTCCTGTGCCACCCAGCAGTGGGGTCCTGTGCCACAGAGCAGTGGGGTCTTGTGCCACCCAGCAGTGGGGACCTGTGCCACCCAGCAATGGGGACCTGTGCCACCCAGCAGTGGGGTCCTGTGCCACCCAGCAGTGGGGTCCTGTGCCACAGAGCAGTGGGGACCTGTGCCACAGAGCAGTGGGGACCTGAGACACCCAGCAGTGGGGACCTGTGCCACAGAGCAGTGGGGTCCTGTGCCACCCAGCAGTGGGGTCCTGTGCCAC
>NW_024368485.1:7696916-8067298 GCF_014805655.1 Passer montanus | reverse complement strand
CCGAGGAGTGGGGTCCTGTGCCACCGAGCAGTGGGGTCCTGTGCCACCCAGCAGTGGGGTCCTGTGCCACAGAGCAGTGGGGACCTGTGCCACCGAGCAGTGGGGACCTGAGCCACCCAGCAGTGGGGACCTGTGCCACAGAGCAGTGGGGTCCTGTGCCACCCAGCAGTGGGGTCCTGTGCCACAGAGCAGTGGGGACCTGTGCCACCCAGCAGTGGGGACCTGTGCCACCCAGCAGTGGGGTCCTGTGCCACCCAGCAGTGGGGTCCTGTGCCACAGAGGGAGCACAGGGCTTCTCAGCAGTGCAGGGCACAGGCTGGGCTGCCACAGCCCAGTGCCATTCCATGGCACCACCCCACCGTGGTGCCAGCACAGCTGATGGGACAGTCTGTGCCACTGCCCCATCCCCAGCCCTGCCCAGGGCTCCCCAACCCCAGCACTTCCACAGGGGCAGGAAAACCTCTCCTGGGGAGCAGGAAAGGACTTCTCTCCCTCCCTTCCTCTCCAGCCAGGCCTGGCAGCTGCCTGGGGGTTGTGAGCATGGCACAGAAGGCAGCAGTGGCACGAAGGGGCCCTGTGGTTGCTTGCAGCCCATAAATCAGGGCAGCAAAGAGCCCTGCTGATGGCTGGGCTGCAGTCTTGGGTTAACCATCAGAGGAGGCTCTGCGGCAGCACAGCCAAAGCAGAGTGTGATATTTATTTACTGAAAGGAATACAGGCTCTTTCCTACTTCTACAAGTCCCTTCCCATCAGGAGAGGCTTTCCAGCCAGCTCGAGGAACAGAGCTCTGTGCAGAGATGCCTGCTCTCCCGCATGGAGATGTGCACACCACAGCCACGGCTCCTCCTGAGCTGCCTCAGCTGTGCCCGAGGCTGCCAGGCTGCTCTCTGAGCCAGAGATGATCTTAGCACAGGCGGCACAGCCTGCCTCTGCCTCCCACCGGGGAGTTCATCTGCTCTGCTCGGCTGCTGGCGAGCTGCAGCAGCACTGGGGTTGAGCTTATTTATTGCTGGGGCTCCTGGCATGGCACAGCTCGGCTGATTTACACCCCTGGAGAGAGGTGACTCGTTTTCTGGGAGACATCCCCTATGAATCACCATTCAGGTTACTTTACTGACCCTGGCAATTAAGAGGACATTAGAAAGCCTTTCCGAGGGAATCACAGCCTTGGGGCATCACATGTGAAAGTGCCCTCCTGGGGGTAAAAACCCTAGAAGAAAAGAACATTACACTAAGAGCAGCAGACCTTAAGGCCATGAGATGCTGTGAGATCATCTGGTGTGGCCTGTCCATCACAGTCCCTCTGCTGCACCCACACTGACCACATGGTGCAAGAGGCTGCTGTGGCACCATCCCACGCAGTGCATCGTCCCCTCTGTCCCCCCTTCATCTCTGCTGTGTGCATGCAGAAAGAAATTACAGAAGATTTTGGTGTGTCTAACTCACTTGCCTCTGGCTTCCATCTGGCAGCTGGTGTTCTGCCTTTCCAGCAGCCTCTGGTGGTTTTTTTGTGAAGCCCAGCTTTCAGCTATTGGTCTACAGCCCAGGGACTGCACAGGGCCAGTTTTTCTCTGCATTCTCCTGAAAATGTGGAACAAAACCTGGACAGGGTGGTGTTTCCCAGCTGTAATCTCTTTCCCAGCTGAAGGCAACTCACCTGCCCTGTCACAGCATCAGATCAGTGCAGCAACACTTGCCAGCTAAATTTCATCTTTCCCAACAACAAAGTTTGATCCACACCTCCCCTTTTTTCCCCCTCTATTTAAATTATTTTATCCCCCCTACCCAGCCCATAATCACTTATTTGAACAGGCCAATTATCCCACAGCAGCTCATGACACTAATTACATTGCAGTTCTCAGCAGTGGAAGCAGCCAAGCTCTCCTGCTCACCAGCCAGGCCTCTTCCATTGATACAGCAGCAGGCTTTACATTTCTTCTCTTCACACTCATCAGGTTGGCTCCAGTTTGTTCTGAATTAGAGCTTGGCTTCCCCAGTGCTGCTTAAAGCCCTTCTACCTGGAGGGGAATGCAGCCCTAAGGATTAGGACCTCTTCCCACTGTGTTTTGCAGCCCACAATTCCAAAAACCCCAGCTCTATGAAATCATATTAATTATACAGTAGTTACGAGATTACCTCCAGTGTTTTCTTCCTTACTGTCTGCAGGCTGAACACTTGGATTTCTCATTTTTTTGGTGCTTTTTCCCTCAGATCCTCCTTTTGATTGTGCTACCCCCATGATCCTGAGGAACCTGTAAACTGAGCCTCTAAACCCTCCCAGTGAGAAAAAGCACAATGGAACTACACTTGGGAATGCAGCACAAGCCCCAGGCCCTTCCAGCTGTCTGTCCAGCAGACACCTTCTCTCTAGAGGACCATTTTCAGGCCCAGAATTCCTTGTTGCAGTTGGCTTCCTTAACTTCACCAGTGACATCACCTGCAGCTTTTTGAATGTGGCTCTGATTTCCTGCTCTGGCCCTTTTGCTGATCAGCTCTTCCTTCTCCTGCTGCTGAGCCCTGGAAAAAAGAGTAAGGGCAGGGAGGGGCCAGGTCTGATGGTGGGCAAGAGTCCTGCTCTGTGCGAGCTCAGGCTGGCAGACTTGCTGTGCAGCTCCTGCACACAGAGCCCTCCCAGCACCCAAGGGTATGACATGGTCCTTGGGGGATGAAACCCACTCATGCCTTTCAAAAGCACAGCTGCTTACCTCAGAATTGCTTCCCTGGGCTCAAGAGCATGCCCAGGTGTCAGGGGGCTGGTTGTCCAGCCCTCCAGCCTGCTCACCCACTCCAAACTCTTTCTGCCCCTCAGCAGTGTGCCCCAGTGCTCATCCCAACCTCTCAGCTGGATCCTGGGAGCTGCCCCACACTGAAGGAAACCCTGTAAGGCTCAGGAAGCTGCTGTGCTGGGACTGGTGTTCTTCTGGCCATCACCAGGAGCATCTGCAGACCCCACCTGAGGCTCAACAACCCCCTGGGCTTCTGAAAGCAGCTCAGGTCCCACTGCCTGGCCTCTGCAGCACCAGCCTCCCCGTGCTTGGCCTCCAAACAGCTTTTCCACTCATCCCAGCCTGCTCCTCTCTCCCCAGCAGCCAGGTCAGTCTCCTGTGGCACAAACACCAAGGTCACCCGCTCAGCTGGCTGTGAGAATCCTGCAGGAGCCAAGGGGTGTTCCCAACCCTTCCCAGGCCTCCTGGCTTTTCCCTCTGCGCTCACCATCACCATCTCCACCTTGTCCTGAATTTCTTGGAGCCAGGCTGCCCTCCTGCCCTGTGATTCCATTTGCCCCCTCTCTCTGTGTCACCTCATGGTGGGGCTGGCTCGTGATTTCACACCCCACTGCTCCTCTTTGGGGAAGGAAACATATCAATTTTTTTATTTTGATTCCCCCCCTTCCCCATTTCCATCCCAGTCTCATTCCTGTCTGTCAGACCCACAGCTCTGCTTGCAGCTCTGCTCCTCCCTTCCCTGCCCAGCCTCATCCCGTGCTCAGTCCACCCCGTGTGTCAGACCCCATGTGATCCAGCTGCCTCAGAGACTCTTTATTTTAACAGGTATATCCCTCAGTACACTGCATTCTACGCCTGCTTATCTCTTCTCCCAGAGAGAATTCTGTACACTGTAAATTAAATAGGGGAAGGGAAGTCAAAAGCCAAAGGAACAGATTTGGTTTTCCATGCTCTCAGTGGAAGGCCCTGCAAGGTATATTTCAGAGCACAAATATAATTGAATAGGTGATGAGTGAAACAGCTGGGGCATGGAACAGAAGTACAGGTGCTGTAATTTGTTGAGACAGTTCATTGCTAGGGCTGGAAATCACGTCCCAGCTCTCCTGCCAAAGCCCTCCTGTAAACCAACACATGTTCTTACCAGTCCATTGGCTCCTGCACACTGCTTTTTGTTTGCCATTGTTTCAGAGCAGCAGCAAGTGCTCATTGTGCTGGGAGCACAGGCATGTGCAATTCCTTCTTCTTGGTGTGAACACAAAAGCCTGCAGGGAAATTTCCCTGCCTTGTCCTGGCACTGCCCTCCTGCCAGCAAAGGGCTCAGGGTAAGGTCTCCTGAGTCAACTGAGGCTCTTGAGTCAACGGACGGAGAAATCTGGGCTTGTGTTAAGAAATTTTTATTTGTCCTTTGGATCTGTAATGTAAGCACATAAAATTACAAGTGGAAGAAACATCATGCCACAAAATTGCATAGAATTTTTACAAAAATGTGAATTATGCCTCTGAAACAATCATAGATTGAGGAACCGAAAAAATATGTACATGTTAACTGGAATATTTCATCCTACTCTGAAAGCAAATCATCAAGGACTAATCAATCACAGACACTATTAATACAATGTACAAGAGCAACACTGATTTCAAAGAAAGGCAAGCAATGATGTCCCTTTAGTTATCTGTCAGTGAATGTTTAGCTAATACATGAGCATTAATTAACATAATTATGAACATGTTAAGTCTAAAATGTCTGGCCTTCATTAGAATTTTTAAAATTCTGTTTATACTGCCAAAACCAAGCTATTTTCAGTAGTGTAAAGATATCTGAAGTGCACGACCTAGTTTAATATAGACAGCTCTATTCTATACAGCAGAAAGTCCACAATACAGCATTTCCACACATTCAACACAGAACAAGGCAAATACATAAAAGGCACAAGACTTGCACATCATAAAGACCCTTTTTTCATTATCTTACTCTAGTTCAAGTAATATCAATATTAAATGATATCGGTTTCACTGAAATAGTTTGAACGATGCAAGATGTACAGGATTACACACTACCTTACACCTGCAGAAAGTGGCACTGTACAGATATAAAAAAATGTGAGTACAGGAAATGGTCAAATACAAACGTACTGTAAAATGACTACAGCTGATAGTATATTTAACCCAACCAGTCTATTTATTTCTTATTAAATATAAATAAAAGGTTAACTGGCATTTGCCCGAGTTTCTCTGAGGACTGTGGCGAAGTCCTGGCTCCCCTGAAGTCCAAGGTTCAGAGGAGCCAGGATTTTCCCAAAAAGCCTGCGCTGTACAACGGTTCTATGATGCAACAGTTTCAGTTGTAGTATGAACACTGCTATCAGTTTATTCTTGTAATAATTTAGACAACACGTCATTTTAACTTTATAAAATGCAGCATTAAATCTCGACTCTACATTTTCAATGAGTGATTAAGATTGATTTCAAAGTGCAAAACTAGGATTAGCAGAGGAGTCACCTTTCCTAGCGTTAAGATGAAAGTCAGATTTTTGAATTTCATGTGCACTGATTTCATCATCATAAACCAGAACAGTTTAATTCAAAATATGATCTCCAAACAATGTGCAATTTTTCTTTCTTTCTGTTCTAAGTTTAAAAAGGAAACATCAAAATACTGTTTGTTTTCCAAGATTTGAACTTATATATATATACACCATTATTTAACTGAAAACTTAAGCTTGATTTGTATTTTATTGCTTAAATTTAAATAAAATAAGTTACTTTAAGTACTAAAATCCTGAGGGAATGGAAGTAAGGTAACTCAACTGTTACGAAGTGTTAAATGCCTCCCTATGAACCGATTGCTTTCTCTGACTGCTCTTCAAGCCCAGGTGCGGCCCTGACCTTGCAAAGGTGGATGTGAATGCGATTCCAGCCCAGCTCCTGGTGCAGGGAACCCAGCTCTGCAGGGTCAAGTGCCTCGAGGCCAGCCTGGGGCTTCGGGGCTGGTTTCTGCCTTGCCCCAAGGGGGAGGCTGGCCCGGGTGCCAATCCCACCTTGTCTGAGGTGTTTGGTGACTTCTGCCAGGGTGGGAATCCAGAGAACAGCGTTTCTTTACCTTTTCAAATATCCTGACTTTCACAATGTGTCTCTGTCATCTGATAGAAATTTCCCAGAATGTGCTGTTACTTCTCTCATGCATATCATACAGTACGCTAACTTTGATTGTTCTTATTTTAGCAAGTCAGTTAAACAGATTAATATACATTTTTAAATAACAGTGGTCAGGTTTTCATACTTTGCTTTTAAATTTTAGACCTTAGTAAAACTGAACCTCAGTCTTAAAAATAATGGAAGATTCTGTTAGATTTCAAATACTGTAGTCCTAAACATTTTATAATCCTATCAAATTCAGTAAGCTTAAAATATGATACTTAAAATCAATACTTTCGAGTCTGCAAAATATATATCAAATTTATATTCTAAAACTACTTTGATTTACACCACTAACACCACAAAAAGAATTCAATGATTCCATGATTATTGTATAGCAGTATAACCCAGATGTTAGCTCTCGGAAAGATTCTCCCTACTCACGGATCCCTGAAACATTTCATTTGGCCAAGAGACCACATCAGCTTCAAATAGCAACATGCTGTGTGTGCATATAGACAGATGTGTGTGCACATATAGCTATATATATCTGTCTGTATATACAAACATATATGCACTCACAGGTGTAACAAACACAGACGGACACGGACACCGACAATCTCCACGCGGGTTCTCCTCTCCGTTTTCCTCTCGTCCCCACAGTTCCAAGAATTTTCAGCAGCAAATATATGTCTCTCCATGGGATAAACATAATATCAAGACAGCAAGCCACCAGTGCTTGCAGAGCTAAAAAGGATCCAAGGTTTCAGTGCAAATGTAAAAGGATGGTACAGCTGTCAAGGTGCAGTTATAAGGAAGGAAACAAATATGATTAAGTACTGTTGTAATATTCTCCAGGATCTCTATTAGTTTGGAGCACTTTGCTCTGGCACTCCAAAAGGAAATCTGCACACACTTTTCTCTGTACAATACATTGGTCTTCATTAAACATTCTTAACAGTGAACATGGCCAGAAAATTACCCATTGTAAACTGGCCAAAAAAAAAAAAAGAAAAGAAAAATAAAGAGAAGAGGGAAGTTAACATATTAATTTTCCCATTACAACTGCACTAAGCTTTAGAACAATAATCAGATGAAGAATGAGAATGAAGACCTTTGCAGAATACTCTTTATAAAATGTTCCTTTGGGGAAATGTGCCCTTGAGTGCAGATTCCTCGTGCCTCCCGAAGCGCTCACCCCGGGAGAGCGGAGACGGGCGCTTGGGAACGGTGCGCCCCGGTGCACTGATTGTTTCTTGGGCAGTTAAAAAGTAGTATCAAACACTTTTTCTTGGTTATCTTCTTCCAATTCCTCCTCACTTTGTGGAGGTTTATGATTTGATTTTCCACCGTCAGATGCCAGGGAAGAGGGGGCAGAACTGTGGTCTCCATCCTCACTGATTTTCCCTTTCATGGCTTCCTGTACGAACTCCAGAATTTCCAAAGGCAGTCTTTTGAATTTGTCTTGATACTCCTGATCAAGTTCCACCTGCAACTACAACAAAAGAGACAAGCTGTCTTCAGGTGCATCTGATGTGACCAGTGCTACAGGATGGGGAAAGTACCACGCCAGGCAGGAGGGGAATTAACAAGGCATTTTGCACAACTCAAGACCGTACTCCCTTCTTTCCCGTATTAGCACCACGCATCCAAAGTGCCTATCGATTTCCATGCAGTCATTGCAAAGCTGGAGGAACGTGCAGTCATAAGGCTGGTTTTGGGTACCACCCTCGGGTACCCAAATCCTTCAAGTTCATGTGGATTTAACTGTAGTGGTGTCCATACTGCCACCGGCTTTGACAAGACCCCATTCAGGTGTAGTATGGATCACGGATAAGCCTTTGAAAGGGCAAGGCCTTCATTGAGCTTCAGGTAGTTAATCACACATCAAACACACCACAAACGTTGCTCTGAGAACAATGAAACAACTTGTGCCAGATTTCTTGGGTTGGAGAAACCATTAGGAAAAAGTCAGTTGTCAAAGGGAGTCAGAGAGGGAGGGAAAACAAGTTAAATTACATTTCTTAGGGCTAGATCATGGAAAGTTACATTATCGGATTAATGCAGAATGTGTCTTGGACATTACTGGGGAAAAAGTGTCATACCATCAACAGGATGCAAAAGGCATGCAGAAAGAAATCTGGCTATCAGTCTTCAGGAAGCAGTGGGTCCTTTCCCAGTATTTATTAGAACAGCCTTTGTTTTTAGTGCCCATATTAGGATCTGCACGATCCATTATTTGAAAAACATTAATGTGTATCAAAGTTTCAACTGAAGACAAAGCCAATTTTTTCATCATGACCAATATGAGCACAGCAGGAAGCAAAAGGGGTGAGTTCCAAAGCCAGACCCATTCCATCCATCTGTCCATCCATCCATCCATCCATCCATCCATCCATCCATCCACCCACCTTCTTCAAAAGAGGGAGTCAGGTTCTGCTAACTGTAGCTGCAGCAGTTTTGCAATAGTTTCTTAGGCAATTGTGTTTTCAGCTAGGTATTTTCCCAGGATTTCCAGGATAAAGGTGCTAGGAATTCTGATCCTTCAGCTCTAGGCCTGAGTCTGTCCTGTGCAGTTTCAGGTCTCCTTCACCCCACAGCTCTCAACAGGCAATGCAAATTTTCACCCGAACATTAGGTCCTATCCTAGTCTTACCATTCTTGACCTGTCCACACACCCCATGTGACTCCACCAACCACCCCTCCCTCTGAGCCCTTCCAATCCCATTCCCCATGCTTCTGTCCTGGTTTTCATCCTGCATCTCTGACTTTATTTTTGTGAGGCCTCTTCTCCTTTCTCCTGATGTGCAAATCAATGTCCTTAGCTCACCCGGTCTAGTTCTACATTCCTTAATTAGACAAATTCTGCAGCTTTTCTTCCTCAAGATCTAAGATCTGTTCTTTTTCCTTTTGGTTTCCCTGCTAAAGCTCTTTTCCTGCCTTCTTTCTGGCGATTTTCCTGATCTCCTGGCCTCCGTTTTCCACCTCAGATAAAACCAAGTCTGAGGCACAAATGATTCCATTAAAAGACATCCTGGGTCTAAAATACGTATTTCTATCAGCTAGAAATATATAGTTGTCACTGTGGTAGTTAATCATTATCCTAACACGCTTCTTCTTTTCCTGCACCCTTCATTTTCTGGCTTTATGTCTACATACAAATTTTCTGAAGGGATCCTCCTTTTGTCTCCATTTTGCAAACACTCCCCCAAGTACAGGCATCCTCAGAGGAACAGTGCCATAGGGTGGCTGGTGGAGAAAACTGGCATGTTGCTCCTCTGTGCCCAGCTCAGCAGAGCCCCAGGGCTGCACTCGTGCTGCCCAGGGAGCTCCTCAGCCCTGCAGATCCCAGTGGCACAGCATGGCAGCACTTGGGCACACTGCAAAACCAAGCCTGAACCCTTCAGGGTGCTTGGGGTTACAGTTCATGGCTGAATACCTGCCCTGCTAACAGCACACGAGTGCCCAGGCCAGAGGTGGGCTGCTGCACTCCCCCACCTCATTGCTGTAAAGGCACTTGTGAGTTTTGGGCACCTCAGGTACAGAAGAAGGTGTGTAGTATCGTAACTCAGGGAAAAGTCTCCTGGCTCTCAACTTCCTTCAGAACCTCGATCTGCTTAATTAGGTTTAAAAGCAAAAGAAGTGTTTGAAATCCCTCAGAAACTGAACGTTATGTGAACCCAGTGCAGCCACAAGCATGTTGTTAGATAACAATTGCATCTAATATTCTCCTAAAGCGCCTCCAGTGGCTAGTTCCCCCTAAGCCGAGTGCTTAATAGAAATGACATGAATCTGGAGCCACCCCTCTGCCTCCAGAGACAGTCTATGTAGATATCTAATCATGAGAAGGTTCAAGCTAGCTGAGAAGGAGCAGACAGCAGACAAGGAGGGTTGATTAAAACTGCATCAGTAAATATTAGTTTTCTTTTTGTTTCCAAAGGCTCTGTCAGTTTTCCCCTTGCTCAGTGTCCAGCAAGTCCCTCAGATCCCATCCATTCTCTGGCCCCTGAGCTACCACACAAGGTTAAAGAAACAAGCTGCCTGCTTAAAACAAGCTGCCTGCAAGTTTCTCTTAAAAGCCTCAGTGTCCTCCTGCTTGTTCTGTAGCTCACAGGGACCTTGCAGCTCACGGCCAGGAAGGGACAGCTGCCCCCCCAGCAGCAGCAGCAGCCACACACCCCTCATTTGGCTGCTGATGGCAAGACAAGGTGCCACGGTAGTGTGTGAGCAAAAACCCCTGTGCTCAACCAGCCCCTCACCAGACTGCACCCAGGGGGGCCTTCCCACTCACTTTGCTGCTCCCTTGGGTGTTCCCATCCCAAGTCCACCTACCCCAATTTCTCTGCTCTCCAGCTGCTAAACAAGGTGACCTACACTTGGAGTCAGACAAGGGGGGGACGGGCAGATCATTATCTGGACCACTGTCCTCATTAACGTGGAACAACCTTCTTCCTTCTGTTATCTCACTGCCTGCCCTCCTACAGATCCTCTGTCCTCTCCTTAACCCACAACAAAAACAACACCAATGTCACCCCCATGTAGCTTTAGTGTCCCACAGTTGGACACTAGTTCTTGTTCAGGCAGATCTCACTCCCATGTACTTCACTGACAGGCAGTGAGCTAAAACTTTAAAATTCATAGCCATCATTAGGTGTTGGCAATGGGGTCCCTGGGGACAGGAAATGAATCTGTTAGTCCCTTTTGATGGCTGTGGCCAGAAGCTCTTGAATGTGTGCTTCCATCTCCTACCTTTAATTTTTTTACCCAACAGTGCAGGTTAAAAAATGCCAGCTGATGCTCACCTCAGCTTTACACAAAACCTGCCCTGGACAAAGAGCACCATCTGCACCTGGAATCCAACCAGCACAGCTCTGAGCTGAGGGATGGACAGGAGCAGGGCTGTGCAGGGGAGCAGTGTCCTGGTGGCCAGCCAGCTGCCAGCTCATGGGCTCACGTCCCCTCCCAGCTCACAGGGCTCTTCAGCATCCTTGGCTGCAGTCGCTTTCCAAAGAGGCCATCAGTCAGGGAAAGGCCTTGCAGCCCTTCCTTGAAATGTGGGAGGGGACCATGACTATGGCTGTTCAGCTTAAGGCAAGGGAAACACGCTCAGGAAAGGAAACAGATTACTGAAACTATTTACATTCATGTTTGCACCTAGCTGTTATTATTAGAACTCCCACATGAGCAGCATGAACAGCACTGGAAGCAGTGACTGTGATCAATAAAGGATCACAGAGGCACAGGCTGTGGGTTTAGACGCTCCTGGCCAAGCCCCTGTGACTCCTGCAGCTTCCAAGTGATCTAATGAAGCCCTGTTTGCACCAGGAGCCAGGAGAGAGCAGTCAGGGGACAGGCACAGTGACCTGAGGTGGGCACAGTGAGCACAGGTGGGCACGGCTGGCCCCACAGCCCCGCTTCCACCTCCCCTCCTGCTGCACTGCAGCAGCCCAAGGGAAAGGGGAACTGGGGGAAACACGTCCAGCCCGTGTCCCTTCCTGCAGCCCCTCTCAAGTGCTGGGTGGGAGCATTGCTGCCCCTTCCCCTGCACCCTGGGAGTGAGTGGCCTTTTGGAATTCCCTGTTGCTGCCCCTTCCCCTGCACCCTGGGAGTTCCCTACTGCAAGGGCTTCCCAAAGCCTTTCCCCCTCTCCTCATCCCCAAGGTGTTCCCAAAGCCTTTCCCCCTCTGGTCCCCCAGGGTTTCCCAAAGCCTTTCCCCCTCTCCCTGTCCCCCAGGGTTTCCCAGAGCGTTTCCCCCCTGTCCCCACAGCCCAGGACAGCAGCCTGGCCTGTGACCTGCAGCATCCTGCTGCTGCTGCCACACCTCAGCTGATGCGAAGCCAACCCACCCGCCCTGCCATTCCTTCCAGCTCACCCACGCCCCTAAAATGTATCTGCACTCCAGAATAACCCAAGGGGCACTACTGACAAAGCACCTCCAGAATTAATCTTCTGCCAAAAACGTTTTGAGAAAGTGATGTATGAAATACAACCAATTATACATTTTGGTGAAAAAACCCACCAAAACACGGTTTTGTTGAAACAAAAACATTAATGATGGCCATATTTGGTTTGATGAAGTTCTTCCACTGCAAAGATTTGATATGACTCCAAATAAGTCACTTTTTAAAGTCTCAGGTTTTTCCATTCCACTGGGAATTTTTCTCTAAGGGCAGCCTTTTGAGTTTGGTGTTTCTGTTCTATCTCCTTTTAAATTTATCTTATTTTGTTTTCCTGCTGACTTTCTTTCCCTAAATGATGCAGTGAATTATGAACGGAAAATTATTCAAATCTCCTGGCTCAACAATTTAGGTAAAAATAGACTCTGAGGACTGAATAGTTCAGTATCTCCAACAATCTCAGACATTTCCAACAGTAAACTCTATTCTTAAGGTTTTTTCACCATTTTTGAGTTAAGATTTCAAATGTGAGACATTTTAAAGTTGTGTTATTTCTCCTTGAGGCAGAGTGCAGCAAAATATATAAAAAACTTACTCTTTTATATTTGATTGTTGCATTTACTCACCAGTTGAAACGCGATACTCATTTGTATCCATAATTAGCGTGGCACTGCCCACATGCAGGATATTATTTAATTCCACGCAGGCACTGCCTGTTCTTGTTGTTTTGCTGATGAGAAGCTCAAGTGCATTCGTTTCTTCTGTGCAATTTCAGCAGAATGTATTTTGACAACAGGCTGTAACTGGCCACTGCACCATTTGCAATCAAAGGGGGGCTGCAGCCTCTCCAGGGGATTTCTGTTTAGCAAAGCTCCTGTTTTCCTTGTCACGTGCCATGGGAAATGTTTATTTTGTTAACACCAGCAACACTGATATTTTCAGTGGTCAGTGTTGCCATATTGCAACAGCAGCACTGGGCTGGGATTGGGGCCCCTTTCTCACTCCTCCCCTCCTTCTCTAAATCTGCTAGAGCTACAAATACTTATTTTTCTTCCTGCAAATATTTGACCCATGTGCCTTAAGATACTTTTAAATCGAGGATTTGGGGCTTTTAAGCCTGCATCAGACAACAAATATGCATAATGTCAGCGACCTCAATTTAGCTTCCAAAATAGCTCATAGAGGACTCCCAGATTAAGGGTATGGAGGCTGCTGTTCCTCTGCTTTTCATTTTCAGAGCTTACTTAATTAGAAAGCCATTCTGGAAGGATACAGCATTCAAAGACATATGAGTAGCAAGAACTGTTAAAAGCAGATGGAGGCTCAGTAACAGGGAGAGTGAAATTGAGGAACAGAGCTCAGGGATCAAGTGATTTATAGGCAGCAATTTTTGTTTAATTGGAAACAGTAGGAGTTCCTTATTAAGGACCATGTTATTCCCTCCACTAAGCAGATTTCTGCTGGGAAGGCAAAGGAGTAACCAGTGCTCAGATGTCCCCGTGCCTCAAGGCCACAGTCCCTCTGCAGCCCTGCTGGGGACCTCTCTGCCCCGTCAGGATGGCCCAGGGGCAGCAGCTGGCAGCAGCAGGTTCTCGGGAGGCTGCTGGCCCAGGCCTGGGGAAGAGTTAACTCTGCATGCCCAGAGAGCACCTAAAGGCTCCTTGTCCTCCAGGGACACCAAGGATGTGCATAAAGGGACGTGCCAATCATGTTAACATTGGCCTTCATACAGTCTAAGGACAACACTGCTAGCCCTGAGATGAAACTATCCAGGTAGACAAGGTTTTCTCTCAGAAGGTGTGGGAGTGTGGAATCAGCAAGGGGAGCCTAAGGGCACTTGGCATCTGAGGTGGCACCAGGTCAACAACAGCAGCTGTCTTCATGCTGACTGCAGAGCTCCCATTGGTGAGTCCTGTCCTCAGGCAAGGACATCTCTGCATTTCAAACAATGGTCATTTCCAGACCATGGGGCACACCATGGGAGGCACACCAATTGCCAGACTCCTTCTCTGCCTCCCTGCCTGAGGCTGATGCTCCATGTCCTTCACAAAGGTGCCAAGGCCATCAGGTGACCTCGCCACCCCACAGCCTCCCTGCTGCTCCCCTGAGCCCGGGGCTGCTGGCCCAGCCCCAGCTGTGAGTGCTCCCCTCTGGCCCTCTGCCTGCCCAGGCCATCAGGCTGCACAGCCCGGCCACCTCCTGGCCAAAATCCCCAGCAGTGACACCAGAAGGCGGCACTGGGTGACACTGTGTCATCTGCCCTGCAGACACTGCCCCTCCCTCCCTCCTGCTGAAGCAAGGGTCTGCTCTGCCTCCCCAGGCTGAGGGTCCAAGTCCTCACAGAGAGGAGTCCCTGTCCTGCCTGCTGTGTCAGGCACTGGGCTGTAGCCCTGGGCTCCATCAGTCTGTGCCTGTGCCTTCATCACCTGCAACCTCCACTGAACCAGAGCTGGCCTCCTGGATCTGAATGCTTACAAGGCAGCTCATCTCCCCCTTCTGGGTGGTAAACCAACGTTTGCTCCAATAACTGATTGAAAATAAATGTCTGGGTGGTGAGATTGCCCATCAGTGCTGCCCAGGCTATACACATATCAAACATCCACCCAGCTGTACAATATCTCTGCTGAGACCTGCTGGGTTAGAGAAGGCCCTTACAGCAAAAGCCTAAGCTGGTGACCTTTTCCTACTGACAATTGTATTATTAGCAGCAATTTTAGATCTCTTGCATTTTCTTTCACTAAGTTATTTAAAGAGATAGCTGGTAGTGAATTCTGTGGGAGGATTTTCTTCACAGAACTCATTTCCTGTTTCTTCAAAAGTCTGGCAATTTATTCTCATGCACAGCCCTGCTCTGTGCCTCGTAAGCTGCATACTTGGAATTACTCCTCTTTCTGATGATTGTTTCATGTAACAGTTTGCTTTTGTGGATAAAATGCTTTCTTAAGCTGTCAAGTGGCTCTTAGACAACACCATAAAAGCATGACCTATGCACCTCATAATGCACATGAATAAAAATAATTTGAGCTAGAATGAACAGGAAAAAATCCCCTTTCTATGGGCATTTTAAGGGTAGATTCTGAGATTCTGTTCTTTTTCATCATCACTAGAGTAAGCTGTCTTCACTGTAAGCAGAGGAGAATCTGCTCAGTTTCAATGCAGTAAATCCAGAGAAGCTCCCCTGAAGTCTCATCTCTCAGCAGACACTGCCCTTAGTTTATTGGGGTGGATCCAGGGTAAATAGCTTGAGTGACAGAGCTCAAAGAGAGTGTCTTAGCTGGTCCTTTTTTAAAGTGCTGTCCATATTTTGGACACTGCAAAACAAACAAGAACAAAAGATCACTGCAGCCATTACTGTCTAATAAATGAGGTTTTCCCACTTCCACGATGCCTCCAAGGCAGCCTGCACACAGCACAGGCCTTCCAAGAGCAGCACTATTGTAATCCTCATCTCGAGGGGTCATGACAGTCCCTTGGAAACTCATTTGAAATGACATCTTGAGGCTACAACAGCAAGAATATATTCCAGAAATATTGCAAAGCCTGGGCAGAGCGAGCAGAGAAGGGAGGAGCACGCAGCAGCACCATGGCTGCAAGCAGGATGTCCCATGGCAGCTGCAGGGCACTTAATATTTACTGTGCTTTGCCTCAGAGTGCTGATGTCCCCCAGACAGAGATTCTGGCAATGTCTGAAAGAGGAGAGACAAGAAAAGGAACTTGCAGGTGCTTAAGGCCTCCTGTGTGCGGGCTCAGGAGCTGCTGGAGTTCAGGTCTGGGAAAAAGGTGGTGGAAGCCACAGCACAGCTTTGGATCCTCACCTAAACTGAACTCTGGATTCAGTCTAACAAAGCACTTTCCAGTCTCTCATGTCCATGTTGCTAATAGGTAATTAGAGTGTTGCCTGTTGGCAGGACATCTCTAACAGGCCCCATCTGTGCCACAGAAAATTCCCTCTGAGCCAGAGATTTCTCCTCCAATACAACCATGAAAAGGAAATAAATAATCTCTGTCTCTGTCCAGGGCACCACAGTGTTCCTGATTAAGTGTGGCACCTCCTTCCACTGCCATCCCCTGCTCTGCCCTGGCTCTCCAGCTGCTCTGAGGACAGAGCTCCAAACGCTCTGAGGCTCTGCATCTCCACACAGACCTTCCTGGAGGTGCACACTCCCTGCTGCTTCCACGCCCCTGACAGTGGTCAGGGAGGTTTAGAAGCAGCCATCATCAGCTCAGAAATAATCACACTGAGAAAGCCTCTGCTGCACTTTCAGGTTTACCCTGCTCTCCATGCCAGAGAGCCTCTGCAAGATGGAGCCCCACTGAAAAGTCTGCTTGGAAAATCCCTGAGCACTCAGTCCTTCTCCTAATATCTTGTTAAAAATGAATGTTTCTAGACTAGAAAGCAAGCACACTCTGAATAAAGATCAAAGCCTTCAAAGTTTCTTTGAAAACCTTTTCAAGCAGTTGCAGTTCTATAATCCCTTGTAACAGCGAAGGCTACTCCAAAATATTTCCTAACTCATCAACAACATGAACCTGGCCCCCTCTTTACTATTAGCAGAGACCCTTGCATTGACTCTCCCCAGATAATGAGCCAAGTTAGTGACAGACCCATTGAACAGAACAGCTAATGAGAAAAGTCCATTCAGAACCTGGCAGAAGTCTAACAGTGGAGACAGAGCTGCTATCCTCCCCTTCCATCTTCCAGAAAGATGGCTCAGTGTTTTGGCCTTTGTACTCCCAAGTGTCAGGGAACTTTTGCGGCTGGGTTTAACAATGACAAAATGACAAAAAGCTGGGTTCAAACTTATGTGCTGATGTATTTGTTCATGATTATCTAATGGCCATCAAATGGAGATGGATCATTGCTCCTGGGCACTGAGGCTGCTGAGTTTAGGGCTGCTCTGTGTTTATATACTGTGATTATCTTCACACCCCTCCACTTCCACCATGAGTTCATCCATATATCCACACTGCTCATCGTTTCATGCTGTATTACACAACACACTTGGTTTTTTTGGTGTGTTTTTTTTTACTTGAGAAGCAAAATTAGTGTAGAATTTTAACTGCAACTATTAAAAACGTTAGAGCTTAATGTAAGAGCAACACTGCCCAGTGGTTCAGCCTAATTAAAAATAGCCTGAAGGTTTTTACTCCTTGATACTACAGTGAGCTTTAAAGGCAAAACCCCTCCTCTTGCTGTCTGTACTGCTGTGACTGGATTAAGCAGTGCTATGCACCAGGAGGCTGACTGAGCCATCCTCATGATTAAGTTCAAGGGATTAATATTTCAGTTCAGTTGTTTTTCATTTAAACATTTTCTCCAAAGTTCATATTAACACTGACTGCTGCAAGCTTAGGCAACTCTCTAATTCCCCATTAAGTTTAAATGACCCATGCAGAAAACTTTATTTCAGTGATGCTCAGCAAGCATCCCACAATACAAAAATTGACAAATAAGGTAATTTCATCAAGCCAGATCGACGGGACAAAGCTGCCCAGAGCAGCCTGAACTCCTGCCTGGTACAGCACATACCCAAAGTGCAGTGCAGTCCAAGGACAGTGATTGGCTTTAATGGGCTTTGGACCTGCAGTTTGCATCTCCATCACACAAGTACAGGTGCAAACACACAGATCAAGTGAGGGAACTGCTGGCACTAAAGGGCATGAAATGCTTGCTCCTGACCCAGCAGGGATCTGGGGGAAATTGTAACCTGCCTCACAAAGGAGAGGTGCACAAGTTGTATCTCAGTGGCTCAAGGTTTTCAGCTGAAAATCACTCCCTTTTTCAGTGTGAGCAAACTGCAAAGCATGAAGGAGTGTGGGAAAAGGGACCAGCTTGCTGCTTGAAATCCAACAGACAAGAGACAGCAACTCCCACAGAGCAGGGCAGAAGGCTGTCCCCCCTCCAGACCTTGCTCTGGGCACAGCCCCACGGGTCTCCTCCAGCACCTGAGCTCCCTGCGGAAGGGGAAGGTGCTGCTCAGGGTGTTTCTCCCTACTGATGCTCACCCTGGGTGAGGAGCTGCCCCCTGCTCAGGCTGCAGCCCCAGCAGCCTCCCAGCCTGCTCTCAGGTGAGGTGGGACATGGCCAGTGAGGGGCTGTGACAGAAAATGTGTCCCAGGGCCTGTGAGGCTGTGCCAGGGAACCCTTCCCTGGGTCTGAAGTGCTCCTGAACACATCTCTCAGAGATTGCCGTGCAGCTCTGGGGCAGACCCAGGAGAGGGACACACTAACTCCTTGAAGCCAGCAGAGGCAGGACAAGGGACACCTTCAGACCTCCTTCGGACACACTAACTCCTTGAAGCCAGCAGAGGCAGGACAAGGGACACCACCCCTTCAGACCTCCTTCCCTGGAGCCCCCGTCCCCCCCGAGCTCAGTGGCACGAGAAGGTCACTCTGGGCTCCCCCACACCCCGAGCCACTGCAGCACCCCGGAGCTTCTCCCCGACCTCACTGAGCTGCACCTGCCCTGCCTCCTCTCCTCCCGAGGTCAGTGCAGCTCAGCAAAGCTCAGTTCACCACTGGGTCAAGCCTGAACCGAGATGAAGCTCATGAACTTCACTAAGCCCTTTGCTTTTTTTTCCATGGAGAGGCATGCCATCAAAATGCCAAACATGATCCCCCTAGAGCTCCACTTTGTTTTTAATCTGATTTCATTTATGTGTAGCACTATTGGTAGCTTCTCTCTTGGAAAGGTTTTGTACCATGCAAAACCTTATTTAAGAAAAAAAAACCACTGGCAGTAGAACAAAACCTCTTTCCATTACAAGAACTTATCTTTTTAATGCTCTATCAGTGTTTTATTATTATTTCGGTACTTGACATCTTCCAAAAGCATTAAAAAGTTCTTGAGAGGTCTTACAGCTTTACAGTGTATTCTCTGATGCCAATTCTGATCACAATCTAGCTGAAGATAAGTTTAATGAACACTAGAAAAATAAAGGCCTTTCATAAGTGATCAAGTGATTTGAAGAAGCAAAAGAGTCCTTTAAAACCACGTGTTTCTCGCTTTAGAGCCCTATTTTAAAAACGTGCAGAGTGCACATCTCTGCAGCAGAAATTCACCTGGAACTTGGGGAGTATTTATTTCAAATGATGGTAGACAAGTATCAGAAATGAATGAGATTATTATTGCAAAAACACCTTTTAGAACAACCACTGTAAAATGTCATCTCTTCCCCATCTCATGGAAATCTGTTTGGTATTAGAGAAATACAGACAGACATTAGATGTAGTGATGATGAGTGAATAATAAAGTCATCTGCTACTCTAAATAACTGTAAAAAGATTATTCTGAATTAGCTACAGAAGTTATTCCTAAAAAATTCTTATCACTTATGTTATTTAAACTTTCTTACATATCAATTAGTTTGAAATAATAAGTCTTTAGGCTATCTATTAATTGCAGCACTGTTGGCACGATCTGTATTTAAAATTACACGATGAAAATTAAGCTGAAGCACCAAGCTGTCTTGGCTAACAAAAAAGATTTCCTCAGCCCTTTGGATAGAGCAGGAGAGAGAACGGGGGCACAGAATCCACAGGAGAACTCCTCCTGCATTGACAGCTGCCTCCTGTCTCGGGCTGACAGGGGCTGTGCAAGGCAAGGCTGAGAGCCCGAGCTGAGGCTGCACGGCTGCTTTCCCAGACCATTTCCCATTTTCCCAGCACTTTCCCCATTTTCCCAGCACTTTTCCCAGCCCATTTTCCCAGCACTATTCTCAGCCCATTTTCCCATTGCTTTCCCAGCCCATTTCCCATTGCTTTCCCAGCCCGTTTCCCATTTTCCCAGCCCATTTTCCCAGCACTATTCTCAGCCCATTTTCCCATTGCTTTCCCAGCCCATTTCCCATTGCTTTCCCAGCATTTTTCCCATTTTCCCATTGCTTTCCCAGCCCATTTCCCATTTTCCCAGCCCATTTTCCCACTGCCTGGCAGGGCTGCTCCCAGGCAAAGGGACAGGAGCTGCCAGGACTGAGGCCAAGGACAGGCAGCACACTCAGAACAGCAGGAGAGCTGCTCCAGGACATTCTGCACAGGGTGCTGACAAACCTGGATGGGGGATTTAGAGGGTGAATCACTCCTTCACAAGGCAGGGGAGGCTGTTTGCAGAGGGATAGCTGGTCCATACACCAGGAGAAGACACCAATTTTGATTTCTCCTGCTGTTATGGCTCGAGGCTCTCCAAGAAGCCTCCAACCCACGCTTTTAAGTCTTCCTGTCTTTGCAGAGCAGATCTAAGGACAGCTCAGCTCCTCTTGTCTGCTCATTTTTGGCTTCACAGACAGACTGAAGCTACTCTGGCACTTGTCCCATTCCCTCTGGGCTGGTTCCTGCTGGCACCTGTCAGAGGCACAGCAGGCACTGCCACAGCAGCACTGACCACCAAGGGAGTTTGGAAAGTGCAGCCACTCCTTGGTAGGTGTTACCTTCCCAAATCCTCCACGCCTGCAGTGCACAGGAGCCCAAGAGCTGCTCAGAGACCTTGGAATGGCATCTTCCTGCCACAGGAATTAGAATAAAAGCAGCTGAAATGTTCTGATGGAGGGAACCATGCCTGGGAGAGAAACTTTACACCAGAGCAGCCACTGCAGCTCCTCCCTGCCAGCCTCTCCTGCTGCACCTGCAGTTCCCTGTCTCCTGCACCCTGTGGTTAATTGTACTCTTAAATAAGAAAGGCAGAGCATCCTCCTCCTAATATTAATGAGATATAGGGAGGAAGCAAGGGTGAGCACTGAGCCAGTCCTCCTGTGACAGGTCTGTGTGCTTGTGGATGCACAGACACACAATAAAAAAAGGGAAGACATCTGAGTATTTTTAAGTACATCAACATAATGACTCCACTGGCATAAACACGGGTTTTGTTGGAAAAAATCATGTTACTGAAATATTCATACAACAGATGCAGTTTGTTCAGGGAAGACAGGTACAAAGAGGACCTTTGGTGTGATATTTATCAAAGATCTGTATTTTTTTGGTGATCTCCAGCACACTGTGGAGAGGGACCTGCTCAGGGTCTCTGGGCAAGGACAGAATTGGGCATGGAAGCCCTCTGTGGGCACTCTGACAGATGACTGGTGGTGCAGCTTTACTTGCTTGCCCAGAACACTTTTCAAAAAGGATTTCAGGAGGGCACAGAATATTTCAACTTCTAAGCAGGGAACATCCATATCGACAGTATGTCCTCTCTGCTGGTGACTGGATGGAAACAGACACCTCTTCCCAGGAAGGATGTCACCTGTGACAGGCTTACTGCTTTTCCACTGAAATCAATTCCTGCAGTAGCCAACAGAGAGGACCCTGGCCCATGTAAATCCTCAAACATGGCTTGTATCACTGAATTAAATCTGCTTATGAGCTGCAACCACTACATGGCAGCTGATATTACAAGAAATTAACTCCAGTCTTAGAAGAAGAGATCACTTCAAAAGTAAAAAAGCTAAGCAATAATTTAAAAATTGGAATTCATTTTCAACCAATTAGTATTTTCAAGTGGGAGCTGCAGTGGTGCCTGTCTGAATACAAATGGGAATGAAGGGTACTCCAGGCCAAGAGGAGGCGTGGGCACTGCCATGGAGCTGGGGAGAATCACTGCAGGGTTGATTCCTTGGTGGCATGGAGAGCACAGCCCTGACAGACAGACTGACAGTGAGGGACCACTCCCAGCAGCTCCTGCAGTCCCCAGGCTCCTTGGCACTGCAGGCTGCTCTCCCCACTCCCAGCAGCATCCAGCTGCGTGGTGTGAATGGATTACTGAAATAACAGGGAAGCATTTCATTGCTGCAAGTCAATCCCATCAGGAATACTGATTTCTGAAACTCAACCTCTGCTCTGGAAACTCAACCTGCCAAATATTCAGCAGAAATCAGGGAAGCATTTCATTGCTGCAAGTCAATCCCATCAGGAATACTGATTTTGAAACTCGACCTCTGCTCTGGAAATGGAACCTGCCAAATTTTCAGCAGAAAGGAGCATTTTGAGGGCAGAAATGCTGCACTGAGATCTCACCAACCTGTACAGCACCTGCAGAACAGACCTGATCCCAGCAGGCACTTCTGCATTCACTACAGGAATTACCTAAGGAGGAGCACACATGAGTGACTGTCAGCTGGCTCCAGAAATGCTAACCTTCAGTACCAGCAGGCTGGGAAATCATCTTATGATGAGCCCTATGAGCTCCACACCATATGTTTTATTGAGGCACGAACACCTCCCTGGTGGAAATGAAGCTGTCAGGGTGCAGGATCATCCCCACAGGCCATGCAGGAGCTGACCCTGGCGGCTGAAGTTGTACTGTGCAGAGTTCTGTATGTGTGCAGCAGCTTCCAAAAGACTCAGCAAATTCCAGGTTTAGGAAAAAGGACAGCTTGATCCTACACAACACTTGGATATGGCTGAAGCTTCACTGAAAAACTCCCTCATGCACTTAAGTGTCCATTGGAAACACAGCTTAAAGAATGAGGAAAGTGCAGCAGGAGCTTTTAGGTTCTACCTTTTAGACTTCCTAAAAGCCATTCCTATCCAGCAAAAAAAACCCCTAGTGCAAAAGCTTAGAATAAAAAAAAAAGCTGCAGGTTCAGACCAGGCTTACCAGGCTTGTAAGTCTACACTCTTTTCTTTTTCTTTCAATATTTTATCTACTGCTGACAAACAAAACTGTGCACTGGGAGTTCTTCCTGTAGCAAACATTTAGGTAATTTCTCTAGATTTCTGCATAGCTATTAGCGTGGCTTAGAAGGATTCTGTGCCTCTCCTGCACAGAAATACTCTCTAAGGTGATTGATCAGTTTTGTTCAGCCCAAAGCCAGTGCTTTACTCCACCAGAGCAGGAGCTGAGATATTCCTTTCTGGCCTGCAGGAAAAATTTTACTCCCTTCTTCTGCCCTGCCTGCCCTCCCTATGCTGGTACTTCAGAGCATCCCAAATGCCTTGTCCTGTGTATGTAACAGTGAGAGCTTAGAACACAAAGGGGTGAAAAAACTGTTTCTTCCCTTCAACATCATTCTCAGGTTTGCTTTGGTGTGAGGGATCCCCTGCCCCGCTCTGGAGCTCCCTGAGTGCTCCCTGGTGCCAATCCACTTTGCTTCCCAGCTGTCATGCACAGGCAGTGGCACTTCCACCAGGCACAGCTCCTGACCCCTCACACAGCCTGAGGCAGGGTGAAGGAAGGACTAACTGCAGTGGTGTCATGAGGAGTTACTTTCACTACAGGAGGCTTTTCTCTGGGATCTGCTTCCCTTTTAACTGTGCAGGAGCCATTGGATTTGCCTGGGTTCCCAGAACCCTCCCAAGATATCCTAACTTGACCCAGGCAGGTGATATGAGGTTGGTCCCATATTATTTAAAATATAAGTGATGTGTGACGAGAACAGAGTGAAAACAAGTTCTGGTTTTTTTAAATGTTCAGGGAGCTGTTTCAAGGCAGCTCATCTCTATTCCCATCCTCCTCTTTTCAGGAAAGGAAGACAGCACATCCCTCAGGAACAGAAATCAATATTCTCCTGTCACTTAAACACAAACAACAAAGAAATCCCAGTCCCCTGGTGAGCAATTGCCAGTTTAATCTCGCCATCCTCAGTAAGTCACTCCTTTACTACTGTGGAGGTGCCAACATATTCATTATGGGCTCTGCTTTCTTTGTCACAACCACTGTGCTCAGGAAATACACGTTTAGTTCCCTTGCCTGTGTCCAAGAGGAAAACAGCACTCATGAAATCAGGGCCCCACCTCACAGTTTTAATCTCCAACCCTGCCACAATAAGAGAACTAAACAATACTTACAATTGTGTTATCTTTAACAAGCATTTGAGAAAAATGTTCACTTCTTATGCAAGAGTAAAAACCTGTAAATAAACTGCAGTGATGTGAATCAACACATGAGGGATATGGTGGGGTCTGTGTGGGCAGGGCAGGTGATTCACAGAAAGAAAAGCCTGACAAACCAAATTTACAGTCACTTCATAAAGCAAACTTGGCACTTGCCTTTCTGCAAAGCACAGGGCTCAGTCTGTGCTGTGCAGGGCACACATCAAACACCCAGAGCTGGTTCCCTCTTCCTTCCAGGGCATGTCCATAGAAAGGGATGTGATCAGTACTTAAAAACCCAACAATACCCCCAGACAGGCTGAGAACAAACACAGCCCTCACTGAGAACCATGGCAGTTCTCTCCAAACAAGCAAAGCATATCAAAGCAACCCGGAGAAAGCAGTAGGAGTGAAGTAGTAAATAAAAATCCAAAGCAAGCAGGAGTCCCTGATCTAGTGACAAAGTTGTGGCTGACTGCTGCCCCCTCGAAGGGAAAGCCCCAGCCCTCCTGGCATGGCTGTGTTTGCAGGAGGATGCAGGAAGGTTGCTTACACATAATCATGTCTCCTGACTGACAACACACCTGAAATAATACTTCATTCCACCCCCATCTTGTCATCATTAGCCCTTCCATAAAGCAATGAAGAAAACTCCCTTACTTTAATCTACTTTCATCTTTCTTCCAGGCTTTGCCTGCCTTTCCTCAATTGTCTTCTGTTCTCTTCCTCCTCCCTGAAAAAAACACCCTCTTACCTTTTAGCCTTCCCCTTTAGGCTTCACTAATCCTGTTTTGCTGATCCCCATTCATCAGTTCTTTCTCTTTGTACCCCAATTCTTCCTTCTGCTGTGCTTCCCTGCTTAATCCCATCTTTATCCCACACTCCGCTGTCCCAGATGACAAATCCCTAATTTATCCACTTGGCAAGCTTAATCTTCAGAGGTACCCAGGATTCCTCCTTCAACACCTTTCCCCACCTCCCACTTCTACATCCAAATGCTCTCAATTCCCACCCCCACATCAATCAATCCGTGTCCTTTACCTCCAGAGAGGAACTGCACAGTGCCGGGTGCTCTGACGTGACAGTACTGCAGCTACTGTGAGCAGAGAACAGAGGGAATCCCCATGCCCCCGAGGCTGTGGCAGGAAAGCTGGGACAGTCATGCTGTTACACGCAGCCCCTGGTGGCTGCACCGAGGGGGCAGAAGCAGCAATAAAAACAGGCAGGGAGATGATGGAGTGGGGCACGACCCGAAGGAGGCACGAATCGCCTGCGCGCTCTCGAAGGGATGTCATGGTCAGTGGCAGCTCGTGTTATGCAGCTAGCAGGTAAGAATCAGGGCTGGAGTTGCTCAAAGGTTTCAGAAAAACCACCAGGCAGTTAATTGTGCATGATCCTGACTTGGTTTTGACATGTAAAATGAAAACAACATCAGCATTACTGGATAAAAAGGGGAATTTTTCACTCACTTTCACTATAGTCTCATATTCCATTTCTACTTCTGTTTTTCCTCTACTTCTTGTTCTTCTATGCTCTTTAAAACAAAACCAAGGATCATTTCAATTTGAGGTGATTAACAATTACTCTAAGCTGAAATGACATAATTCTGTGCATTACAGTAAAGCAACATCTCTTTAATCTATCACTTAATGAAAAAGCAAAGATTACTTCATGCTTCTGTGTGCCGGCTCATTAATATTTGACTAGGTACACATTAGTCAGAGAAACAGTCTATTCATCACAACCTGGCACTCCATGCTACGGGAGGAGTACTCCAATATTCCCCCCGTGTTAGGAGGGACATCCAGCTTTAGTTAAGTTGCAGCTTAGGCAGGTTGCAAGGAGTGGCACTTCTTTCTGGGAGAGGGGAGGAAGTGTGGCAGAAGGGAAACATGAGCACCAGCCGTGCACCCGAGGTGTGTGCTGGAAGGGACACCCTGGCCCTGGATGTGATCACCCCTGGTGCCACAAACTCAGGGCACTTGGCATGGAAAACCCCCAGGACAGGAGTGTCACTTCTTTCTGGGAGAGGGGAGGAAGTGTGGCAGAAGGGAAACATGAGCACCAGCCATGCACCCAAGGTGTGTGCTGGAAGGGACCCCTGGCCTTGGGCTGTGATCACCCCTGGTGCCACAAACTCAGGGCAGTTGGCAGGGAAAACCCCCAAGGACGTCCCCAAGTGCTTACAGGAGTGGAGCTGCTCAGCCCATTCCCTGGAGTCAGTCCTGCAGGAAATGTTGGGACACGCTGCTCATGGAGCTGCCACCACTGCTCCCACCTTCAGCCCAAGCTGCTCTTTGACTCTGGGGCTGACCTTGGGTCTGGCAGCTCAAGGGACAGCAGGACTCTCAGATTGTCCCAAAGGCCCTGGTGTCCTCTGGCATTGTCAGATTGTCCCAAAGGCCCTGGTGTCCTCTGGCATTGTCAGATGATTGTCCCAAAGGCCCTGGTGTCCTCTGGCATTGTCAGATGATTGTCCCAAAGGCCCTGGTGTGCTCTGGCATTGTCACATTGTCCCAAAGGCCCTGGTGTCCTCTGGCATTGTCAGATTGTCCCAAAGGCCCTGGTGTCCTCTGGCATTGTCAGATGATTGTCCCAAAGGCCCTGGTGTGCTCCAGGACTGTCAGATTGCCCCAGAGCCCCTGGTGTGCTGACTCACTGCATCCTGCACCACTCTGAGCACCCTGAACTCAAACTCTCTCTCTTGGAGAGACCTAAGGTCTGGAGCAGAGAAGTCCTGAAGGTAATCCAGCAGCAACCAAAAAGACACAAGTTTGTTCCTTAGTTCTTGCAGTTACTAGAAGATGGCTATGAAATTATAGCCAGGGAGTGAAAAAAATCCCTGACTTTTTGGTTGTTGCTAAGTGCAGTCCTTAAAGAGCACTGCCGTGCCATCTGCAAGTGGCTGCAGCACGTTCCCTTCTCTGCTGAGCTAAATAATTGACAGTCAGTATTAACTGTCTTGTCTTACTCTAAAATCAGTGTTATTTCAGCAATAAGTGATTTACTGCCCCAAATGGTAGCAATTGCATGAGTCTATCACTGAACTTGGTTCTGTTTGCAGAAGTTAAATCACAGCTCTGTCATGACAGGGCTGGTGCCACCAAAGTCTTGACACTTCCCACATCATATATTTACACTTTATCCTGTATTCTGGACAGTTTTGATCTGCATTGTCCAGGGGCCAGAGCTGCAGTGGCACCCCCTGTCACACCCAGGGGACACGCAGGTGACAGCCAGCCATGGAACAATTGCATGTGAGCTCACTGAGGTAAGCTGGGCTTTGTCTTAGGTGTCAGGTTTGTTATGAATGAAACTGAAGATGGAAACCTTTAAAAAGAAATACAAACAGACAATAACACAAAATAAAGCTTCTCATTTCAAATGTAAAGGTGAAATAGCTTAGAAACCGAGGTAGCACTTTTAATATTTGTTACAAAACATTTCCTCTCAAAGCATTTTCTTAAACTGAATACAATTATTGAGTCACTTCCTTGGTAATGGGTGAAGAAGCAGAACAATATGTCTGAGCACTGTGTCCTCATTTTACTTCCATGCAGATTCATAAATCCCTTCTAATTGAGTCACAATGCAGGCAGAAAACGCCATTAGCTAACAACTGGCTGGATTTGATTGAAAAGCTGTGTAAGGGAACCTATGCCACCTTCTCATGCTGATGTGCAGCAAATGCATGAAATGGATGTGTTAATTTTCTCCTTGCAGTCTCTGGCACCGTGGCAGCAGGGGCGTGTACAGCTGTGGCACGAGCACTGACACAGAGGGTGCCAGGAGATACACGTGGGGCACAGGATGCTCAGGAAGTGGGTGCCACTGCCTGTGGCAGCTTGCACCATCTTGACATGCAAAATGAACCTCAATCATCAGCTGAGCAAGCAGAAGGTGACAGCTTAGAAGCAAAGAAGGTGAAATGTAAAGTGAAATAAGAAAGCTACTTTGTTTGGCACAGTTCCTTAGCACTCCTCCTGATGCACTTCATTTTCCTGCCCCTTTGATCTATGCACCTCACTGGTTCTGTGCTCCCACTGACAGACAAATCAGTAAAGCAACTCACAGAAAATTGGCAATTTTTACTAAATTACATGCAACTTTGCAGCACAAAAACATTTTGTTGCTGGGGATGTTGGCCCAATTACTTCAGTGAGGTTTGTAGCTACTGAAAGCAGGTTAAGGTTTGATTAAAAATTCCCTTAAAAGCACTTTTGGAAAACACTACTAAGCATCCTCTTGCTAAATTTCTTAGTTTGTGCAACATGAATACTTTTCCTTTCTTTTGGCACCGTTTTTAGCCAGCCTCCCTGTTAAAGAGCACGTTTTGCTTTGGAAAAGGGCTGTGTGCTTTGTGTGTTGTGCTCACACACCAGGATTTGGGTGTGCAAAGGAGGCTATCCAGGCTTTACCTACCTGCAGGGTGAACATCAGAAATAAGTAAACATTTCAACAAAAAGCAACATTCAAAATTGGTAACAACCCCCCCTGTACTTAAGCAAAGTGAGGAATTTTCCCCTTGATTGGCTTTACCTACCTGCAGGGTGAACATCAGAAATAAGTAAACATTTCAACAGAAAGCAACATTCAAAATTGGTAACAAACCCCCCCTGTACTCAAGCAAAGTGAGGAATTTTCCCCTTGATAATTTACCAAAACACAGTCCATGGAAAGTAACAGAGATATCTGGGTAGCATGAATTCCACAGGCAGGGGAAATCCCAGGGTTACCAGATAGAACCTGATCAGCTGTGAGCAGGGCATGCACCCCTCAAAACCTCTGGTTTTTGTGGAGCTTTTAGCACTACAGTCTGTGCACTGCACCAGGGGATGCTCCTGATCCAAGAGATGGCAGTGCAGCAGAAATATATCAGATATTTACCACAGCTGGTTTGGGAGCTCCAGGCATTGCAGCATAAGAAAGAGAAAGTCAGAGAGAAACACAGGGATCAAAACAAACACTGAATTTTTCAAGCTCTTTTCTATTCTCATGGTCACGACTGCACTTGCAAAATTGCCTGGTTTTGAAAAATCCTGAGCAACTTCTTGATGGTGGTGTGAGCTGAACCCTTCTGTTTGTACAGACATGGCTTAAAGCAGCTCTTGGTGAAATCTCTGACTCAGAGGTAAGAAAACACAGAAAACACACACTCTCCCAAATCATAAAGCAGCCATATATCTGTTGCTTTTCTTAGTGCTGAGACAACATTTTAGGGAAGACACACACAGAAACCAGATGCAGAAGAACACTGATGACAAGGGGAAGTGTTAAAACATTATCTGCTATTCAGTCACTGCTACCTAATGTGGTTTCCCAGAAGCTTTCTGGAGACACCTCCAGAAAGCAATCCAGTAAACGTTTAAGATTTTAAAATATGGAAGCTGAATACAATCTGATTTATCTGATGGTCCTGGATGTGTCCTCACCTGTGCAAAGGGTCACCAAAAAAAGCTGCACTTTATATTTCTGGTTTCCAAGCTGTCATGAAAAGCTGCACTGTGTTCCCAGTAGTTGTGCCATTCCTGTAAAGAACTACTGCCATAATTAGTCAGGATTTCTCTTCTTGCTGGCACACAGAGTCCTGTCAGTGCCCACAATAAATTGTGCTGATCTAACACCTCCAGCCAGCTCCTGTTAATGGGACTGTTCTTCACAATTATCCACTAATGAACCTTTAAAACCACACTGAAGAAACGTGTCTCAGGGAGAAGAAGGAGGAAACTGCTTGTCCACAGGAGCTGCCTCACAGCACACAGTTTATTCCCTCAGTAACTCTAGCTGCTCACAGACCCACCTGCTGCTGGCAGGCACCTGCAGGGGTTTCTGACACCACAGCAGCACAAAGCCCCACTGAAGAGGGCAGGGAAGGTTTGTAAGAGCAGTTTGAGGGGAGATGGAAACATTTTACCAAAAGTGACCACAGATTTTTAGCAATGAAACGTTCCTGCCTAGTGCCTTCTGCAGCACTCTGCTGCTCCCAGCAAGGCTCAGCTGACTAAAGGATACTTCTTCTCTGGGGGCAACTCTCCTGAAGCTCTGGCCAGCTGAAGGAGAAGCAAGCAGTGCTCACTAAGCTGGGAAAGCCCAAACCCTCTGGAAAGCAGCACATTCTCTCCAATGGACCAAGAAAAACTTTCTTGCTCTTTACAGAAGCAGTCCTGGCCCACGTGCCTAACCCATGACTCCTTCCCAGGCTTTCCTTCCAGCTTTGTTGTGTGTGTGGAGTCCCTCTTCAATAGAATGTGTCAGATGTGCTTTAGGCTCCTTTTCTGTAGGTATCTACTGAGAGAAGATGAATTGCCATTCAGAAAACAGAAAAGCCAGGGGCAGGGGATGTGCTTTCCCACAGTGTCACCCACAGCAGGCTGGCACAAACACACTCAGGACAAAATTCACCTCGTGGCAACACAGAAACAGCACAGAACATTTAAGGCAGCAACTTGTATTCATATTCTGCAAGCTGTGAGACCCAGTTATATTCTCATTTTCCCTGGACCAGAGAAGATCCTTCACATCCCTGTTACAGAGCCAGCACGGATCTGGGTTTGTTTATCAACTGATCCAAGACTGACTGTGTAGCAGGCAGAGGAAGAATTGCAGGAGGAAGAGTTTGATCTCCCTCAGTGAAACAATAAAAAAAAAAAATCAGATTAATTCTGCTGCCTGTCAGTGAAAATGTCTGGTTTAACAGCAGTATGTGTGGAACCCACCCCGTGCAATTCCACTCTTCAGTCACACACACAGAACACAGCTGCTGCAAGAACAGTGCTCAGAGACACTCCTGCTTCTCATCCTGGGCAAAGAACATTCCCTTCCTGCTTCATATTGACTATTTTAGACATAACCTTTTAAAAAACCTGCAATTATACAGCAGCTCCATAAATGCCAGAAGATTAAGTCAGAATATGCATCTTTCAGCTCAAAAAAACCCTCCCAAACCTCAAATGTCCGAGCAGAGCATCACTGAAATTCTGTCTGTACAAAAACCAATCATTTATCACCTTTACCATTTGTGGCATAACATTTACTAACTTGTAAGCTAGACAGAGATCAAGAGAATGGACTTCATTTCTCAGAAGTGTATTTCCATTAATACAGTGAAAGTTAGACAGAGAAAGTCCAGCCTGGGACTCTGACCCAGAGTTTGTGTCCCTCTGGTCCAGCAGGAAGAGTTGATGCCCTGTGGTTATGAGGCCACCAGATTTTTGTGACTATCCCATTGCAGAACATGAGCTGGAAGTCTCAAAGGTTCACTCATTTAGGACACAGGTTTACTCCACTGAGGCCAGTCTGAATTTTGCTACTGATACAGTCAGACACAATAAGAACTCACTCCCCATCCCACGGATGCATTTGGCACATTGCCTTAGTCTGAGAGGCAGCTCAGCAACCCCTGTGAATCAGCTACATCACAAAGGAGTGAAAATCACTTTAAAAACTGAAAGAATGTGAGGGGAGCCAGTATTTCTACAGCTTATCCAGTACAGCAGGTTGGCAAGGGATTATTTTAGGGCAGTTGTGAAAGCAGGCATGCCAGTGTGGTCAGCTGAAGGGACTGAAGGAACCAAAGGGACTTACATCACCCCTGGGAGCAGGCCACTGAAAGAAAGGCACCAAAGAAGCATCTTGTATTTGCAGAAATTAATTTTGTTATTATTCAGTGAGCACTAAACTAAGTGAAGTCAAGAGTTCTGTCCCTGACTGTGGTGACACAGCCACCGAGAGCTTTAGGAACTGACTGCTCCCTAATCATGAAACCTTTCTGTTGTCCTGCAAGGCCTGAGGGCCAAGGCTGCTGAGCAGCAAACCCTCAGTGTTCCCCAAAGCTGCTCCACCCCAGGACAGCAGTGAGCTGTCCCAGACTGCCTGCAGGACTCTGCACTCCTGAGGACACCTCTCCCCTTGTGAGCACACATTCCAGTGTTCCTCTGCTACAGATTTCAATATTTCAGGGTAAGCAGTGCTGAATTCTCCCTCAGCCTTTAAACTTCGAGTGTTACAGGACATTTATATATGTATATGTACAAAAACACAGCAAGGACCAGGGAGGACCTCAGTCCTCTGAGGTGAACCATAAAGAGAACCCAGCTGAGCTCCACCTAAACCCAGCCTTGTGTGCTGGGGTTAAAATGAAGTACCCAGCAGCAAAGCTGGAGCTGCCTGCCTGAGGGCTGAGCTCAGCACGAGCTAACTAACCAGTTCTCTCTGCAAGAACACAGCCTGGCCATGTCCTGCAGGGCTCCCCCTCCCTCTGTGCTCAGAGCAGGCAGGCCCAGGCAGGAAAGCCTGGAAGCTTCCAGGGAAACACACCATGGCCCCAGTCCCAGTGCTGCCCTGCCCTGCAGTGCTTCCAGTGTGCAGTGGGAATATGGACTGTGAAAGGAAATTATCTCCAGGGCATGTAAGGGCCTGGTGCTCTGATCCTGAGGGTGAGACACAGTCACAGGACAGCAGGAGTTAGAAGGGACCTGTGGAGATCACCCAGCCCAGCATCCCCTCCAAGGCAGGGGCACCTGGGGCAGGTGACACAGGAATGTGTCCAGGTGGGTTTGGGATGTCTCCAGGGACCCCACAGCTCCTCTGGGCAGCTGCTCCAGGGCTCTGCCACCACCAATGTAAAGAATTTCCTCCTCATGCTAAGGTGGAACCTCCTGTGTTTCAGTTCACGGCCACTGCTCCTCATCCTGTCACTGAGCACAGCTGAAAAGAGTCTGGCACCTTCCTTGGCAGCTCTTTGAGATAGTTATGTGCATTCATGTGATCCCATCTCAGTCCTCTTCACTCCAGACCAAACACACCCAGTCTCTCCTCAAAACAGACCCCTCATCTTTGTGGCCTCCACTGGACCCTCCAGAAGCTCCTTGTCTCAGAAATTGGCTTCTGGAAATGATACTCAAAATGGAAAGACTGCAAATTAAAGAAAATTCACATCCTATCCCAAAATGTTCTAAATCCCACCAGTACCTACAAAAGGAGATTCCAGTAACATCTCTGGAAGGATTATGTACAAATGCCAGAGGAACTGAGATAAGCATCAGGCTGAGAATGGACATCCCACTGACTCAGTGCCTTGTACAAATGAAATAGTTCACTTATCCCACAGACTGATTTCCCCAGCTCATTTCACTGCCAAGGTCTCAACTCTCCATCTGCAGAACTGCATGAAATACAAGTTAGTGGTTTGATTTTAATACTATTAGAAGTTGAAAGCAACAGCATGGTCTTGTCTTACAGACAAGCATGATAGCTTAGGCAATTTCAGGGCCTTCTCTGTATTAAATAGAGCAGATTGCACAGTTTTCTCTGCAGTAAAAGGAGCTTTATTTCCTAAGAACATTCAAAATCCAAATCCTTTCCCTAATGAAGTGTCAGATGAAAGGAACTTCTTCACAAACACATCAAGAAAATGCCATCTCCCAGAATTTCATTAAACATTAAATGGCTCTGAATTAACAAACAAAAAAGTTGATTTTTTTTGACAAATTGTTATTAGTTCCATTTACTAGCTAAGACAGAACACATATGACAATTAGTTCTTCAAATGACTACATGGGGGAAATCCCTTCTGTCCTGATGCTCTGTACTTTATGATAAGCTCATTTCTTTGTGTCTAAGAACAGATTTTCAGCTTCATTCCTTTCTGAAACCAAAGTTAGCCTCGGTTAGATAATGGAGCTGCTGCTAATAAACCCAAGATGTCTCAACATCAATTTGCTGAATGGAAAATCCTGCTTATTTTGAACTAATTTAGTACAGCAGTACCTGCTTAAGATCAATTCGCAGCAGACTATTTCCTATTTATTGCTAATTAAAATCACAGATTTCCTGTTCCAAACAGCATATAAGCCTGAAAAATTAGCTCCAACCCAGTGTGCTATTGACTCAGCTGGGGCATTAGATCTAGATTTACCACCTCATTCCAGGGTTTATAGGAGCAGCTACTCTCAGGCACGACAAATGAGGCAGAGGGAGGTCAGGTGTGGAGGGTGGCCAGGGGGCATGTGCTGGGTTTGGCTATGGGGTGCACAGGGCTCAGCTGTGCCCTTCTGCCCAGCCCGAGGAACCAGGAGCACACAGCCTGGAACTCTCCCTTGGCACATTAATCTGAGCCTTTGTGCCCCAGCTGCAGCCCTTTCCGGCCTTGGAGGGAATAATAGGGCAGCTGTGTGCCAGGGGATATCTGCAGTGCCATCTGGGCTTAACCTTCCCCACCCACCCTCCTCCTGTCAGCTCCACACAAAAACGCTCTCAGCCCATTGTGCCGGGCACACACAGGGCAATTCTTTCTCTTCTGGAACACAGGCCAGCCAGGAAAGCACACAAGCTTGGGAACAGCCATGACAAATGGAAATACTGGAGTGCTCCTGGATTAAGGATGATCCCACCCAGTGCTTTCAGTGCATGGCCCAGAGCACTCACAGCCCTGGGATCTGAGACTGCCTGAACTGCCGAGTTCCCACAAAGCAGCACCTGCTGGGCTGCACTGGGATGACACCAAACTTCCAGAGGGCACAGAGAAGGGCTGTGCCACCCCTGTCTCCCCAATCCACAGCACCTGCTGGGCTGCACTGGGATGACACCAAACTTCCAGAGGGCACAGAGAAGGGCTGTGCCACCCCTGTCTCCCTGGTCCACAACAACTGACAGAAGATGCACTTACAGCAGGAAAATCCTATTAATAAATCAACCCTTTTTTTGCCCCTCCAAAAATCTTTGCCTCATTCCCATATCAAAAGCCTAAAACCTGCTCAGGCTCATCTTGGGTGATTTGATCAATCACAGCAGCCTGGACTGCATTTCCACCCAGAACTCTGAGTTCAGGACACTGTGGCAAAGTGACACACAAAGGGAGAAGCTCTCTAGGAAGGAGCCCTGCAGACCTCCAGAGCTTTGGGCAGCCAGCTGCCAACAAATGCCTCTTTATTGGCCCCAAATCCTGAGTGGGACAGAGATACACCTCCTTTACAGTTTCATTTCACACCCCCACAAAAGTTACTTGGCTGAGCACTGCACATGTGGAGCTCAGAACTCCAGCCATTAATTGCTATGAAAAATAGCACTCATTTTTGTTACTGTTACCCTTTGTTTGTCAATTTTTCGAAAGATGCCAAAGGTCATTCTGGAAGATCTGGTCAGGAGGTAACATTCAAAAGCAATTATTAGTGTCTGACTTTGCTACTAGCATTTTCTCTGACACACCAAAAATACTTATTCAAACAGCTTTCCCAGTCAGTCTTCTATTGATTTCTGAGGCAGATTTTTTAAAAACAGTGCTTGGTGATAGCAATAGCATGGCAAAAAGTAGAATAGGTGTGTAATTAATGAAATAGTGCTGAATGTATATTCACTACTTGTAATAAGTGAGAAGTACTTCAAGTTGTCTTCCATTGTACAAGTGCCTAATCCCTGCTCAAATAATTCTTTTGGTTGGAAACTGTGTTTAAGAAGCAACTGGGCAGGAACTGTTTGTTTGTGAGAGGCCCCTGCAGAACCAGCCAAGGGTTTTGGTCTCTGCTCCTGCACTAAGCTCCTGCAAATTCATGAACATGATCATTTCTGGAAGAGATGGAGTCCTACTAATACCTGGAAAAATACAAGGAGGCTGAAATGCTCTGTGTTTCAAACTGACTCAGGGCCCAGATCTTTTACAGATGGAGGGCTTCAGTTCAGATTCATGGCTGACCTGAAGTGGTGCAGCTAAGGCAGGCAGCACCCTTGGCACCCCTCCTTTCCTGTGCCCAGGATGGTTCCATTCCTGCAGGCACGGCTGAGCACATTCTGCATCTGCTCGTTAGCTGCTGTGGCTTCAATTAATCAAGTGCATGGCTGCAATCTGCTGCCACGTGGAACTTACATCAGCAGGCAGGAGCACAAGGGAGGAGGAAAGTTGGGGTTCCTTGTGTCACTGCAGGGGAGGGAAGGGCAGGAAGCTGAGCTGAGGGCTGGCCCCAGCTCCCCTGGGACACAGCTCTGAGGATCACAGGACCAGAACCCACAGACTGCTGCTCACTTCTGACCAAAAAGCAACATTTTGCTTCCCTTCAGTCTCATCATCCCAGCAGTTCAACCTGCCTGGCAAGCTGACCAAACCAGCAGTGCTGATGCTGTCAAAAAGGGGATTATGAAGTGACAGGGGCAGTTCCCTCCCCCTGGGCAAACCTGAGCCCTGCTGGAGGAGGGCTGGAGATCTGGAGCTGTTTAGTGACAACTTCCCCCAGGCTCTGGGGAGCTGCCCCAGATGGGGTCACTCCCAAGCTGCTCAGCAGCCAAACCACTGACAACACGCAGAAATCATGGGAAGTGATATGAAGGCAAGCAAATGTTTGCAATAACACTTATTCTATCTGCATTTCTTATTAAAAGAATGCAATCAAATTAATAGTGATAAATATAAATATTAATGTGTTGATATTTAGATGATAAAATGTACTTTTGTTGTTCAGAGAAAGAAGCTGCTCCTTTTTTCTGCTGGCTTGAAACAGCCCTTTGTTTATCTTCATCTTGTTTTCCAACATAGCTTATTTATTTACAGCATGTCAAGGGAGAAACCTAATTTCTAAGGACATTTTCCAATTAACTTTCCTAATTAAAAGTTAGACTGAATTGGTTTGTAAATGGCATGATGCAAACCCCCCAAATGCATGGATTCTGGGAAGTGACTGAGAATACACCTAGAGAAGCAGGATGAGAAATGCTGCCCATCTTCCCTGCCCAGGTGCTGCAGACCTTGTCTGGCACACTGAACCTCTGCTCCTCTGCCTGCTTTGGAGTCAGTGCCATCTGCTCCCAAGTCTGTACCAAGACTGGGAATGCTCCCTGGGCTCCTGTCAGTGCTCACATGGAGCTCTGCACTCCAGCTCTGCTGACTTCTGAGCCCTGCTCTGAGTATGGATCTGTACCGAGAGTCCCTGCCGTGATCCAGCTCCACGAATTTCTGCAAGAGTCCACTTAACTCCCAGGAAATGCCTGCTCCTGCACTGATCCAGAGCTCTGCCATTCACATGGAGAACTTCAGAAAGAATTCTCAATTTCAGCAGGGACCACGAGCTTGTCTTGAGTGCCCTTAATGAAGTTTGTGTAAGGCTTTCAGATTCTGTCCTGGAACCTCCACCAGACCCAGGAACTGGAACCTGGAGATCACACTGTCACGTCTGACTGGGTGATCAATTAGAAACAGACTCACCCCGCTGAACAGCTCATGAGAACTGGGAAAATATTTAAATCCAATAGAGCCAAAGAAGATGGCTCTATTGCAAACCACTTTAAAGGCCTGGAATTACTTATTTCCCCAGCGCATTAATGGCAGTGAATAACCACACTCTTTGTGGATGCAAGAGCATTTCACATCTAAAAATAACTTACACTGTGCACTGATCACAAATCTAGATATACCCAAGGCAGCCTGGAGTCACAGATCAATTTATAATACTTATGTAAAAAGAAAAAAAGCTTAAAGCAAAATTAGATGTTCTACTTGCTCCATATATTGTGGACATATACCTTGAGTTACTGCAGACTTTCTCTGAGACACACTAATTCAGATGAATGTACTTCTTAGCAGTTTCAGCGCTAAAAATACCATTTTTTCCTCATATATTGAAAATACATGGCAATATATTTTCCATGTATTTGGCAGGTATAAACACCTGGCTACCTCCTGCTCACATCCTGACCATCTTACAGCAGCTTCACACACTTTTAAGCAGCACTTTCCCTGCTTTAGTACTGGAGAAACAGATAAATGTGCTTTGATGTATTTGCTGTGCAAGAAGAGTAGTTTCTATGTTCCCATAAAATGCTTTCAGAAATAATAATGACAGCAATAATAAAAATAACAACAAAAGCAGCTGTAAGCTCCAGTAGGCCTGGCTGTAACTGGAGAAACCAAACGACTCTGGATTTTGAAGACAATTAGTCCCCACACGTTTTACATTAGTGTGCTTGTTGCAGACAGCAGCACTGTATTCTGGTTTTGTAGTGGTGTTTAACCACGTGAGTCCCAGCTTGGGAAGGCAGCTGAGGAAACCTGATGCCTTCCATGCTCCACATGCTCCTTGTGCCACAGGAAACACAGCTGCAGGTCTGGCATGTGTTAAATCCAGTCTGCAGATAGCAGGGAACCTGGAATTCCATCGGTCTGCCTTGCCCCTCGCTGGTTTTCCACACAGGGGAAACTCTGACTTCACTGTTAATGCAGTCAGCTGGGAAAGCTTGAGTAGACCACAACACTCCTTTCTGGGATGGGTGGTTTCAAAGCAGGATGGGAACCATCAGAACTGGATTCTCATTGTGTCATGCAGATAATTCACTCTGAAAGACGCTTAAGCAAAAGATTTCAAACATTGACACCTAAAGTAAGGCAGCAAAAGGCAAGTTAACCAAGCAAAGCCTTCAATGCACAAAAAACACTGTGATAGTTTGAGTTGGAAGCCCCACAAGGAAGTTTTATCACACATAATTTTCCTTTTTGGAATTGTCTATTGATTTTTTTTTTCAGAGCCACACATTTAAAACTCACAGCTAAATCTGTCTTGACAGTGTCATTTCAACTGAGCTACAAATACCTTCTATTTGTGCCTATTCCTTCTATCTATACCTGTTCTATTTGCTAGCTCAAGCTTCAGACACCTTAAAAAGAAGACGCTTCGAAAGCTAGGATTCCTCTAAGACATATCCTGGGTTAATAAATGTCTGGAATCTCTATTTCTAGGAACAAGTGACCACAATGACCAGGGCTTTTTGGCATCCTCATTTACTGTGAGCTGCAGTGGGTCCTTGGCTGTGAGAGGCGAGTACCCAGGAGAGCTGAGAGCAGTGACTCTCCAGGGCTGCACTGGCACAGCTCACTCCCAGACTGGCAGTGCTGGCCACGGGGGCTCCCAGAGCCCCATCCCTCTCCCTTCTGGCTTTGCCCTGCCAGGACTGCAGAGAGCCTCCTGCAGGCCCTGCCCAGGGCTGCTCCTGCTGCCAGGGTCACCTTTGCAGGGCTCTTTGCATGCAGCTGACGTTGATTCATGCTGCCAGATGGCAAAGGACAAAGCACAATCGCTCAACACAACGTGTGACCCACTTCCACTCCCAGCAATCTGCTGCCTGAGACTCGGGAAATGCACAGACTTTGATTAAAATTGTCATTTTGTTTCATAGCTGGCCACGTGTGGCACTGCCCTTTGCATGCCAGGCACATCTGGCAGCAGGGCAGTGGTGTGGTGCCTCCCCTCCCTCTGCAACAGGGCCTGTGCATGTGTGAGTGTCACTCCTGGTTCCTAAAGGCACTCTCAGAAGTAATTACAACTTATTGGTGTACATATGGACAGCTAATGAAGAGCCAGGCACCACACAAAGAAACAGTGACAACAGTCATGTGTCTGCTCCAGAGAGGAGAATAGAGACAGGATACAGACAAAATTCATGTAGGGCTCCCAATCAAATCCCTGGAAAGCCATGGGGAAACTCTCTGTCCCTGCTCAAAGTCACAGATATATTTACAGCACCAGCAGGACCAGAGAATTTCTGCAGTAATGAACCCCAGTGTGAAGGTATGTGAGGATAATGGAAGTGACATCTGGGCACTGAAGGCCAGATTCCCCAATTGCTCAGGGCTTTGGAGTGCCAGGACTGCCCGGCTGGCTCAGACCAGAGCTGACAGAGCTGTGCTCTGCCTCTGCCCTTGCTGCTGCCGGGAGCTGGCCAAAGGAAAAAGGGTCCTGGAGCAGAGAGATAAAACTGTTCCCACCTTGGAGCTCACCTTGTCCTGATCCCTCCAGCACTGCCCTAAGTCCTGCAGTTCAAGTTTTAGTTCCTGTCAAAGTATCACTCAACAAGAACTTCAGTGCTGGAAACATTTACCGGGAGCTGGCCAAAGGAAAAAGGGTCCTGGAGCAGAGAGATAAAACTGTTCCCACCTTGGAGCTCACCTTGTCCTGATCCCTCCAGCACTGCCCTAAGTCCTGCAGTTCAAGTTTTAGTGAGGTTTTAGTTCCTGTCAAATTATCGCTCAACGAGAACTTCAGTGCTGGAAACATTTCTGAAGAGGTCTCCAATCCCATGGGAATCTCCTCAGCTTCTGCCAGACTTTTCAAGGGCTTGGCACCCATGAATGAAGTGGCACTGCTGAAAGCCTCAAGTGCTCAGCAGCTCCTCTAGGGAGAGCTCACCACCAGAGCCCAGTGCTGTGTGAGTGAGGGCACACACAGCTCAGCAACGCCTGAATGCAAACAGAATGCTTGCTAAAACACAGATCCTTCAGGCCAGGAGAACACAGAACCCAAAAGGCCTGCAGAGAAACAAGGCTGACATTCCATTGTACACTGAGGAGGAGGTGACAGATCTGCTTGGAAACCATCCCACCACATATTAACGGTGTTTATTTGGGGAAAATGGGAAGGGAAGGACAAGCACGGGGAGAAGCAGCTGTATCATAGTGTAGACACTGCTAATGAGGTGATTATAGGTGGCAGAGTAAGTGAAAATAATTGGCAGGACATTGCCTAAAATAAAAACTTATCAGCAAACCAAATATTTTATTATGAATAAAGATTTGCTACATTCAGGATATATCATCACATTATCTGTGTGCCACATGTGGTGCTTTCTTCAGCAAGAAGTTCCCAGGACTGGGAAGATGACTAGGAAAGATATTCCAGTTGTGGATGGAAGAGAAAACAGAAATATTTTACAATCAAACATAAAAAAGAAGCTCATGAGTTTGTATCTCTTTTATGCCTTGTAGAAAAGACCTACATGGGAAAGCAGTATGTCCTAAAGCTCTGTTCCTTTGCCATAAATTCAGTTTGGAGAGAGAAAATACTCCAAAGGATCCAAAGGAAGCAGCAAAAAATAGTGTTTATGTCATTATTGAGGAAAGCACAACAGTTCTGGAAAAAATACCAAGCACCACTTTTTACAAAGAAAAATCAGAGAAATCCCTTCTTCCTTTTAGAACAAAGGAAGCTCATAGATTTTAAGCCAAACCTTTATGCATAAATTGGATCTTTTACTACCCAGAGCACAGTAACTTGTATGAAGGATTTGTATGAGGTTTAATGCAATATTAAGGGTACTGTGCCAAGTGCTGTGTCCTGAGCAGACATCAGCCTCAGGCTGGGAAGAGCTGATCCTCATGGCACACTGGACTCCCCCTGTGTGCCCCTGCAGGCTCTGCCTCCACAGCTGCTGTTGCACATCCCCTCTGAACAGAACCCTTCCCTGCAGGCACCAGCCTGGCCCAGCCTGGGCACTGACCCCGTTCCACATTTCAGGTCCCTTCCCACCCTCAAACCCTCAGAGAAGCTCCCAGAGCTCTGCAGAGCCAGAGATGAGCTGACCTTCCTGCAGGACAGTGCTCTGGCAGGGATAAACAACATTTCACAGCATTAAACTCCCCGTGCCTGCAGCCCAGGGCTGAGCAGGGCTCAGCCGAGCAGCCAGCCCTCCTGGGCTGCCCAGCAGGGACCACCTCTGCTCTGCTCTGCTCTGCCTGCTGGTGGGCTCAGCAGCCCTGCAGGGCAGTGTCTGCCCCAGCTGCTGCTCTGGGGAAAGGAGCCAAGGTGTCTGTGCCCTGTGCTGGCTGGGAAGCTGTCTGCTCTGCTGTTTATCAGCAAGGTGCCACAAAAAACAAACACAAGTGAAGAGAGTCTCCTTCAATGAGAACAAACAGAGATGCTTCTTTAGAAGTTACATCCCCTTATCCTTCTGCTGTCAAAGCCACTGTTTTGTGGGTTTTTCTTCTCTTTGGTTCAACTTAAAAATTAATTATCTTTCAATCTTTCACAGAAAACACGGGTTACTTCTGTTATGTTAACAACACTTTGAAGAAAAAGGTCCTTTTGGGGCCAAGTCTGTCTTCCAAAGGAAAGAGAGAAATTTAGTAAAGCTCATCCTTGCTTGCTCTTTAGATCCTTCCAACAGGAGTTTGCAACTGCTTCCCCTATACTGAACACTCACAAAAGGGAAAAGATCTCTTAAACAGTGTGGAACTGGGGTAAACTAAGAATAGCAACACAATTGAAGAGTTTTGTCTGGGTTACTGCTCTGGTCTGTGTTTTTGGAAGAGTTAGATGGATAATATTCAGGCTAGCTCTTTATTTAAGGAAGGGAGCACACACCATAAATTAGAAAGTATAAACACTTAAAGGTTTGCTGAAAGTGTACACAAGCAACCTATTACGGCTGAACTGCTTTTTCTAGGCAATAGCTACAATAGATGTCCTTAAAAGAGATCCCTTGGTATAACACTGGGCAAAGGCCAAAAGAAACTGTTTTTCCATAATGGAACACTAGGGAATTCTTTATTTTAAAAAGTGCCACATGGAATGTCTAAATTAAGTCAGAGGGGCAAAAAAAAATGTATGGTATCCACAATGTCTGCCTGTGCATGCAGTGCATGGCATCACCCTGTTCATCACCCTGGAGATAAAGAGCTCCTCCCACATCCCTGGCTCCAGTGACAACTGCTCCAGAGCTGTCAGCTCTGCTCACAACTGCTCCCTTCACAAGCCTGGATGTGCTTTTAGGGCTGCAGTGAAGACTAACCAAAAGGGGAAAAAAAAAAGAGTTAAGTCCCCTAGCTGAGGAGAGGAATTTCAAACAGTTCCCAGTTTGGAAGTGGCTGGGAACAGGGACACAATCAAGCCCAGTGTCTGGGAGCACGTGCCTGGAGAATGCAGGGTCCAGTGAGTGCAAAAATCCTTAAAACCCACAGGACAGAGAAGGGTAAAGGCAAGTGGGGAAGATCAACAGGAGATTTTTCCTCTCTCTGTAACAAAAGACATGACCTGTGTCCCATGTGATTTCCAAGCCATGAGCCCTGTTTTAGGTTCCCTGGCTTTGTCCCCCTGCTGTTGCCAGGGGACTGACAGTGCTGTCACCGTGTCCCTCACAGGGTGCCAGGCAGGGCTCACCCCACCAGCAGCACTCCCTGCCCTCTCACACAGCTGCCATCAGCCTGCCCAGGGGAGCAGGGGATGTTTCTGCACCAGCCAAGGAGAGCAGCCCTGCTCTGGCTCTGTGCAGGGCCCTGGCACAGCAGGCACTGCCAGCGCTGTCCAACGTACCAGGCAGCTGCAGCACAGCAGGGTGCCTGCACACTGCACCCTGAGCCGGGCATCCCTTCTCCAGGAGCCTCTGACACCTCCATGTCCCTGCCAGGGGCATGCAGTGCCTGCACACTGCACCCTGAGCCGGGCATCCCTTCTCCAGGAGCCTCTGACACCTCCATGTCCCTGCCAGGGGCATGCAGTGCCTGCACACTGCACCCTGAGCTGGGCATCCCTTCTCCAGGAGCCTCTGACACCTCCATGTCCCTGCCAGGGGCATGCAGTGCCTGCACACTGCACCCTGAGCCGGGCATCCCTTCTCCAGGAGCCTCTGACACCTCCATGTCCCTGCCAGGGGCATGCAGTGCCTGCACACTGCACCCTGAGCTGGGCATCCCTTCTCCAGGAGCCTCTGACACCTCCATGTCCCTGCCAGGGGCATGCAGTGCCTGCACACTGCACCCTGAGCTGGGCACCCCTTCTCCAGGTGCCTCTGACACCTCCATGTCCCTGCCCTGCTCTCTGCTGTGCTGGTAAAGCCATGCCACCCAGTTTGCCATGGATTAGCAGCAAAGGCACTTAATGCTTTCCTGAGTTTTTGTGATTTTTGTTTTTTGTGTTTTTTTGAGTATAATCCCCTTCAAACAGTTTTCAGGTGAAGCAGACAATGAGCAACAGAAACTCAGTTTTGTTCAATTTATACCTAGCTTGAGCTCGTTTTCACAAGCAGAATCACAGATGAAATACAAACTGTCTTTCTTCTTGACAATAAAACCTACTGTCCCTTATTAATTACTCTTAAATTCTTAAAACCTGAGTAGAGATACCTGACTGATCAAAACATGGAGCTGCTCCCTGCTGAAGGAATGCAGCAGAAATGGCCAGCAGCAAAGGTCACTTGAGAACAAATAAAAGACATCTGTGGTACAAACCTCTGTCTGTCAGGAACCACCTCAATACATCCAAGAGCCTTCTGTGCAAATTCTCCAATAATTCTTATAAAATAAATCACTTCAACTGATGGCATGCAAGGTAAAATTCATTTCTTGTCTCTGCAGATAAGTGGTTACTGGAATGTCAATTCTCACTCTTTAAAAGAGGGCTGGCTTTAACTTAACACCACAATTGCAGTCTGAATTTCTCTTTAAAATTTTAGTTTTTCCAAAAGCTAAAATTCCTGAATTAATGAAATGCAAATTAGAACATTTAGCCTTAACTTTAACAGTTTTCCCTTGCTTTTTGTTATTAAATATGTATATAAAGATATATGTCTATCTGTAATGAATCCAACAGTAAAAGAATTATTCCTTTTCATTTGAAGACACACATTGCCACTCATAAATCTTATTTAAACTTTAGATTCACCAGTCTGAGGCAATTGGAACAGCCTGTACCAGAGCCCCTTGGCACTGCTTTGTATTGCCAGGCAGGGGAACACCAACATTTGCCTCCCAGTTTCCCTCTCCCTCCTGCATCTCTGCAACATTCCTCTCCCCACCACCACCTACAACTGTCCATATCCTCATTCTCTGATGCACTTCCTTCCTCCCTCCCATTCTCAGTGTTTCCTTTCCCCTGGGAGCTGAGGAATATCTCCTAAAGGAACTCATGCATTTTTGAACGTTTGCCTTGCTTTGTCCCTTGGGCAGGTTAACCCTGTTTGAGCACAGAGCTTGCTGTCCAGGCTGCTGGAGGACAGGAATTCCCTGGGCACACACAGGGCCTCACTCTCCCCCTGGGGCAGCTCTGGGCTCCAGAGAGCCCTGGGACAAGACTTAGTGGGGTTATTGAAAGGCTTGGAAGCACTGCAATCCAGTGGTACTATATTCATTCAGTGACACAAAAATAGCCAAGATAAACCCCCTTTTTGTTGTGAAGGGCCATTTAAGAAACACCTTTGACAGCTAATGTAAACCACAAGAATTATTCTCCTGTGGAGATCCACTTCACAGACAAAAACTAGGTGCAGCAATTTGGAGGGTATGCCATATTTGTTTTCACATGCATCAAGAAAGCTTCACACCTGTCAGAAGAGTTAAACTCCATTCATCCTCTGCTTCAGAAATGTAATGCCTGTCTCCTTCATTAGAGGGGTTCAGGCCAGGTCTGCTGTCACCATTCAAACCCCTCACTCTCAGTCTGATTTTTAATCAAAATATGTGCCACAGGTCCTACTGGAATCCCTGAGAGTCCTGTGCTGGTCCTCCTGCAGAGGAGGCACAAGAAAAGGATTATTTGATTGCTTCCCAGCATTTCCTTCCCTTGCAGGACCTGAGACCTGCCCAGGTTTGTTGTGGGTATCTAAATTCAGAGCAGATGAGCCTTACCCCCATTCCTGCACCTATTGCCCTTGGTATTCTTCAGCTCCATTATTTCATGGCCCTTTTAATTAATAAAAATTCACTTTAGGACTCATCATTTAATTCAAGTGAATTTAACAGTGCAGCAATGTGGAAAGATAAAGGTGCTGGCAATGCAAAGGCTGAGGAAATGCAATTAGAGCATCCCTCTTGACCAGCTCTTCAGCTGGCACTCATCACATCTGCACAAATCCACACCAGCCCAGGAAAGGGTGAAAAGGGTGAAACATTCCCAGGATGAAAATATTCCTGCATTGCCAGTTAGCAGCAGCTCAAACTCTAACAAATGAGCTGCAGAACACTCTACACTTCCATGGAAGTGTGAGACTGAGACTCAAAAACCCCACAAGGCAGTGAAATTTTCTCTTTTACCAAACTCTGTCTGTCTCTGGTGTTGCAACAGTCTTTTTTCAAGAAAGGAAGCTGAAGGAATCCCTGGCACAGAAAACCAGGCTAAGTAACAGCAATTTCCTTCGAAGACACTGATGATATCTATCAGTGCCCCAAGAATGCCACCAAAAAAAATTATTTAAAAAAAAAAGGAGAAAAAGAGGATGGCACGATTTCAGCCACTAACTAAAATGAAATAAAACCTTCCAGAAGTGCAGAATGGGATGATTACAGCCCACAGTTTTCCACTGTTTATGACACCAGATGAATCTGAAATTATCAAAAGGGTGAATATTCAACATCCAGAAAGCTATTTGGGATAACACCAGATGGAGAATCTGGATGTCATTATGGGCAACATTTGCAAAAGGGCATAACTCACTGAAGTACCTCAGAGATGGTGACTGAGTTTAGAATTTTACCTTTCTCTGTTTAGGAACTCTACAGGTCTCTATGCTATGATGGGTTCATTAGGAAAACAAAGCACTTCTGACCCCATAATGATATACATGGTGAATTATGAACTGTATTCTTTGGTTTATGGTGTTAGAAATCAAATTTTCAGCCTAAATAAGCCCAAATACCCAATTATTCCAAAAGACTGATTTGAAGTGTTGCGTGTTTTTAACGCACAGTAGCCAAAACCAGCAAATATGAAAGTTCAGTATATTAAAAAGACAGATACCAGCTTGAAAGTTATTTGACTTAATCAATGATTTATAATAATGAAAACTTCACTCTCCAAATATTAATAATAATAAAAAATAATCAACCCCCCCATCAAATAGTCTAGGTAAAACCAGAAAAGCCAGGAGAAGTTGTTGCCATTTATGAGCAGTCTGTCTGCTCTCCTCGTTCCAGCAGCTCTTCACCATTCCCTTTGCTGCTGCTGTGGCACCTCCCTGGCTGTTTGTGAGAAATCCCAGTGGGCTGTTCCAATGTCCCTGCACGGCAGGAAGCACCAGCTGCAGGGGCCAAGAACACCCCGAAAATGATTGAAACTTTGCTGCTGTGAAACTGTGACAGAGGCAAAACCAAAGCACTCCACGGGCCTGCAACAACAGAGTGCTGCAACAGCACTCCTCCTCCACTGCCAGGAGAGCCTGCAGGGAGAGAGTACAAACTGGGGAAGGAGAAGGAGAACGTGGAACCTGGGAAAGCCTGAGCCTGCTGCCAGCTCAGAGGGAAAGTGCTGCTGTGCTGGGCTGAGATCCAGGCAGGGCTGGGGCTGCACTGGGATCCAGGCACAGCAGTGTCCTGAGCCAGTGTCCCAGGGCAGGGACCCAACCCCAAATGTCTGCAGGGCAGGTAAAGCACAGAGGGAAGCACACCTCCAGGCTCAGTGGGGAGCCCCAGAAAGGGCTGCTTTCTGCTCAGGCCACCAGCTGACCCCAAACATGAACAGTGCGAGGTGCAATGGGTGCCAGGCAGCAATGCCACAACTGAACAGAGCTCCACAGAAATAATCCCCAAGGTCACTCCCAGGGAAATCAATCCTAAATTCTTATGGGTGGATAACAGAAACTGAAACCCAGCAACAGCAAGCAAGCAAATTCAGTGGAATTAAGGGGTCACAGGGAGGTCAAGGGCAGCACTTTGGTGTGAATTCCAGCATTGTATTCTGCATCAAGGACGGAAGTGCAACACCCAGGGTAAAAAAGAAGAGGGGAGACATGATCCAGTTGTGGGTTAAAAGCTAAGAGGCAGCGAAAAGAGGCACTTGAAATATGGATTAGAAATGTTGTTTCTTTACCAATTAACAGGCTCAGGAGACCAAACCCCAAAATTCTGTATATTTAAGACTGGCATATTTAACACCCCTGTATCTGAAGCAGAAGCTGCTGAGTGCTGAAAACATTTCTAAAAGCCATTCTGTGAAACAAGGGGCAGATCCTGTGAGTGCTGCTGGATATGGCTGCCTTTCCTCCTGAGCTGATGGGGAGCTGGCAGGATGCTGGGGAGGCTCCCTCGGGGTACCCAAGGAGCCAGGGCTGCACAGGCACTCAGCAGTCCTGGCTGAGGATGAAGGACTGCAGGGTAAGTGACAAGAGCTGCAAACAGGACTGGGAGCCAGCTGAGAAACACTGTGGAATCCATGTCTGCTGAGAGGGACACGGGAGAGCTCTTGTTGAGTAAGGGGAGTTTGTGGTTCACATACACAAGAGTGTGCTGCACAGAGCATGGGAGAGCACACCCAAATACTTGCTCAGGAAAATGCAAATCCAGTAAGGCAAGAGATGGAGTGGGATCAGTTACTGCTCTGAAGGGTTTTCACATAAAACATAGGCCAAGCTGTGACTGTTCCCACGACATGAATAATACACTGCTGATTTTCCCTGCTCTGTTATTAATATTGCATCTTGTCACAGGCATGTGCACCAGACAATAACTGCCCAGCCCTCGGAGGGAGAAACAGGAGCCTTGAGCTGAAAAGCCACCACAAAAGTTGTTGGAGAGCACAGCTCTTGGTGGGAAGCAATCAGCAAGTGAGGGCAGGAAGGACACTCCTAGGTGCCCTCTGCTCAGTGAGTAACATCACCTGCAAGCAAGGCAGACAAGGAACTCAACAAACCAATACCAAATGCATTTTCTCACTCTATGTTACCAGCCCCAAGCACAGCATTTTTCCTGAGCTGGAAAGTCACATGATTTTTTTTATGATACAACAAACAGGGAGTGAATCTGATTCAAATCTGATTGAAATGGGTGAGGGAAGGGTGACTGGGGCAGCACTGACACAGCAGCATTACAGTCAGGGTGATCATTACAAAGCTTTTGTACTCCGTGTGTAAAGAAGATAGAAATGTTGGGATGATGCCCTTCAGCAAAAGATAAAAATGAAGGGAAAACCCAGGAGTTCCAATCACTGGAGGGTGATTCAGTCCCTAAATGTACTCACACAACTCCACAGCTGAGCAAGGGATGGGGACACAGTGATTACTCAGCTAGGGCAATGAGGAGTCAGTTCACCTTGTGTGCAGGAGCAGGATCTGCCCACCAGCATGTACCAGAATGCAGCAGAAAACTCAGTGCAGGAGCAGAAAATGGGTTCCATTGCTGCATCAACACAACAACGAGGGTGGGACTGTGGAACTACCACTGCTAATCTCAATTTAGGTACAGCAGCTCCCAGTGATGGAGCTTTCCCTGTCCCCCACACCAGGTGGGGAGGCAAAGGCATCTAGAGAATCCCAGGAAGGAGGAATGCTGGAATAATAAACACGAAGGCAAATTAGAAATGTAATTTCCAGTCAGAAACATGGAAGAGGAAAGTGAGGGAAGGAAGGAACATTTGTTTTCAAGCCATCAGGCCAGGCTTTCACAATGAACAGGAGGAAGAAAACACGGTGTGAGGCAGAATGGTTTATGCAGCTCTGGAGGGGAGGATTCCACGAAGAGGAGAGATTCTGTGCATTAATTGGGAAGCCACAGACATAACGAGTGCAGGATGACATTTTGATGCTTCACTTGTCTTCTCCCCTGCCAGTCCATCTCTCTGCTTGGCAATCTGTCACTCCTGACGATGTGTTAATCTCTGGGCTGAGGAGATAAATCTGTTTGGGCTCTTTCTCAGAAGCAGGTACCTGTTAGGCACTGCCAGAGCCTCTCCTAGGAGTTTGCTGAGAGGAGAATTTATCCAGCAGATAATTCTCAATGAAACCCTCCATGCCTTCCCCCTATATTTACTGTCTAATTTGTATTTCTATGCCCTTTATTATCTGAGCACCTCAAAATCCCCCGTGTGCCTAACCTAACAAATCCCTGACACAATTCAAGGAGCAGGGGGCAGTTCCATCAGAGCCAGCAGGGATGCTGGCATTCCTGTCCCTGGGCTGCAAGGGTGGTACACAGATACTCTGTGTTTTCTGCAGGGTGAAAGGAAGGAGGAGAGCTCCAGAATCACTGATCAGCTGCTACCCCAGACACGCTGCAGCACAGCCCTGCCTGAGCTCTGAAAAGCATCCTCAGTGCTCTGGGCTGCCTTCTCTTGAGCAAACCTTCCATTCCCATCAGCTGCCTGAGGTCCCTTTCCCTTGTGCCATTTTGTTGTGTTCACAGCCAAGGAAGGCTCCCAATGGGCAGGCAAAATTTGCCCCCATTTATTGTCCTTCCAGAAGAGAAGAAGAATATTAAGCAGGTAATTTTAAAGGACAGGGGACATAAAAAGGAAATTTAAAAAAAGGTTTGAACCACACTGTAATTAACATGGTGATCATGCCAGTTTGAAAATCACTAACAGAATTTTATGATAGTGAATTTTCCATCATCCTGCAAGGCTGTGAATAACTGTAATTTAACAGATGCATCCAAAATGTACATGCATCAAACTAAATCTCTAAAATTATAGCATATGCATGTTCTTAATATAGCTAGTGAGCATGTGTGCCTATGCACACACAGCCAAATATTTACTGTGACATACAGAAAACCACATTTACTCATCAATGTAAACAAATGGATGATGTCTACTCCATCTCCTTATACTGTGATTAAAATTCATGCTGGCCAGCTTAGTGAGGTTACAGGTAACAGCCTGGCTCCTAAGCAATGCTCCATTTATGAGTCTTCAAATTAATTTTATCTGCCCTGTGGGGACCAGTGTGTGGCTCACAAAGCTGAGGGCCCGTTCAGCACCTCTGAAGGTGTAAATCTCAGGGTCCCTGGCCATCAGGTGCACTGCACAACACTGCTGTGGTGATGTGCTTCAGGCTGTCTGCACATCCCTACGTTCATTTTCTGTAATGTGAACCTGCAGAGCACATTTTGCAAGAGGAAAAGCAAGTGGGTGATGTTGTGGCATCACAGAAATCAGCTTTCCTCGTTGTATCTCATCCTAATTGAGGGCTGTTTCTGTTGCCAAGTGAGGTCTGGGCTTCCTTGATGTATAAATCAAGGTGTTTGTTACACTAAAAGTGCCATGTAATTGCTTGTCAGCATCACCTTGCTTTAAGAAATGTGAAAGAAATCAAAGGAAATGCAGAATATTACTGGAGACTGTCTTTGGCAATGGACAGGACTGTAAATGGCTGATCAGGTCTGAAAGGGAAAATACATGGTGAAGGGTTTTGGTGTAAACATATTTAGATTTAGGCACGGTGAAAATACCAACACTCAAAACCAAAGGCCAGCAGGGCCTTTGCCTGTGCCCTGTGCCCAGGAGGCTCAGGCTGGCCCTTGATCTGCAGCAGGCAGCCCTGGCCCTGGAGCTGCTCCATGCCTGCAGGGTTTCCACACATCTCTGTAGGCTGGGCATGCCCTCTCCATCTTTTGGGAGCTCACAGACATGCAGAGCAGCTCTGTGACACCCCTCCCTGCTCCATCTCAAAGGGACTCCATCCCCACAGGTACTTCAGGCACTCCTTGAAATTCAACAGCAGCAAGGGATGGCAAAGAGCAGGGAGTGTAAAAGGGAAAGTAAATAAGGGCTACAGAAAGAGCATGAGAAAGAAACCACATACTGAGAAAAGGAGCTGGATGAAAGGGGGAGAAGGACAAGCAGGAGAGCAGGTGAAATGGAGGAAAGTGGGGAAATAGAAAAAAGGAGAAATGAGAAAGGCTGAGAGACCTCCTTCCATTATCAGCAGGGTGATATTATGTCTGATAACTTCCTTCAGTGCATGACTTCGTTTCTGTAAGCCACAGGCCAGTCTGGAGAGCTGGGAAGCTGATGGAATGAGCCAAAGCTGAGATTTCCTGCCCCATACTCAGCAGGTTTAAGAAGGATTTTTCTATCACAAGAACATCAAAATGCTTTTTCTTTCATATTTTTTAAGGGAGTAATGGAAAAAGAACAAAAATCGTGAACTTTCACCACCCTCATGACTGGAAAACTCAGTGTTACAAGACTGGGTTCCAATGTTAAAAGATAATGTTAAAAAGTTTAAGTTTTGCCTTGACCATCCCAGAGCCAGGCTCTGTATCAAACCACATCTGGATTAATCCTGCCCTTCCCAGGCACATCCAGTTATGCCACACAAAGCTTACAGACCTCTGGCACTCCACAAAAGAGATCGTTTTCAGGTCCAGGGCTGCAGTTGGTCACACTCCACAGTCTCTTGGCAAAGCCTCCCTCCAAGGAGGGGCTGAGGAATGGGAATTGCCTGAGTCACTCCAGTCCAACCCACAGCCTGTGAGCACCCACAAGTCCTGGATTATGCAGCTGCAGCAACCCCATGGAACTCCTGTGCTGGAAAACGCTGCCTTGGTGCAAGTGAGCCCCAGGGGATGTTTAATGAGAAGTCATCTTCCAGGGAACATCCTTCCCAGCTATTCTGCTACTGACTCCAGAGGGCTGCCAGGCCCTTGAAAGCTCCCCCAGCAGCACTGAAACAATGTGGGAATGGGGCTGGAATGTTTCCCTGCCACTTCCTCTCCCTTCTGGATGTGCAGGGCTTTCATCTCCTCCAAGCTCAGTACCCTCAACCTCCTGGGGAAGAGACTGCATCTCGAAACAACAGCATTTTCCTCTGATTTTTGTTGTTTCTAGACAGAAAAGTCCTTTCCCAAGACAGGCCAGACGTGATTTCAATACCCTCTTTAAATCAGGTGTACTTTGAAGCTCTAACACTAGCCTTGCTGTTTCTGTTCCCCTTTCCAGCAGGGTATTTCTCATGCTGGAGGGTCTCAGTGCAGCTGAGCCCATCACCCCCCTGTCATGGCTGCAGTTCAGGCAGCTGGCAGCAGTCCTCAGCCTGGTTCCCATCAGTGCCTCTGCTTGCTTTGCAGGTGGTTCTGCACAAAACTGGCACTGTCGACAGAAAAGTCCTTCCCCAAGACAGGCCACACGTGATTTCAATACCCTCTTTAAATCAGGTGTACTTTTGAAGCTCTAACACTAGCCTTGCTGTTTCTGTTCCCCTTTCCAGCAGGGTATTTCTCATGCTGGAGGGTCTCAGTGCAGATGAGCCCATCACCCCCCTGTCATGGCTGCAGTTCAGGCAGCTGGCAGCAGTCCTCAGCCTGGTTCCCAGCAGTGCCTCTGCTTTGCAGGTGGTTCTGCACAAAACTCTGGCACTCTCTGGCTAATGGCTGGCACACACAGAGCCCTTCCCACACTACAGGCTTTGCAGGCCACTGATTTTATTTCTCTGTTCATTAAAGAACACATTTCCCCCCCATTTCATGCATTTTAAAGCATCTCTCTAATGAGTTCACACACGAGGCATTAATATTTCTTTCAACACTTTTCCATTAGCTGTGTCAAAGTGGATCTCGTGTCGTTTGTCAGGCTGCACTGGGGCTGACAGTCACCAAGTGCATTGCTGCAGTGCTGGGCACAGCTGCACAGGGGGATTTGCTGGTGCCCCTTGGTGTGTGAGGCTGCTCTGGCAGCAGCAGCGTGTGCAGGGTGCTGTGTGTGCACTGGCACATGGCTCTGCCATGCATTCCAGCCTGTGTGCTCTGTCTGTGCACACCCATGCATAATTCAGCCTGTGTTTTATCGTGCATTTTCCTGGAGTGCTCCTGGGGAGGGGAAGGGCACTCAGCAGCTTCTGGTGCCCTGGTGCTCCCTGAGATTCAGCATGCAAAGCACTTGCCTTTGCAGAATCACAAACATTTCCACTGCACAGCCCTCTCTGGGCAGGTTTAAATATTGCACAGCCGAAGCCAAACATCCTGACACAAAACCTTTGCAGTCCCTGGCTTCTTCAATTTTTGAGCATGGCTTAGGCTGTTTTCTCCTCAGAGCCCACAGGGTTAACACACAGTCAGCCCTGTGCTCCCTCCTCTCACAGGCAGCTCCAGCTGGCTGCCCTGCTCTGGGAATGCCTGCCATGAAAACAACCAATGTGGAAGCACAGGGGGGTCACAGGGGGACAGCCCTAACCCCAGCACAGGAGCTCTGGGGCTGGGCAGAACACACCTTTGTACCTGCACACAGGTAAATAATGCCCCTGTGCTGCTCACTGCTCACACACAGCTGGAACACACCTTTGTACCTGCACACAGGTAAATAATGCCCCTGTGCTGCTCACTGCTCACACACAGCTGGAACACACCTTTGTACCTGCACACAGGTAAATAATGACCCTGTACTGCTCACTGCTCACACACAGCTGGAACACACCTTTGTACCTGCACACAGGTAAATAATGACCCTGTACTGCTCACTGCTCACACACAGCTGGAACACACCTTTGTACCTGCACACAGGTAAATAATGACCCCTCTATGGCTCACACACAGCTGGGCTCAGCTGTGCTCCCATCCAGCACCAGGGCTAGTGAGGATTTCACCTCTTCTGCATCAGGAAGGCCAATTAACCTCCTAATCAGGGTGGGCTGGGGCATAGAAATGCCCTTACCTGAGCCAGGTACAGCACAGAACAGATTCACTTTGCAAATTAGGAAAAAACCCGAATCAGTGAAGTTTATTTTTTTGCAGGAAGAATTCCCACATTGTGCCTTTTTTAAAGAAAATAACTTTCTGTGAGCTCTTTTGTCCACAGAGTAGCTGGGTTCTAAAATCACTATTCTTAAAAATACCCAACACCACCACTCTGGTCACAGTTCTAATTTATGAGCATGTTATCCAGGAAGATCCCAGTAACCTTCAGCAATCAGGTCTGCCTGCCACCTGCCTCCATCATGGCCCTCCCTAATATCTTTAAATCACCAGCAACACTGGTAACTTGAGAATGTTCCTTCTGATTTACACTACTGCAAAATTGAAAAGTTTGCCCCTTCCAGTAATTTATTTCCCCTTTTATTGCAGCACCAGAGCAAACCTAAGATTTTCTCTGGCTTCCAGTAGAATGACCCATGTGTGAAAAAGATCTCCCTCCCTCTATCAATAAACTCCATTTAAATTTATCATATTTTCCACGTGTCCTATTCACCCAAGTACTTCTTTACATTTACATTCTTCCAACAAAGAGTTGGTGACATTTTAATTTAAAATAAAGTGATGTCAGAATGCAATAAAATATTTAAAAGGCATTTTGCATATCCACACTGGAAAGGTGATGCAGTTGATTTAAAATGAATGTTTCCAAGGGCATGTATATGTATGTGTAAGAGTTACACCAAAAAGATTCAATTAACACAACGAACACCACCTCAAATGCTTACATGTCTCTTTTGTGACCTGATATCCATTTCTCACCCTGCAATGTTTATTCTGCTGGAAAACACAAACAAGCCTTTCAATGTGGATTTGTGAAGGGAAATGTGAACAAGCAAGGCCCAAATGCCAGTGATCCTCTGAGCACCCTGGTACTGGACTGACCTCTCCTGACCCAGGCCTGGGACGTGTCAGTGCTCCAGAGAACCTGGGGAGTTTTATTGGCACAAAACTGGCACAGGACAGAGCCAGCCTGGTTATTTTAACGAGATTATTTACTGCTCACTTCCCAGGCTCCAAGTGCATTCTGCAGGATTTATCCACTGGCAGAAACAGCAGAAAAGGGAGCACCCTGACTTGCCCAAAACAATACTCTGGGACAGCTTAGCAAGTGCACCAACACCAGACTGAAATCAGATTAAATTTGTTCAGAGTTTGCTGTCACCTGGGGCTGGTGCTGAGCAAAGAGCCAGGATCCTGCAGGGAATGGGCCACGAGAACTGATCCCAAAATTAAACACAAGCTCCCACCCAGAAGTGGGAAGATGCCAGATCAAGTCACAGGAAGATTTGTAAATCTCACTCTGTATTTTGGTTTTTTTCTTCCTTTCAAATATTCCTTTTAAATGTTTCTTGGTCACTGGGGCTATGAAAATTCCATTCATTTCTCCGTGCCGTTGCCCACTTAATGAGGTAAATAAACATTTTATTATTCCCCTCTGATGAGTACACAAGCACCAAAGCCCACAGCTGAACAGTGAAACAATTAGTAAATTATTTCAATCCTCTTAATTCCCTGCTTTTTTGGCAGATAATGCCATAAGTCATTTTAGCTTAGCAGCCACAGATTGAAGACAGATTTCTTTTTAAACTTTGGAAATGTTAAAATTGAATGAACTAACAAAAGAAATTTTTATCCGAACAGGGAAAAATAGAACTTTTCAAATATGACACTGGCTATCAGATAATTTTTATGGGCTTTTTTTTGCCATGAGTCTGAATACTAATTTTTTTGGGAGGACAAGTTTCCCCTGTCCAATCCAAAGCCAGGCAAGTCCCATGAACCCCAGTAAACTGAAATAACCTTTTCCTCCAAACTCCTTCCCCAGAATTCTTGGAGAGCTGCCTGTGGTTGAACTGGAATGCATCTGGAAGTGTTTGAATGAAGTGCAGCTAGCCCAAAAGGCAGCCTGGCTTCCTGCAGAGGTGTCGGGGATAAAAAGGGGGTTGTGGTGGACAGAGCACTGTTGCCGTGAGCTCACAGGAGCTGAAGTGGCACTGGAACACCCAAAGCTCCCCAGGCTGCTCCCTCCCACACCAGCAGAGTGTCTGAGGGCAGCTGAAACACCTCCTGAGGTGACACATTTCAGGGCACATTTGCTGTCTGAGCCTCCTGCAGGGAACAGCTCCTCTTTCCTCAGCAGCATCCCCTGCACAGGTGACCACAGAGCCTCACCCAGAGCACCACAGCTGCAGCCCTGCAGGGACCAGAGGCTCCACTGCTGCAAGGGATCAGCTCCTGGCTCACCTGGCTCTGCAACATGAACACGTATCATTGTGTGCCTCCAGGAATATTTCAGGCACACTGCTGGTATTCATTTTTGATTGGATGTGGAAGTGTCAACTCCCAGTTAATAACATGTGCCAAACTGGGAGATAATAAATGTAGGGAAGCGAGTTTGTATGCATCAGGTGCTTGTATTTCCCATTTACAAGAACAGATTTGTAATTCTGAAAAATTGTTTTCATTACACCATTTGGGGAGCAAAAGGAATTTCATACCTCAAGGCAGTATATTCTCTTCACTCACTGGAAAGAGCACAGAGGTGCAACAAAGTGTGCCCAGCTCGTAGTGCCTCTGCAGGTCTGTTGGGCCCTCTCCACAAAGCCCCAGCCTGCCCTGTGCCAGTTCCCACAGGCTGCAGGAGCCCAGGGCACCTGGGCACTGCGGGCAGAGCAGCTGTGGGCAGGAGCACAGACAGGAGTCACAGCCTCCCTGGCTCCTGGGCTGCAGGAACACCACCAGGGACCAGAACAGTCCCTGCAGGGTGGGTGCAGGGGGGATCAGGAGTGTCAGTGTCACCCTGGGATCTGAGCGTGCCTCTGACCCACCAGCACAGGCAACAAAAGTCCCACTGAGTCCAATTAGAGGAGGCTTGGGTCTATTTACTGTAACTGAGTCGATTCCCAGAAAATAATTAATTCCTTGTCATGCCTCATGTGTATTGATTTTTGTAATTACAATGGAATTGGAGGCAAGGGTGCAGGGGGAAGGAATGCACTTGATTTGTGTTTAATTTGATGCACAAGCTGCCAGGGACAGAGCATGTGGCCATGCCCAGCCTGGGTGTCTCTGTGCCACACGTGCAGGGTCCAGAATCACAGCCTGCCCTGACAGGATGCAGAGCACAGCCTGGCTGCTGCTGCAGCCCCACAGCAGGCAGGACAGTGCCCAGGGCCAAGCAGATAAGGACAGGACAAGCTCCATGTGCATCAGTGACTGAGAGGAGGAGACAAAGAGAAATAAAATACAAGTTGGTGCTGATAATAGAGCTGCCAGGAGGTAGTGTAAGGAAAAACATGGATGAGAGAAGAGAAAATACAACATGGCCTCGCTTGGTAATGGTGCTGCTAGGAAAAGCCAGCAGGAGGGAATCAGCTTTGTTTCCCACATTAGTTTCTACCCAGAGGCAAGTCAGCATCTGGCTTCTTGGCAGGTGCCACTGTGGGAGGGGCTGGCCTGTTCCACACCCACACCTGGCTGTGACAGCCAGCTGTGCAGTGCCAGGGTCACAGACACTGCCAGCACACACAGCCACCTTCTGGGCTCACTGCAGCCTGCCCTGACTCCTGCAGCACCACAGGAGCTGTTTCCAGCCTAAAAGGAGCAGCTCAGTGCCTACTTTGCCTAAAAGGACCAGCTCAGGAAGTCTCCAGCTCTCACAGGAGCAAAAAAGCTCTTTCTTGTACAATAGCCCTGCAAAACAGTCTCACATCCAAACACTCGAAAGAAATGATACATGTGAGGGAGAGGCAGAGCTTAGGGCTATAAATCACTCCTGAGTTAAGCACTTTCAGCTAGCCCTGTGATATTTTAAGCAAAACAAACCAAAACAGCCTCCAGGACAGGGAACTACTCTGCATCCAGTTTGTGCACTTTCTAAAACAACAGCACTCAAAGGCAAATTTCCTCCTGGTGCCCCACACACACCACAAGAGAGGAAGATGCTAACTCCTACTTTGAGAAAAGCCAACAAGATGGGAGAGGCTGTGGCAGTGTGCTGGCAACACTGGGAGCCACGATCTCCTCCCTGGCTGGGAAAGAGCCCCGAGCAGAGGCAGAGCACAACCAACTGTGAGGCACTAATAAATAACCAAGCAGCACTGAGGGATGACAGCACATCTGTCTCCAGCAGAATTATTGGTGAGAATACTGAAAATTCTTTCCCTCTTAATGTATTAAACCCTTTGTCTGGGGCTGAGTTGATGGTGCCAGAGAAGCCTTTTAACACAGGCAGCATAAATTTCAGTGGGTGTTTGAAGCAGGAGAGGCTGGCTTGTTGAAAAAGCAGCCCCCAGAAAGGCTGCAGCCTGCAGAAAACACAGCAGCTCTGCTCAGCTGGGAAATCACTTGATCTGTCTTATATCATCCACCCCGGCACCGAGGAGGCAAATATGGGAATGAAATATGGACACGGAGCAAAACACAAAAAGAGACTTAATAAAAGAGGAATGATGTTTTCCCTGAAGCCTCCCATGCAAGCAGGAGGACAGAGCACCACCAGCTGAGCCCTCTCAGCTGTGGGAAGGGAACAGCCCCTGTAAATAAAGGCAGGGGGACAGGGACCTGGAGCTCCCTGTGCCAGGACCAGCCCTGGGCAGACAGGGAACTGATCAAAGAGTCAAAGGTGGCTGGCCCAGCACCTCTCACAATTCAGCTCACAGTGACAAATTTCCAGTGCTTTATGCTTCTCCTCAGTACATGGATAAATTAAAAATAAAAAATAAAGAGAAAAAGAAGGAAGGACGCAGCCAAACAATAACTGAGTGCCCAAGGATCCAGGAAAAGCCAGTGGTAGAACCAGTACCTATTATTTCTTGGCATTTTAAATTCCAGTCTTTAAATTCCAGTTCACAAGCCTGACAAACTCATGATCCTACAGCACCAAACATAAAAATATGTACACTTTTTACACCCACAAGATGCCCACAACACCAAAAAGTTCCAGCTGGTTTGTAAACACAATTTTAAAAAGATGAGTAGAAAACTAGAAATGTAAACATTTTTATTTTCCCTAACTAACGAAAACTTCTGGCTATTCAGCCCTCAGCCTAACTTATTCTCTGGCTACCTCACAGAGATGACAGCACTGATCAGCTCAGAGGCAGTGCTGGAATTCAAGCTGCAGCACAGGCACAGGGGGACTGTGGGCACAGACAAGGAGTGAGAACTGAGCCAAGACACACATCTGAGCACAACCAGAAACAATGAAAGCAGACATGACACAGTGGGCTGCGAGGAATTACACTTGGCTGTGAACCCTGCTGAAAACAAGTCTCCCTCCGTGTGGAAGTCAGACTATGGCTGGATCTTCCTACAGGAAAATCAGGTACAGGTGCAGGACTCTGAACCTTCTCCACTGCAGCTGGTGGCAAACCTGGCCCTGAGCCCCCAGGCCTGGGGCCAGAACGTGCATTTCAAAATGTTACATGTAGATGCAGTGCACAAAATCAAACAGAGGCAATCCAGCAAGCAATGTGGCCTATAAAGCACTGTTACTGTAAAAAAGCTCTTTGTTTCCCACAGAAATCCCCCCTGGTGGGTGCCAGCAGGACCTGGGGCAGCATGCTAAGGAGATATCTCTTTTTCCTTCCAATGGCAACTGTGTTTTGTTCTGTGCAGCTCAGGCACAGGGGAGGGAAGGGCACACTCTGCTGGTCACAGCACCTTTTGCACTGACAGCTTTTGGACAACCTGGGTGCTGAAAAATAATCAAAAATAATCGTGGGAGGTGGTGCCCACAGCAGGCTGCCCCTGCCTCCTCCCACCCCGAGTGTCAGCGAGTGCCTCTGGGGCTGTCACTGCGTTCTCTCACGTTTAAACATCAGCCTACCTGCTGCCAGAGCTCCTTCTCTCTTGAAGGACAATTTTAGCAGTGTAACATGTGGTCAAAAACTCTTTACCTTAGGCTTTTCATCCAGTATTTGCTGGCGGATCTCCTTGTGTTTTTCTACAAGTTTCTCCTGCCTTTTGCTCTGAGCATCTTCTAGCTGTCAGAAAAGAGCAGAGAAGCTTTTTTCGTGGATTGCACATCCTCACTCCCCCACCTCCTCCCCAGCCAACATTCCAGCCATCCAAACTGAAACATTGTCATCAGAACTGTGAACAATTCCAAGGTAAAATTACCCCAATTACCCAGCACTGCCTGAGCATCCCTGAGCACAGCTGTTCAGCAGCTGGGTGTGGGCATGAAACATCACATTTCACATCTAATTCAGGATCAGAAACGTCTGAAGGACTGACTGCAGACTGCTAATGTTATTAAATTACAAATTCTGGGCTTCACCTAGTAATGCACTCAGACAAAAAACCTACTTGATTTGCTAATTCCTAGGTTGCTTCCTAAGTCAAAGGCTCTTCTAAGCAAAAATGGGACCATTTTAGAACCTAACTATGTTTACATTGAAATTAAGAGGAGAATTCAATGGCTGCACATTCCACGGTGATTTTACACCCCAAAGCACTGCAGGGCATGATTCCAACCTGGTGTGAACCACCTGTAGCTTCAGCAAAGCTAACAACTGCAACAGAATTCTTTAATTTGTGTTTACAGAGCTCACAGAATGCTTTTTACACTTCAGTAACTGTACAAATGCAATTACAGTTAGGATATACTCTGCAATTAAATGTTCACTGACTTTCCTTATGCAATCTTTGCATTTGTGAGCCAGCAAGCCCATTAAAAAATGGGTGCATTTTCCATGGATACACACAGGATATTCTGAGATGAAATTCTATTGAATTCTTCCCTCTTCAGCACCACCCCCCAAATACTGACTAACAATTAATGAGGAGCTGTCTGAAATCCCAGCTTCCCTTTAACTGGAATCCCAGCTTTAACTGGAATCCCAGCTTTCCTTTAGCTGAATCTCAGCTTCCCTTTAATCGGAATCCCAGTTTTCCTTTAACTGCAATCCCAGTTTAAGTGCAATCCCAGCTTTCCTTTTAACTGGAATCCCAGCTTTAACTGGAATCCCAGCTTCCCTTTAACTGGAATCCCAAATTTTCTTTAATTGGAATCCCAGTTTTCCTTTAAGTGGAATCCCAGCTTTCCTTTAACTGCAATCCCAGCTCTCTTTAACTGCAATCCCAGCTTCCTTTAACTGCAATCCCAGTTTCCTTTAACTGCCATCCCAGCTCTCTTTAACTGCAATCCCAGTTTAACTGCAATCCCAGCTTTCCTTTACTGGAATCCCAGCTTTCCTTTACCTGGAATGTGAAGCAGAGCCTACACTGCATCTGCCAGCAGCAGGCAGGTGCAGAATCTTTAGGCTGCAGCCTAGCACCTGCAGCAGAACACAAGGGGGAAGGTGCAAGGTGACATTTCCTGCCAGATGCAGCCTGACCTACCCTCTTGATGTACTGCACCACCTCCTGGATGTAGGAGCGGATCATCTCCGTCTTCTCCCTGGGGAACATTGCAGCATTAGTGGAGTCACAAGAGCACTCTGATGGATTTCACCTCCCTGCTCTCTTTGCCTTTACCTTCTCTGCACTCCCTGAACAAGGAGTTGTGCCAGGCTGCCCTTCAGGGCACGAAGGGCTCAGAGTTCCCCACAGCCCACAGGATGGTGCTGCGTTTTCCAGGGGCTCCCACAGTGCCCAGTGTCCCTGGGAGCTGCAGAGCTGTGAGCAGAGGCACAGTGCCACGCTGTGGCAGAGCAGCAGCCTGTGCCAGGGCAGGCTCTGCTGCCAGGGCAGGCTCTGCTGCTGACACTGCACCAGGGGAGCAGGGCAGCCCAGCCTGGCCCCACAGAGCTGGGCTCAGGGCAGCTGAGCTTTATGGCACACTCAGAGTGCTCTGTAACCATCAGAGGGTGAGCACGAGAACCCCCAGAGGGGTAAATGCACACACAACAGCAATTTGTGGTGATGCCTTTGAGGACAGCTCCTCCAAATCCTGATTGCCTCAGCCAGGACCTGTGCACTGCTCCTCAGGGGCACCAAAGTCAGCAGGATTTAGGCAAGCACAAAGTGGGTGTCAAAACCTGAAGTAAAAACAATTGAAACAGTGAATGTGTGTAATATTCCTTCCCAAACTTGTGCAAAGCTTCAGATGAGCAGCAGTGGAGCCAGAGTGACTCAGAAGGTCTCACACCTCTCTGCCCTGCTCCCTAAGTGAGGACAAGCTGTGTCAGACAGGGAAAGCTGACTTTCAACGGGGTCCCTTCTCACCTCTCTCAAGGGCTCTTTGGAAAGCCTGGCAGAGGAAAGCCCTTGGGAAAAGTGAGAAAAAAAAAAGAAAAGGAAAGAGAAAAGAACTGCTGCTTGTCTGTCGCTGAGCCTTTCTCACTAGTGCCTCATTTACCTCTCAGCAAATCATTTCCTACTGAATTGATTTTTACTGCTGCAGCATTTCCGTAATGGCCAGCTGCTTTTTTCCAAGATGAATTCCATGCCCTCTGAACAGCTCTAACTATGTTAAGTATTTCTCCTCTTTTTCATCATAAATTGTTCTCTCTTTTATTTTTTTAATAGGATGTTTATTGAAATTTTTAATGTGCTGATTTTGAAACTACCTGAACCACTTCACTGTGTGTGTGTGTGTGAGATTTCCTTTCAGGGTTACCAAATACAGATTCTCTCTTGAGAGGCTGCAGAACCTGTATAAACCCTTTCACCTGCAGAAAACCAAACACAGTTGTGCCTTTGTTACCTGGAAGACCTCAAACATTAGAGGGTTTCTTTTTTTGTTTTATTCTGTTTGTTCCTCTTGTATTTTTAACCGCTCTAAAGTCAAGACTGGTAACAAGAATAGCAGTGCAAGATTAAAATGCTCCATTTTCTTTTTGAGCCTCCAAAACAAATGGAGGAGGACAAACAAAGCTAGATGCTGTGCCCTTGGGGAGAACACAACCACAGCTTGCACAACTGCAGTCTGTGCTGCCTGGGGGGCATGAATGGATTTAGGATTGCTGTGCCTGCCCAGGGACCCTGCACCCCAGAGCTCAGCTTTGCCTGTGCCCCCAGTGTCACTGTCACCAGTGCAGGGCCGTGGGCAGTCTGAGGGGAGTTATCCCCAAAGCAGAGGGGCCCTCACAGCGGTGCTGCCATTTCTCCTGGAGAGCAGCTTGGAGGGAGTGGAGAGGACAGGAGAAGCCAGGAAGAGGAAGGCAAGTCAGGATGAAATGCCAGCCTGCAGGCCAGGAGCCTTCAGGCTGTTTGTGCCCAGAGGAGCAGAGCCTGCTGGACAGCTCTTGGGGAGCTGCTCCCAGGAACACACAGCACCTCTGCTGCTGGCCAGGCTGGCCCTGCTCGGCAACAGGAGATTGCATTAGCCCCAGGAAATGAAAGTATTACCAGGGAAAGGACTCTGGGGAGGTCTGACTGAAGGCTGCCTTGGATTTAGGGTCGAGACCTTCCTTTGATTTACCAGCTGTGAAAAACCTTGTACAGTGATATGGATCGAGGGATATACTTACTCCTCCATTTGATTTTTATCCTTGGACTTTGCTTCCGTGATCTTCTCCTGCCTCTTCTTGTCCATTTTTTTCTTCAGTTCTTTCTTTTCTCTAAAGCATAAAAAATACAGGGGAGTACAGAAGTATCCAAACAAACCCCACAAGGAGCAGCAATCAATGGTGAAGGGAACAGCACTTACTTTTCACATGTTTCTTTCAATTTCTTTAGCTGGTTGGTCTGACACTCCTCTGCTACATCTGTCAGCTTCTGAATTAGCTAGGAAAAAAATCCCCAAAATAAAAATATGTATTTTCAGCTAAACATCATAGAGGCAGCTAAATTTCCTCAAAAGCCTGCAGCAGATAGGAAAGTGTTACACCATTCCCAGATGAATGACCAATGATCAAAAGCCAGTAAACATCATTATCAGTGTAAACACATTATTAACTTGTGGAGTTCAGCCAGAATGGTGCACATGCAACTCCCCCAGAAACTGCTACTTCTCTGTAGATGGAGGTGATACACTTTCACAATATTAAATGTAAAACCAAAATATATCCCAAGTATTTTACCTTTGCTAGGAATGAAAATGCCTGTGAAAAAGCATAAGGGGTCACCAATTGAATTTACACAATGCTAATTGCCAGCTGAATTCCTGTGTCACTGAACATCCAGGTCTTTCTGTGAGGGCTGAAAACGTTCCTCCTGTAATGAGGATTATTACAAGGAATGCTTTGGATTTTGGGGTGGTCAGGGGCATGTTGAAAACCAGGCATGATGAAAGTATGAAAGCCAAGCACAGAGAAGCATCACCTACATTTGGTCACAGAATGAAAAAGCCCTGAGCCACTGGTTTGAAACCTGCTGTGGGTTCATTCTCTTGGTGCCCAAAGCAGGAACCAAAGGCCCAGCTGTGCTGGGATGGACAGCAGGGCAGGGCTCCTGTGCCAGCCCAGGAACAGGAATGAAGTGGCAATGGGGCCCATTTGGTTTGATCACTTCCAGGTTAGGTCTGATTTTGTAACATCACCCTCTCAGGGTGATAACCAGGAGTGCCTAACAAGGCATGGCTGCTCTGATCCAACTTTTCATTCCTTAGATAAAAGCAGAAAGGTACCAAAAATAGGCTCTCCTCTAAAAGAAAGCCATCAGAAAGAATCTCTCAGCTGAAAATATTCCAATTCAAATTTGCCTAACTCAGAGGGAAAACTGCCCAAAAATTCCGTGCTAAAAAATCAATTTACTGTGCCACCACCTAACAGGACAATGCCAGAAATGTAATTGGCTTTGAGAAATACCATTTCTCATTTTGGAATGAGAAATGAGTTACCTTATGAGATAAGCCCAACTACGTGGGTCTAGAATGGTTCTTTTTTATAAAAATCCAAATCTCTGAGAAGCAGGCACCAGCTGTTAGTGGGATGGGGGCTGTCCCCTGTGGTGTCACTGTGCCCATCCAGCCACCCTGGAGCACTGTGACTCACACAGGGGAGGGGACAAACATCCCAGCTCTGTGCTGTGATCATGGAAATCAGTCTGAGCAGGGCACTGCTGAGCAGCCCCCACACACAAACCACTCCTCTTACCTGCTCGTTTTGCCTGGCAGGGCAGAGGAGACTGATCACTTCACCCAACAGGAGGGAGCCAAACACCAGGTAATAGAAAAAATGGCAAGAGGGGGTTGTCTGGAGTTGAGAAATGGCTTGTACTCCCCTAACACCCTTTAAAAATGTTCATTTCTGCCTACAAATATCCATTAGCATCAGCTTCCATCTGCCCAACTCCTCTATTTCAGCTCAGAGGGCCTATGATCCTGCTGCAGTTGTCAGCCAAACTGCAGCTGTAAAAACAAAGCTGACTTGGACCCATGAATGCAAAATATTTCTTCACCATATACAGAAGATGTCCTGCATCCCCTCGAAGTGCTCATCTGCCACAGGAACACTCTTTGGCACAACCCTCTGTCCTGGGGAACGTTCACATCTATTTTCATGGTGTTTCAATTTATTTTCTGGCTAACCCTGCCTCCTTGTGCACTGCAGGTTTGGAAAAGTGGCAGAACAACACAGGAACATCATCCAAGAGCTGCAGTAAAGGAGAGTTATGGAACCAGAGGTAGCAACAATCCTGCTGCCCCTCTGCCTTCCACCCAAAGCCTTCCGAGCTGCTGGAAGTGACAAAGTGACACAAGAGCCCCCTGGAGCTGCAGCAGAACAGAGGGAAGTGGGGACCCCAAGGTGGAGGAAGCCCCAGTTTGGTGAGAATTTGTCCTGGTGCCCCCAGTGCTCACCCCCCAACCTACCAGCTTGATGTGCTCCCGTTTCTGGTACTTCTCACTGTAGTACTGCTCCTGCCTGAGGTTCAGCAGCTGCTGCTGCTGCTTCTCCTTCAGCTCCACCAGCTTCTGGCTCATCTCGGAGTCCAGGGCAGCCAGCTCCTGCTCAATGGTGGAGGAGCTGTGGTCGGGGCTGCTCGTCTCAGACCTGTGAGGACACAGCACACCCCGGGGTCGTCACCAGGATCCACACCCTGCCTCCATTTGCCTAAATTTGCCTTTTGCAGTCACGTGTTTATAAACAGCCAGTTAGTAAGTTCCTCAGCACCACACACAGAGCAAGAAGATGGGTGATTTCAGCCCTAGTGAGTTCAAGGATTTAATCAAAGAGAAATTAGTGATTTATTAATGGGATGGCTACAGCTTTTAAACCTCATCTCAGTGACCCACCAGGGTGGTGGCAACCAGATTTAGTACAGTGAGCTATAGAGGCAACTGCCAAGGCTCCCCATGGAACTTGTTTATCCCTTTCCAGACAGAACTGGAACTTCAAAGCTGCAGAGCCTTCAGCAGAAGGGCTGAGTGCTGAGTATTTTGGAAACCAAGTCATCCCTGCACGCACTCAGCAATAAATATAAAAGCTGAACAGTTACATCTGCATTTACCGAAGGTTCACATGGTAGGAACATCCCTTTATTTGGTGTTTTGTCCCCCCTTCAGGAAATGCCATGCATAGCACACACAGGAAAGTGCTCCATGGGCTGCTGCTTCAGAAGGAAAGCTCACACCCCAGTGGGGAGCAAACCTCAGGCAGGCAGCTCTCAGGAGCAGGGGAAAAACACAGTAAGGAAGCTAAAAAGCAACCCTGAGGAACAGTTTGGGCCTGTTTTACTTTTTCTTAAGACAGAAGGAAGGATAGATGTAACTGTGAAAGGAGATGAGATGACACTAAACTGCCCAAGAGAAAAATAAGCAGCAAATCCAGTATCACTCTCAGGCCAGCACTGAAGCAAACCCAAGGAAAATGCATTAAAGAAATAAGATTATGCTGTGTCCCTGCTCTGCTGCTGTGTTTACTGCCATGCTCAGGTGCTAAATCAGTTGCCTGGGAAACGTCAGAGCAGCGCAGGAGATGGACAAAACAACAAAACCTTGAACAGGGAGGGCTGCCACGGGGAGAAAAATGAGTTTGCTCCCCAGAAATGTGCCGAGATTACAATGCAGAGAGCTGCCTCTGCCTCTCCTCTCTCTGCCAGGTGCAAGTGTGCAGCTGCTGTCACTTAGAGTTACTTCTCCTGAAATAATGTGATCCTGCTTTCATCCTCCGAGGACACGAATGCCAAGGTAGCCTCCTTTTCTTTCTTGTGTTTTTATTGTATTTGAATATTCTGCTAAGAGGTTCAGTGCTGTCAGTGTGATGGGTGAGGGTGATTTAAACATTACAGAGCCAGAAGTCAGCATTAATGAATATAACAGACAGAATATGATGCCATTACACAACACATATTTTAAAGATGACATTTCTCTTGTGTTTCTGGGAAAAGGGAATCAGGCCTTTTTCTAAACACTGGCTGAAATACTGGCTGTTTTTTATGGGACATGATCATTAAAGAAACTTCAGAGCAACACCAACAAAACACTTGTGCACGTGTATAAATAAATATTTCAAACTTCCTGTGGACAATGGCTTTACTGAATCTTGGCTCAGTTTTAGACAAGGGCAAAAGGCAGAGATTGCTCCTGACAGAGACATTTTTATGGCCATCTGATACAGGGACTCCTGTAAAACAGTTTATACTTTGCAGTTACAGCCAAATAGTATCAGCAATAATTTTAAATGATAAAAAATCCCCTTTCTCCCGTGCTCTATTAGAAGTCTGCTGCTTGAGATAGTATGTACTTGCAAGCTTGAAAATCCCTGGAAACATCTTTGTGCTTTTTTCAGATGTAACCTCCAGCCTTGTCTGTATCTGCACATAAAACTCCACATCTCTGACACCCCTGTGGCAGCTCCACGTAGGACACTGCAGGGTTTTGCTGCCTGACATCATCAGGGGTTTGCAGTCAGATCACAGCACAGCAAAAAACCTCAAATCCCTTTTTGCTCAAAAACAAATGAGTCATTTTATTTATCCAGCTTGATTTTCTGCTTAAATGTAATAGGAGGAAAGCCAGAAATGTGCTGTTGTTTTGCCTGCCACTGTCTGTCACACACTTTGGTGGTGGAAAACACTGCAGACAAAATATCCCTGGGCTTGCTGCTGACAGGCAGCCATTAAAGGGAGTTTGTTAAACTCAAGCACAGAACCTGGAAGCCTGAAAACTGGCAACAGTGAAGGCCAGCAGAACACAGATATATTGTGAGTGTGGAGCTCTTACTAAGGCCAATGACGTTGTGTCATCAGGAAAGCAGAAATGAATAAGCTCCTGCCCAGGGAAAAGTTATGGCCTGAGTCCCAGTCACTTACATTTAGAGGTACTATCAACAAGGTTGGCAGCCAGAGCAGGCTTGCAGCTTTTTTCTCTGATCATCTCCTACCAAAAAGCACCTTTTTTTTAAAGTTTGTTCAATATCATCATATTTAAGAACTGCAGCTACATCAATTTAATGTAGAAGTTAAGAGTGCTTATCTGGTTACTTTAAAAAATAAATGATGTTCAGACAAAAAGGATGCACCAATGGGAGAAATAAAAGTTCAGTTGCAAGAATCTCTGACACTGACTGGCTCTGTGTGTGTATGTGCTTTGCCAGGAATCATGAATTGATCTATACAGTTGCTTACCATTAAAACAAGGCAATCATTGGGGAAAGGTTTGTAAGAGTTCATTGCAGTTTTTTTGCATTTAAATTGATGATAATAATTAATAAATAAATAATATAAAAATGGTATCAGGACAGAGAAAGAGAGAGGGTGGTGCAAGGCTTGGAAAGGGAAAGCACAGGAGGGGTGTTCTGCAGAGGCAAAGGCAGGCAGCTCTTAGGACACTCCCAGGGGTTCCAGATCAATCATGATTTCACAGCACTCAGGTGTTTATGATCTCCAGGTGCTTCTTTCCCCTAATCCTACACCTGATGCCTTTGCTGTGGCCTGAGATTCCCCAAGGCTCCCCCACTGAGCCATCGCTCTCATCTCCCCCATTAACCAGGAACCTGCTGCTTTGGGTTTTTCTGTGCTCTGCCACCTCTGTATGATTCCTCTACCAAAACCAAGTGAAGGTCTCTGAGTAGTCTCCAGCAGCCCCCAGCTGGGGGGCTGTGCCTCACCCACCTCTTCTTGCTGTCCCTCTTGGCAGTTTTCTCCAGCACTGCCCTCCGCCGCAGGTAGTCGTTCTGGATCTCGTTGTACTTGGCCGTGTGCTCTTTGATAAGGTCGGTGGTTTTCTTGTGGTGCCTCTTCACCAGGTCCTTCATCTCCTTGTAGTGCTTCTTCTGCAGTTTAACAAAGGACTTCTGCTGTTTGAGCTCCTCAATGGTCTGTGCTTCCACTTCTGCAATGACAATAACAACAGGCACTTCAGCTCTGCAGCGTGCAGGATTTCAGGCAGAGGAGCAGCAATGGAACAAAGCCTGCTTGTTTTTACTGTGGGGAAAGGAAACGTGGCATAAGCTGAGTAGTTTTATCTGAAATAAGCTAACTGGCTTGAAAGCACCGTGACAAAATGGTTCCAGCACTATTCACTACATTCAGAACAAATTTAGCCTCTGTTCTCACAATACTGCTGCTCTTTTTTCTGGGTTAGATGGTAACTTGGTGGTCATGAAGCTACAACAATTTCTGAAAAATTCCCTGTTGCCACCCCCTTCATGAGATGTGCCCAAACTTTGTTTACTTCAAAATTAGGAGTTACTTCAGTCCTAATCACTGGAAGAACTGCCTAAGCCAGGTGGCCTATTTCATAAAAATGTTGTTTTTCATGACAAGAAAGCTCATGCAGCGTGACCTGTGTATTTATTACCTGTGAGGACACTCTGGATAAGATCTTCTGTCTTTGCAGGTGCTTTCACAGAACCTAGAGTAAAAGAGATGTTTCATTTCAGTTCATTTAAAACAACAGCCATGACTGTGCTGCTTGGCTGAGTGTTAGAACATGGCAGGTGACACAGGACACGCCCTGATACGGGCAGATTTTAATCACTGGAGAAAACACATCTTTTGAGCAGGAGAGGAGCATGAAAACATCAACCCTCTGGCCCAAGACAGAAAGGTGACCTTCCAAAAGCCCACCTGAGCTGTGCTGTGTGACTGATAAGGAGGATGAACCCCTGTTACCACTCACACCAGTCATTTGAGTGGCATTAGGCTGACAGTACAAAAAAACCCCAGCACATTTTCTTGCTTGTAAAGAATTTCAGTTTCACCACTAAAGTAACTGTTAAGTAGAAGATATTTGTATATTTGAAGCAGAGAAAAGCGGTGGGAAAGTTTCTACCTATTTTAGACAAACAAAACAAACACCACAAGTTCCCATCTTTGTTCTTTAAACACAGAGCACTTGAAAAATTATCACCCAGACTAATTTAGAAAAGATGGGACTTTTTGTCTCTTTTCCTTTGTTTTGTTGCTTGTTGTTTTTTACCTGGTGCTGGCTGGCTGTGGACAACCTGAGTAGCTGGTTTCGGCGTGAGGGAGGCAGTGAAATTTACCCCATTTTCTGCTGGTGCTGGCCTGGGTTCACTGTTAGCTTCAGACGGTGCATCCCCGTGGTCAATCTGAAATCACAGCACAATTCACATTATTCTTCCCAGCTAACAGACTTCGTTTATTTGCAGGTCCAGTTTAGCTTGGTTTTTAAATGCAAAATTCTGCAAATGCTGTATCTAAAAATCATTCCAAAATAAAACAACGGAAGAAGACATCCTTAAGAGCTGTGGTAACCCAGGTGGCTCATTTGTGCAGGGTAAATTTCAAGAAGAAATGGAGCATGCATTATTCTGAAAAAGTATTTGAAGCAGATATAACTCATCAGGGACATTTTTTAGTGCAACATATATTAGGTGCACCAGATGTGAAGGCTGTATTGCAGTGGAGAGCCATAAAATCTTTCTAGAAATAATGTAGGTGCTGGCAGGAGAATGCTCCTCAAATCCCTGCTGTGACCAAAATGTGTACATGAGATTACTTTTGAATTTCACAGATACACCCAGCAGCACCATTCTTCACCATTCTCACAGAACAGGCACGTCCTTCTGCCTCCCAAGATCTCACACTCCTGTAAGCACAGATGTAAACAGTACCTCCATTCTGCTGCATGAACACATCTGGGGCATCCAAACACTGAAGCATTTCCACAATCTTTCCCTCCTCTCCAGTCTCCTAAAGGCTCAGGCTTGCAGTGTGCACTGCACTGCACTCTGAACATCTGAAATTGTCCCTGTGACCATCAGGATTTAAGCAGGCACCCGGCACTCAGCAAACAGAAGGTCATTCAGAGCAATTTTTATTTTGAAATGCTTTGGAAATGTTTCCGTTTCCTGCTGTCCCTGCCAGGGGCTGGTTGCCATGGTGTCTCAGGGAAGTTTTGGATTTGTTCCTTCAGCTGCTTCCCTCTCCTTCTTTGATGGTAATCACATTACATGAAGAGGCAGGATAGCACAGTTGGTTTTTTATTTTTGCCCCACGATTACTCCACGTTTGCCAAACATCAGCCTGTGCTGCATCAATAGAGGCAGAATGGATTTTGGTCCAACTGTTCTGTGCTGCTGCTGCTGGCTTCCCTCAGCCTGGCCCTGGCACTGCCCTGGGCACTGCAGCACCATTCCTGTCTCAGCTCTTCCTACCAGAGTTACAGGAGGCAGATACTGTAGGCAGAGACATGATGCAGCTGAAAAGCAGTGCCAACAACTTCATTTACACCAAGCAGGAATGACTGCTGTAAAATCCAGAAAAACCTCATTTAGCCAACATTCCTAACAGAGGAACAATGTGACAGCAAAAGCTGTAGCTGTGATAAACACACACAGATGTGCTTATCCTCACAGCTCTCCTCAGGCTGCAGCTCATTCGTTTAATACAAACAATCTTTGCTACACACATCATCAACATTTAATGCAAACGAAGCCAGAATTCCTAACTCCTGGCAGCTCTGTGCCCCTCTGCATTGGAGGTGGGTATTACCTTCTTCTGAGACCTGGTTTTTGTGTGCTCTGAAATGCTGCATCACACCTTGTTGAGGAACTATTAATATAACCTGTCACTTTGGGACATAAAACATCTGTTTGCAGAAACTGAAGCAGAAATGTGAGGCAGGAGCATAAAGTGAATAAGGAATAATTTTCACTACATCAAGCAATCTAATCTCATTAAAAAGCACTTTTTCTTCCCATAATTCATCACACTGTGTTAAAAGAATGCTAAAATAAATCCTTAAAAAAAGGATTTTTCCTTTTAGGCTGTTTTTAAAACATGGTGTAATCCAGCCTCTTAATTTACAGTTTTAATATTCACATAAACTGGTTTCAATTTCACATTGCCATGTCTATTGCAACACAGTGCATTTACTGAGTAGAGAGATCCATACCCATAGAGGACTCTATCTATGTCTATTTTTATTTCTGCAGAGAAAAGGAGCTATTTCGGACTGGGATTAGCTCTTACCAAGGAATTCTCTGCAATTCCTTCGGGTTGTTCCTCCTGCGTGTAAAGGACACTTGGCAGGGGAAGAGAGGGCAACCTTCATACCTGCAAGCTCTTAGAGATTCACAATGAGATCACTGAAAGGTGCAAAACTCACACTGCAGGCATTCCTCTCCCCAAAACCAGCTCTGCTCAGGCCAGGCTGGAAGGCAAGAGCTGACCAAGGGCAGTACAGGCAGGAACTCCTGGCACGGTCACAAAGGGAACTTTGTAAATAAATGCAGAGAAGAGGCTGGGACCTCAGTCAGTTCTTCAGCACTCCTTGTTCATGTGATTGCACTGACCATCAACAGACAAGGCAATGTGGAGCCTGAAGAAAAGCTGATTTCTTGGTTTAAAACAATTCACTCTTGTTCTGGGAGGAGCCTGTGGAACTTCCCACTGAGGTTGGCTTTAAACTTCTACAGCAAGGAGAGCAAAGCTAAAACCTCTCAGTTTTCCTCTGACAGCTGCTCAGACCAGAAATGTGTGTGAGGGGAAGGAGAGAGGAGTGGGGAGCAGAATCTGTGCTGGGAGACAGCTCAGCTTTGCACACAATCAGTTCTAGTGAAATAAAAAAGTAAAGCTGAACCTGGGCATTGGGAATGGGAACCCAGGTGCAATCAATGCTCCTTTCTGGCAAACACACTTGGGTTTGTTCAGCTGTGTTGCCAGTGAATGTACTTGCAATTATGGATTGCTGTAATTGCTGTGGGCCAAAAAAAGTGAAGAAAACAGACTCACAGATGAGGAAAATGTTATCATCACAAAACATGGTCAGGGAATTCCAGATTTCCAAATACAGACCGAAATTCCTCCCCCAAAAAGTGCCTTTAAAGTAGAAGATAACTATGGTGAATTCAGATTGACATTTACAGTGGCAGTTTTGTCCCTTGGTGCTGCAGCTAACTCAACCATTACACATTTTTAGCAAACAGACCACAATCATTACAGTTTTCTTTTACAAAAATATTTCTGCGCTGCTCCAAAACAACCTCCTTTATCCTGTGAGCCTCCAAGCTCCTTGACAGTCATCTCTCCTTCCACTTGCTGCAGAAGATACTCTATGACAAGAATTTTTCTAACTAACAATAAGCCTGTATACCAGGAAAATCTGTAGTTTTTCAAAAGTAAAAATGACCTCTAAGGTATTTAAAGGATTCTGTTAAAAAAAGGCTTTGCTATTAATATAGAATCTCATGTGTAGCGTGTCCTAGATAAATGCCTAAGATGCTATTGAGCATTTCAGTGTCCTCATTCAGCAGAGCTGGTGACACTGCACACAGAGTGAAGTGCTGGCTACTGAATTGAAATGACTTTCACTCCTCTGGTCTGCTTTGGGGATGTATTCTTGGCTACAAAATCTAGTTCAGCCAGGTTTTGCACTTCTGAGAATTGCAGAAGGCAGGCCCCAGAGCAGAGGGCAGTTTAGGATTGAAAAGCATTTCTGTCTTTGCAGGAGACTTGCTGAGAGCCTTTTGATCACTTGGTGTGCACAGCCCCTGGCACAGCCACCTCTGACAGACAAAGCTGATGTTCCCAGCACTGCTAGAGGCCCCAGTGTCTGGAACAGAATGTTTGAACATGCAGGGTCCATCAGGAACCAGATGTGAACTCTGTTATACTCATTTGGGTGCATAATACCTTCAATTATACAGAAACTTACAGAACCTTTTTACCTTTACAGAATAAAAAGGTTCACAGGTTAGTCTGCAGGTAACCATAGATATCCAGATATTAACAACTAAAACTGGGGCTCCCACAGCTTTCAGCTGAGCTCCAATAGGCCCATTTATTTACTCCATGGCCTCCTCCCTCTTCATTTCCAACAGCTATGAAGGGCTGAACTCCAGAGGCCCCTTCCCAGTTATTGTAGGATTACCCTGCTCTCTTCAGGACATGTTTGCTCACAGAGAATCTACAGAGACATTGTAATCTGAGATACACAAATGTTTCTCAGCAGAGTGACCTCTCCAGAGACGGTCTGAAACTCTCTGCAATTTGTAACATTTTCAGGAAGAACTCCTGACAGAGCTGTCTTTTTTTGCAAGGGGAGCCAGCAGCACACTGGGAAACAACAGGCATTGTGTCACAAAGATTTCAGCTGCACAACACACAAATGACACAGCTCTTCTGTCTCTCACCTCTGGGCAGCACCTGCTCAGTGCTTTTGGTGCAAGCACACTCCCAGGGCAGTGCTGGGGTGTCCTGTGCCCCAGCCTTCCTCAGGTGACATGTTTCCAGGTGTTCCCATAATCAGCACGTACAATTCCCTGGGATTTCCAGTGTCTGCCTTCCTAAGCAAAGTAGGTGCTTTTAAATACCACAGCATGATCTCCAGAGACTGAGAAAGCTCCCTTACCTCTTTCTTGACCTCTTCCTCATCTTCCAGAGTCAGGGCAGCCAGCTGCTTGGCTCTCTGCTCCATCAAGTTCACGTATCTGATTGGGTTGGATAAGGCCTCAATCACATCTGGGAACAAGGCAAACACTTCAGTTTCAAAGCCAGGGTTTAAGGACAAGGCAGAACAGTGTTTTTCCCTGAAGATGGTCTTTCACTGCCTGGCATTTAAACCCCCCCTGTTCAGAGGCAATGCCAAAACACAGTTCTCTCCCTGGAGCATGGCACTTTGCCCAAGGAACAATCACATCCTCGTGTGTCCTGCATGCAAAGTTTCACTTGAGTTCCAGTGCCTGGGCTATTCCTCCTTTGCAGGCTGCTGAGAACAAGAGTTGGCCCTAACCCTAAGCCTCAGGCAAGGTGCTGTAAATCAGGCCATCTCCTAGTGAGGAGACACTGATCCACCAGATGCAGATCTCTGCTCACAGGACTGTTATCCCAGCCTGGCAAGCCCTCCACACCCCATGCATTTTGTGTTTCAATTAGCCTTGAATTCCCCAGCAAGAAAACTCCCTGAATAATTCAGAGTTACCTGCATAAGTGTCAGGGACATAGTCTTTGACCTCGATGTACACAAAGAGAGCTGGCAGTGTCAGAGGCTGGTTCCTCTCATTCCTCAAGCAGATGTAGTGATAGCCTGCAAAGTAAGGAACAACCAGTTCACAGCAGAAACCCTTCCACAGGCATTTCCAATGCACCTCTGCTATATTTGTTATTTTGAGTGTGGTGCCAACTGAGCAGGCAGCTCCAGGGACTTCGGGAGGGGAAGGTTTACCTGAAGGGCTTCAGGGAGAACTGCACAGACTGCTGGAAAGCCATGTGGCACTGCAGCTCAAAATGGTATTTTCTGTTTATTCTTACATATGTGATTGAGGATAAAAATGGTAATTTATTTACATTTTTCATGCATTCTGGTTTAGTACCTATGTCTGGATTTTTTTAGTTTAGTACATCTCATTTAATTTTCAAAAGTGACCCTGGTAGTACTGAGCAACCTGAACAGCCAAATAAACTGAGATGTAACAGCCCATCCACACACAGCATCTAATTAAAAAATATATTCAGTGTGGCATGATGGCCACAGTGTGTTTGTAAAAAGAGAAATTCCAGGCTGATCTGAAAGCTGGCTGTCCAGCCTCTGACCGATCACCTTGTGGCACTGAGTGCCACGTCCAGCTTGGGAGCCACACGTGTGACAGGTGCCAGGATCCAAGGCAGGAGCAGGATGCATTTACCTGGGGCAATCCTCACCTGGCTGATGTAAGCAACTCTCTCTCCAAGCAAAGGCTAAATCCTTGCTTTGGGAATAGTGACAAGCCTGTGGATTTATGTGACAGCATGGTGTAACTTTCAGTAGCATCTCAGAAAAGAGAGACATGAAATATTACAAAGGATTCTCAGCTCCCTCAGCCTGCTCCAGCCAGATTTGAGCAGGGACACAAACTCAGCCCAGCAGGCTGCTCTCCACCACTGCTGTAAAGTGATCATGGCTGGAGCCAAAAGCACAGAGAACGGCCTGGGGGGAGCAGCGCTGGGAAGATTCCACTTGCCAGAAGAGGGGAATCCTTCCCATCCCCTTCTCCTCTCCAGTCACCCACCCACCTTCCTCTGGCACTCAGCAGATCCTCCAGGAGACAGCTCCATCCAGCCAGCAGAAAATGCAGCTGGCATAAAAACTGGACTGACAAACTAAGTTTGCTCATGAAAAAGGTGTGGAGATTATTCCTCAGGAGTAATTTGGCCAGCTGTCAGAGGTGGGGACGTGTGAGTTTTGTGCTGGATAAGGCACAGGGCCTACAGAGACACTTTTCCTTTTCCAGTGAGTAAAGCTGGGAGCACACTCGTGGCCCATATGCTTGCCCTAATTCAGTTTCCTCCCCTGGCTGGGAGATCTGGCACTGAATCTGAGCACTTCCCTTGCTCAGACTGCCAGGGTCACTGCCTCTTTCTGAAACAGGATCTCCAACAAGACTCTGGCCTGGAAAATGTGGCCAGAGTTGTCACACAGGGTAATTTTCATTGAAGTGGCCATTAACTATAGTAGAAATAATGTGATTTAAGAGAAGCCAATAATGATTTTTCTTTTAATTTTCAGCAGTGAGGATGAAAGTAATTTTGGATTGCTTTAAAGGTATTACACAGATATAAAAGCTGGCATACAGGTCAGTCTTTCATGTGTGCAGAAATCACATTGAGAGGAGCAGGTTTTACTTTCATTCCCAGCCACATCCCATTCTCACAAAGATAACATCAAAATTTGGCTGTTGCTGCTCTCTCTCCTCTTCAAAGTGTGCAATTGCCCTTTTCAGCATAAACCTGTGAGCATGAAATTGGTGTACTGGAGAGAAGGAAGTGCCAACTATGCCTCCAATGCTTTAATCCATTGCTTTTCCTGGATGGTGAAAAATTTCGATTTCTGATGAAATATGGCAGTTTTGTTTCTCGAGTCCTCATTTGCTGTGAGGCTGCTGAGTGGCTGCTGATTTGGAGCAGTTGAGATTCTGCCTGGCTGTCTCTTTTCAGCACACAATGTCTGTGTGGATGGGGAGAAAGCTTTTACCTGGTCGGATTGCTGAGACTGGCAGTATCCGATGGCCAATGAATTTCCCTCCTTCTTCATACACTGCTAACCTCAAACAGGCCAGGGAGGGCAAAACCACCTGGAAGGCAATATTATTGCATTGTTAACCTTCATCTGAGTGATGCAGCTCCTTCCATAGAACACGTGCTAAAGTTTATCTAGTCGTTGGAAGGAAAAAACAAAAAGAAAACACTAAAAAAAGCTTCTCTGATTTATTTTCAACTTCTAAAAATAGTAGCCTGTGCTTCTCTGAGCACAGGGGCAGTCAGGCAGGATCGTTAGCTAAATACAGAAATGAAGTACACTAATTAGAAGTTCATTACAGAAGAAAAATGCTAGTGATGTTTCCAAACTTAAGCTCTGGCAGGCTGCCAAAGGAAAGCCATTCAGAAGGCCAAATTATTCAGGGAAAAGAGCACTGCTGCAAGTACCAAGTGTCTAAACACCCTTGAGCTACACTTGCTGAGAGAAAACCAAAAGAAACTGTTTTCCAGGCACCTGGACTGGGGATGTGCTTAACCCAGGTGCTCAGTGAGCACAACCCAGAGGCTCTGCTCAAATCCTGGCTGCATTTTGGTGAAATGCAAAGTGCAATACAACACCCACGTTGCACGGTGCTCAGTGTCCTCTGCCACCTTAGAACTAGGAGAACTGAGTCTGAGCAATACCCAGACCCAATTCTCAGCTGCATGAGCAGCTCAGAAGGTGAAGTCTCCTCTCAGGTGGATGGATTTGTGTTCATCACCCAGGCAGTGACTCTTTAGCCCAATCTAGCAGGGCCAGCAGGCTGCTCTGGCTGTGCCAGCTCAGCCAGCCCCATGGAGCTGTTCCCACTGTCCTGCTGCTGCCAGGCTCCCAGGAGGGCTGCTCAGCCAGGGCACAGTGCCAGGGCAGTGCCCTGCTGCAGGGATCTGTGCCTGCTGCCCCTCCATGCCACGGCTGCTGCTTCCAGCTGTGCCACCCAAACCACCCAGGGCACTCCAGACTCACTGCTTTTAGCAGCAGCTGCCAAAGCCCAGCAGGAGCAGCTGAACTGTGAAATACCTACTCAAAATCTCCTTTTCCTGCTTTCTAACAAGCGCAAAGTTTCAGTAAGCCACGGAAAGACCCCACTGGACAGGGATTAAAACAAGCACAATTCCTTTTTGGGAAGCAAGTGTTTCACCAACCTTCTTGAACACTATGGCTTCCTCCTCCCAGACTGGGTTCACTGCGTTGCCTTGGGAGGTCTTGGTCTTCAGAGCTTTCCTCCTGGTATCCACAGGCAGCCCAAACATGTCCACCTCCACATAGGTACCGACTTTTTTATCAGAGAGGAACTGACCTGAAATGATCTAAAGCCAAAGAAGCATTCTCAGAGATGGCTGTGGTGGATTAGGAAATGAGTGGCTGCAATGCAGATGCATAGCTCTCATTAATGATCAGGTAGTGAGCATTTAAAATAGAACCAAAACAACACTAAGCCCACAATAAACAGGAAAAAACTCTAATATTTAACTGCAGACACAAAAAACCAGCTTGTGGGGCCTGGTTTCCTGTGACCCTGTGGTCCTGAATTCCCCTATGAGCAATAATGTGGTTGAGACCAGGCTGCTGCCCTTCCCTCAGCAGGAATACTCATTTGGATCTCCTCCTCAATCTGTATGCCCAGTTCCTGAGAACTCTTAATTCTATCTAGTCTCAACAACAGGTTCAAAAAATGCTTGAAAAAACAGAGGTTTAAATGGCATAGAAATTATATATATGCTTTAAGCTGTGAGGCAGAAAACAACCTTAAAAGTTTGTCTTCTAATAAAGGCTCTTCACAGAGGAGTTTTGATATGAAAATAAAATTGTAAAACAGCTGATCTTCCCCAGTTCTTATTTTTAACTGGCAGCAGAACGCTCCGATTGAAAAAGTGGAATAAAGGTCTGCAGTTACTTCAGAAAGCTGAAGAGGCACAGGAGTGTGCAGCAGTGCACCTTAACAAACTGAGGCTTGCCTAGAGCACATCTCACAGTGCCAGCTGTGCCTGTGTGAGCAGTGCCAGTGACCAGCAGAGCTCCTGCATGCCCATCCCCGGGCCAGAGCTGTGCCTCCCCGAGAGCTGCTGAGTGCTCCACCTCCATTTGCTCTAACTGCACCAGAAAGTGCCTCTAAAGGCACAGGAGGTGCCTGAAAGCTTCCAGGAGTGCAGGTGACCCCCACATCCTCTGCTATTGCTGTGCTTATCAGCAGATATTCCTTCACCCACATCCCTCCCAGCAGGCCCTGCTGCTCTCCTGCCTGCACAGGATACACTTCACTTTTCCCTCAGTGAAAACAGGAGGATATTTTTTTATAGAGATGGACTCCAACACAGAGGCTGTTCTAAGGGATGAGCCCATTAAAGGAGCAGCAGGACTCCAGGAAGTTTGTGGTTTTATAGCTGAGATGTAGAAGTGAATTCACCAAGTGAATTTGTCCCCCTGTCACAGCCAATGCAATCTATGCCCTTGAACACTTATGCAGGTCACTCTCCATCTGCAGATTCCTGGCAGTCCCTGAACTTCATTAGAGGTCCTTAAAAAGGAACAAGGAAAACCAAGCTGGCAATGAATTGCAGCTGACATTTATGGTTCCACAGTTCTGCTGGAGAACTTTCAGAAAACCAGGGAAATTTATTTATACCAAGCATGGAGTGTTCTAGCTATTCCAGTCCAACCTCCCACTTCACAACAGCCTGTTTTAAATCCTGCCCTTTGTTTCTAAAAACACAGCGAAACTGCTCCTAAATCCATACACCTCCCAGTTCTGTGATTTTGTAATTACTTCTATGGCAAAGAATACATACAATAAAAATACACTGATTTCTCCTACAATGCAAAATGCGAGGCAGAATTTAAAAATTAAATGTCGCTCCATGAAATTCAATTAATTTTATTTTCCTGGCTTAGTATAGCAATTTTCAAGGTCCCTTCAGCACAGAAATATAAATATATGCTCTGGCATTGCCATGGGAGCACTTCCACCAGCTACACACATACCTTGACAGACAGAGTGTTGGCCACTATTCCATCCACTATGCCCTCAGTAAATGGATCAAAGTGCTTGTCTGGCCTTCTCATGAATTCTGGCTTTAACCTGTAGCCACTCTTGCCATTGTACTCGTACATTCCCATGTTTATTTGCATAGACAAATCTGGGTGTGAAAAATATTGGAAAGAGTTATCTTCTGGAGAGATAATAATTTCAAAAAGCAATAATAAAATTTTTAGAAATGACTGTAGTTTCATACTGACTGTAAGAGAAACAGTACAAACCTGGGTTTAACACTTTAATTAGCAGCTCTCTGGTATACTTTAACCCCTAGACAATTTCTGACAAGTACAACCTTTCCCAGCAGTCAGCAGGGAGAAGTGGCCACGTGCAGCTCCCCAAAGGCAGAGAAGAAGCACTTACCCACAGTTTGGAAGTTGAGGGCGACCATCTGGCAGCCAGCATTCCAGAAGACTTGGGGCATGTAGTTGGAGGAGTCCACTCGTGTTCCCTTGGGGTAAATCCTGCTCAGCTGCATTTTGTTGTACCTGCAGGGAGCAGTTAAGGTGCAGAACACGTGACAAGAATCCCCTGGCAAGTGAGAAGTGCAGCTGCAGGGTTAAACACAGGTAATTCTTTCCAGAATGACCACGGGGTCCTCACTGGATTTCTGCAAGCATCACGCTTCCAGATGTGCAGTTTTGTAGGAGATCTGATAAATATGGGGCAATTAAAGGTGCTGCTTGTTCCTGCACACTCAGAACAAGCAGGGAAAGAGCACAGGCAGATGCATTAGGAAGATCACATTCATAAAATTCCATTTATCTTTACATTCCTACTTTGGGATTTCTCTAGGATTACATTTACAGCTGGTTGCAAACAGTGAATATTCCTCTGGAGCAGGGAGAGGTGTTCAGTTAAAAAATGGTTTTCTGCAATGCCATTAGAATTGGCCTCTAGATGGACAGAAATGACAAGTGTACACATCTTATGGCTGAGTCTACAAATCTCTGAGATGAGAATGTGCTGCAGGCAATCCTTGGAAGGAGCTTTTCATTAATCTCCTTTGAGGCACTGTTTCATCTGTTTATCTATTTTACTTCATTCTTAACTGCAGCCATGAGGAGAGATACTGAGAAACATCAAAAGGTCTAACCAGAATGTTCCTTAGCTTTTCTTTAGAAGTTATAAAAATAAAAAAAAAAAGAGAAATTGTGTGGCAATAAATCAATAGAGGTATGATGGCAAAGCAAGTGTTCTCTTGTGACTTTGCAAAAAAGTCAGCCACATTTTGACAATTGGCTCACCATAATTCTTACCACTCCATATAGGATGATAAATTTAACAATCAGAATTAGGTCTTCAATATGTCATTTATGCCTATTCCCTCTAGTCCTAGCCCACAGCACGAGGACTCTTGCCAGTTTTTAAATTAGCTCATCAGAACTCAGGCCAATTAATTCATTTAGAAAGACTACAATCTTTAGAAAGAATAAAATCTAATCTACAAATTTCATTTGGGTTCCCTATTTCCCCAGCTCCTGTCTCTGAATTCCAATAAAGCTCTGTAGTAGATCTCAGATGTAGAAGGACTTAGGAAGCCACTTTCTCAAAGTCAAGGATACTCCACAAATTCCACAGGAGACTTTGTAAGCTGCTCAAGCCCTTTGGTTTCCACGAAGGAAGACATCTCAAAGCTTTTGTTGCGTTCTGCAGGTTTAGAGGGGAGATAAAAGCAGGGATAAAACAAGTTAGAGCACAGACTGGAGTGGTTAATGCCAGTCCCCAGTCCCACCTGCAGCTCACCAGCTCTTTCCAGCCTGGTCCCAAGGAATTCCCCCAGGGCTTTGCTGACAGCAGTGACCTTGCTCTGCACACACTCAGGCCCCACCTGCAGTGCCCAGATTGAGGGCACTGCTGCTGCACCAGCTGCAGGCAACAGTGGGGCTGTACCTGAGAGGGGAGCCCAGAGATCACCCCTGGGACACAGGGGCACTGCTGGGCCTCTGGCTTGTCTCTGCAGGCTGATGTGAGGCTGGGAGCCACCTGGAGCTGGAAGAACTGATGTCCATGTCAGACTGAAGAGAGCAGAGCAGTGCAGTGGCTCTCAGTACATCAGGGGCAAGGTCACAGCTGTCAAAGCCACCAAACATCACTACCCAGCCATCCCTGAAGGTGCCCTCCTGTGCCCCAGCAGGGACTCAGACCTAATCCCCAGCTGATATCAGGCTTTTATGTTCTCTTTCATTTGGTGAAACGTTCTGATCTGCCAGAGGTGAACAGCTGCTCCTCCCCGTCTGAGCTGGCAGGAACAAACACCAATTTGTGCAGCACTTGTCACTCACCTTTGCCTGGTGTGGACACAGGCTCTCAATGCAGCCAGGCACCAGGGTGCAGCAGAGCCTAATCCAAGACCCTGCTAGCTCCAGTGCCTTCCCTTCAGTGCAGAGGAAAGGGTTTCTGTGCACCAGCAGCTTCCCACTGCATCCCAACCAGCCCTGTGGCTGCCTACAAGGGCCACAGCTCTGGAGGTCAAATCCATTCACTCAGCTCTGATCTGTTTCAAAATGAGGGCATCAGTGCCTGTGCTGGAGCAAGAGCTCTCCAGCCTCACCACTTCACTGAAAGCAAGCAGTAAGGCAGAGAAAGCCTGGGCTCATCCAGGTTCAGAGATGAGTGTGACTGTGCAGGGCTGCCAGCTCCCAAACTGCCAAGCTGCAGGGGAGGCACAAAACTGAACAGAAGCTCAGAGGAGAGGACAGAACAGGTGGGCACTGTCCTGCTAGGGAGCCAGAAAGGAAGCAGTGGATCCAAAGAAATATCTAGGGCCACTGTGAGAGGAAGATGTGCTGCCAGCCTGGGAACTACAAACCTGTGCTGAAGAGTCAGAGGGTGAACATGGGTTTCCAAAAGTAATTCTCTGCCTCTAGGAGAGCTGGGACTCACCTTTATGGTGGTCCCTATTTCTTATCAGCAACCATCATGCTACTGCTATTATTCACAGCTGTTATCTCCTAATGGTGAACAATTCCTGTTATTCCCTAAAGGCTGCTCTCCTACCACTCCCTCTTCCTTTCTAACACATAATATCCTTTCTTTCTCCAGCTGGCTCACCTCCATCTCAGCTTCTCATAAAGACACTGAGATTATTCTTATTCCAGCTACCCCGTACTGATAGCGCAGCACTAGCAACACACGTGTCCTGGTCTTATCCTATTTAGAATGTAGGTGCTAGAATTTCTTGCAGTAATAAACTCTTATTTCCCAGCCTTGTCTTTAAGTAGAGCATTTGTAGGAAACCAGAGCTGGTAGCTGTTGAAGGATTTGGTTACCAACTGTCCAGAGCCTAATCAGACTCGTAATTAAAATAAGAACAATTATTTCCTTGTAGTATCTGGAGAGGATTAAGGGACCTGCCCTTTGAAGAAAAGACTGTGCAGGGGAGACATTTCTTTCTTGTGATACATTACACTGTGCTATCTTATCAGGAGCAAATTACTGCAGAGCGAACAAATAACTCATTGAAAACTGTCTGAAAATTGTGGAAAAATACACTTACAGCTACCTGCTGCCAGAGAGGAGGGAACCTTTCTAGTGAGGGCAATCAGGGCCCTGGTACAGATCCACTGCTATTCAATATTTCTGTTTCCAGCTTGGATGCAAGACCAGAAAATGCTCTTTTAAAATGTGTGAATGACAGAGGCAGTGAGGTACTGCTGTCAACTCAGAGGTCTGGATCACAAAGCCAAACAAACTCTGCATAAAACATAATGTATTAGCAAAGTGCTGTAACACTGAAACTATAAAACTGTATAAAAGACAAGTATGGATCTCTATAATTAAGAAAGTGAGGTCAAGTGAACAAAAGTAAAATTTTTGGGAAACAGCTGGATAGATAGCCAACTGAAAAGCAATCCTCATTTAATCCTTTCTTCATTCAGCTCCTTTAATGAAGATCCAGCAGTGAGGATCCAGCAGTCCAGGCCAAGACTAAGACCAGAACACCCAAGTTGTTCTTCAGCCAGCCAGCAACATTTACCACCCAGGGCCATATTTATCACATAATGATTCTTTTGACACAAACACCAAAAATTTAATTCCTTATCAATATGAATTCACTGAAACTCTATTATTGATCAAAGGTCACATCAGGACTTAGGAGAAAAATCTGGACAGCAGCACATCTTTACAAAAAGCAAAACTCAAGAAAGGCAAAGGCATGTGAACAGAAAGAAAAAAAAACCAAACCCTACATGAGACAATTCTGTAACAGCTGCATCAACTTGTAGTGCTAGGATTCACATGGCTTCCTTTCCAGAAGGCACATCTCCTTCCCACTGTGCTCTTGTAACTCTCATTAGAGCTGGAGGAGATGACAAACACCCAAAGGGACTCTACTGCAGGGAACAAGCACAGCTCCCTGCTCGCTGCTGGGACTGCTCGTGTGTGGTATCTGTATAAACACCACATACAAATGAACACTTGGGAACTTCCTGCGTGTTTGTTATTCATCACAGCAAATGCCACATCTTGTACAGAGACATGGGCTTAGGCAACAATTACCTGTCCTCTGCCAAGGACAGCACAAACCCAGAATAAATTAAAATGCTGTACACTTCTTTAACTAAAAAGCTCCAAAAGCACATTAAAACCTGTCAAAACAAAGTGAAAAAGGGCAGGCAAACAGTGGGAGGGTGTGCATCAAGGAAGGCAGAGATGCTGCAGTGCTTCCTGAGGATGCCACTGAGTGCATTCCTAGCAGGCATCTTCTGTAAAGGCCAGCAGGGGGTGAAATTATGGCCCTTTCTTTGTAACACACAGAGGCAGAAAGTGAATCTGCACGTGGGGAAGGGCAGACTCTGCTTGTCCTGAATCTTCTGTAGAAATACTAAAGACAAAAAGCAGTAGGAATATTTACGATCACCTTTCTCAAACTGCTCCAGTCATGGACAACATAGACAATGTGAACACACAACTTTCAAAACTGTTTTTGAAATGTCAGCATGTTTACTGTTGATGAAGTTGGATATTTAGACTAAAAGAGGTTTGAAAACACAAATGGATTTATCTGGCTGGATACCAAGGGAACATTTTCTGTTTGTGTTCCTGTATCTAATTGAGAGGAAGCCAAGCAGCATTTCTGCAGAACTCTGCCAAACACTTGCCAGGTAATTTTAAGATGTCTCTTACTTACTTTTTGATACTTCGAATGACTCAAACTTCACAGGCTGAATGTAGTTTACCAGGTTAGACATCTCTTCTGTGGCCATAGCCTCACTCCCAGCAGTACCCTAGGCAAGAGAAGGAAAATGCTGCAGTTGGGTTTGTCCACCAGAGGCCACAAATGCCAAAGTTTTCTATCAATTGTGGTGTCTTTCACTGCCCCTGGCTAGAGAAGGCAATGCTTCAGGTAGGGAATGCCACACAGGAAAGAACAAAACAGGCTGGAAGATGTCAGTGTTTACACTGAACTGATGCTCTGTTCAGAATGCCACATAGGAAAGAACAAAACAGGCTGGAAGGTGTCAGTGTTTACACTGAACTGATGCTCTGTTCATTCTTTTCTCGTGCTCCCAGGGAAGGGACTGCACTGCCTCCACCCCTGCCCAGTGCTGAGCACACGCATCAGTGCTCCTGGATAAATAAGAAAGCTCTCCGTTTTTGGGGTCAGGTTTTTCATCCAACAGTGCTAAACACCACAGGCAGCTGCCTCAAACAGATCTGCTGTGGTGCTATTTGTTCTTAATCTTGAGAAAACAGAGGTGCAAACAAAGCAAAGCCACTTCCAAACCGCCCAACAAGGGAGCTGGGGAGGCTGGTGCAGAGCTCGCCGCTGCCCTGCCTCCCTTTCTCCACTGGATGGCAGCTCCACTCCTGCTCACAGGCACCAACCCATCCCCAAACCACCTCTCGCAGCCCTTACTTCATCCATCGACGACTTCTTGCAGTCGTCATCGTAGTCATCATCATCGTCGCTCTCCATCTCTGCCTCCCCTGGAAAGTTTCAAGCAGAAGACAACGAATGGCTGGGGCAGCAGTGACAATCAGCAGTGACAGTTCCCAGAGGGGTGTGCAAGCAGCAGTGCTGGGGGCAGCCTGTGCCGTGCATGTGCTTTTTGTCCAGCACCAATCAATCCCAGCACTGCTCCTGAGGGACCCATCCATGCTCAGCAGGATTCCAGGTGTTATTGCCCAACCAAACAGGAGCTCTTCCTTTGCAGCTGCTTGGTGCTTGTTGTTTGGCAGTCAGCTCTGAGAGGGGAGCGCAGTGTGCTCAGTGTGTGGGCAGGGTTCACAGACTGCTCTGAGATATCCCGAGTTGGCACACAGCCCCAGGACCTCTGGGAGTGCCTCAGCCCCGCTGGGAAGCAGAAATCACCATGAAAACCCATGTGCTTCTGCTGTGCCGTGCCACCAAGGGCTGCCTGGCAGACCCCAGGTGTGCTGGCCATGCCACACCCTGCTCTGGGCTCAGCAGAGCTGGCACGGCCTGGCACAGGAGCCAAAGTGCCAGCGATGCCCTTGGCAGGGCTCTGGAGCAGAGCTGAGCCGTGCCAGCTGAGGGCACTGCAAACCCAGCAATGGCAGCAGCTGCCAAGGCTCCTCCTGTCCCTGAGAGCTCAGAGCAAACGCACCAAACAAAGCAATCTCCTGCCTGGCTCCTGATTGCAGGGTACTCACCAAACTTCCACGGCAAGGCGAGAATTAATTCATGTTAATTAGCAAAGGCCTCCCCTCGCCTTCAAAATGTTTTGATTGGTTGCATCAGAAATGAAATAATTACGGAATATCAAGTTTATCTTTGCCTTTAGAAACCCTTCTTGTGGACCTGGGTGTCATAAAGTGTACCCTGTGCATCTTAAGGCTCTGCAAAGGAAGATTTATTTATCCTGCAGTCACCTATCCACACCTATCCACAGAGTGGCAGCTCTCCCTGAAGACTTTATTCCACAAACCTCCCAGCTGTCTTCAGCAGTGGCAGCACAAAAATCTTACTGTGCAGCATTCCCAAGTTCTCCAGAGAATGGTAATTCAGTCTCAGCTCCTCCTGCCAGGGTGGGGCCCAATCCCAAGAGCCCTGAGTCCATGAAGAACTCCTCTCTGCTCCCCCAGGTCTGGCCCAGAGGGTCCCCTCTGAGCACAGGGAGCACACAGGAGTGTGCCTTGCACAACCCGAGGATGACTACCCAGCCTGCACTTCCTTCCAGATGCAGCTGTTGAAATGTCAGGCTTTTATTCATCAACACACTTCTTCCTGAACGTTTCATTGAGGAAAATAACATGATTGCTCAACAGGCTCAGGGGATGGCTCAGGGAGCCCCAGCACAATGCAGAGAGCCAGGCAAGCTCTCACAGGATCTGCCCTGACAGTCTCTGCATGGGGAGCTCTCCACTGATTTAACCAGACTGGCAAAAGAACACCAGAAGGGGGAGGTGGGCAGGTTCTGGCCAGTTGCCCCTCTGAGACCAGAGGCACATGATAGCCTGCTCCTGCTGGAAGTGCCCAGAGAGGAAAGTACAAAGTTGGTTCATTTAAAAACATTTAACAACATACTCCCAAGGAGATCAAATCTCATTTTCAAGTTCTGCATCAGACAGCAAAAGCAGGACAAGTAACACACAGGAGTGGAATGAAACAGAGAGGTTCAGGAGGTGTGGCACATCTGCACTGCCTTTCCCCCAGCAGCACAGCCCTGTGCTCACAGCCAGCCCTCTCTCCCTGATGCATGGCAGGGCCACAAAGGCACCTTGAGGCTGTCTAAGGGACAATTAGCTGTGATACCATCATTACTGTCTGCATGTCGATGGGACTGCAAGCCCAGGTCAGCACAGGACCTCTTCAGCGCTCCCTGGCACACAAACACAGTGAGAATGGAGTCCTTCTCCAAGGAAGCCAAACAAAAGCCTGCCCGTGGACAGAGGCAGCAGAAGAATATCAAGAAATGAGAGGATGCTGCTCCCTACCACGAGTTAAAACACAGGTACTGCCAAGCACTCACAGGCAGAAGGGCCCAGGAAAGTCAGAGGGCAGCTTGGAGGATGTTTTCAAGGAGCTGTCCCTGCTGGGTGGGGCAGTGTGGAGGAGATATAAAAGTGCTCCTCGGGAGAAACAACAAGTGGGCAGAGGAGGCTGAACCCCAGCTGAAGAGTAGAGGGCTTCAACCCACTACTACTGACTGGAGGGTGCTCAGGAGAGCTGGGAATCACCAAATCCCTGGGTGGAGGAAGCACTGTGCTGAACACTACCCATTCTCACCATCCTGACAGATACTGGCAGCCTAATAAAACCAAAGGTTAGACAGTGCTGAAATTCAGAGGAGTCTGGTCATCTCAGACCCTTTCAAACAATGGCCAGGATGAATTATGAATGTGGTACTTGCTGGGGCAGCTTGTTACCTCTGCAGCCACCAGCATCCCGGGGGGCAATCACCTTTTGGGTTTTTTCCACTGTGCATCAGCACTGGATGACTTTTAAAAAGGGAAAAATAAACTTTATTCAGTTTGATAAACCTTTGCTTTGTAACAACGGTGTCAGCTGGCATCAGCAGCAGTTACATACACTGAGCCTAAAACCTTTTCTGCAGTTTTCCATTTAGGCATCATGAAAGCATGGAGCCAGTTCTGCCCTCTGTCTCTGTCTCCCACGACTCCTTCCTTGCAGCACCCACTGCTCTGACAAAACCATCATCCTATCAGTGAGAAACAACAATCTGCTTATTTAACAGCATTTAAATACTGCTCCATTAGCAAGATTTGGCTCCTTTCAGTGTGGGCCTGCTCCTGGTGAAATGCACGTCCCTGCAGAACTGCCACTGCTCCTCCTGCACTGTGACAGAACTTCTGTTCATTGTGCAGCACCAGCCAGGTCTGAGAGGCTTGTTTACCAAAATTGCAGTCTATCTCACAAGGGTTATCTCAGGAATTCTTCTTCTGCTTCGTCAGCTTTGCTCTACCTTTAGAAAAAGTTTTTTCCACTGACATGTACTGAAGTCACTTCCCACATCAGTTTCATGGGCGTCCTGCAAGGCATCCCACAAAGCTCAGAATTCCTCCTTCAATTATTGCTACTATTTCACCAGCACTACAGTTTTATATGGTCTTATAACACATCAAAATGTGGGTTTACTTGAGTTTAAATCTGACCTCAAGCAGTGTAAGAAACAGCAAATCTTGATATCAACTCCAGTATGAATTTCCACTTTGTTTTGCACTGCTGTGAAAAAACTCATTTAGAATCTCCAGAAGGCCAAATCAGCACAACTTTCTCCTGGAGATCAGCAGCAATTCTGACAGGAGCTATACAACCCAACAGAGTAGTTTGAATAATATGTCCAAGTTGCTAAATGTCAAGATTATATTAAGGTTGGAGTACTGAAACACTTAATGCTGAGAAATATTAAGAGTCAGGCTTCTGATTAATTGCTTTACTCCAGAAAGAAATTGGTGTTGGGTGCAGAGGAGCACAAGGCTTGCAGAGCTCCAGGATGACACATTGCTAATGTGGAGATGTGAGAAGGGTGTCATGGTGACTCTTGGGCTGTGCCGTGTGGAAACTCTTCACTAGCACAATGTTCTTATAAAATGGTGAATAATTTCTTTGTAACTGTCCACACACAGAAAAACTGGCACCTGGCTTCCAGAAATGCTGCATTCTCATAGCTGTAAGCTGTAGCTGTAGTCTCTAGAGCTCTGAATGCTTAAAAATTCAAAGTACTCTAGAAAAATGACATTCTGGGTGTTCCTCATCACTCATCCCTAGGGTGTTCTTAAGTTCTGTCAGATTCGTCTGTCCTCAGATAAAATTGGTTTAATGATATTGCACTTCCCACAGGTCTCGTTCAGATCAATTCACTGCTGTTTGTCAGGAGCTCACAGGCAGCCTGGTACCCCCACAGAAACTCACTGAGGAGGCTCCATCTAGGATCAAGTACTGAATGACAGGGAGAGGAAAAATATTGACTAATTGCATTCTCAGAAAGAGGCACGAGTCCTAAAGGAGAAGCAGAGGCTGACACAAGGACTACAAGCAATGTGTTTTGGCAGTCACAGGTGACCACAGCAATTCTGCAGTCTCACTTCCAGCATTTCTCATTTGTAAGCACTCATCAGAGGTAATACAGGCATAATAGTCACAGTTAATTTGTAAAATTACACACCCTGTTAGGGGATTGACCCTTCTGCCTGGCATCACCATCATCATCTTTGTTCACAGCCCAGGCTTTTCCCAGGAGAGCTCCTGGAGAGGCTCCTGAAGGACAGAGCTGGGGCCCTCTGTGCAGCCCAGCCCCAGAAAGCCAAGGCTGTGCTCTCTGCCACTGTCCCCACCCTGTGCTGCTCACAGAAATGGGGAGCTGGGAGTGCAGGGCTCATTTCAAATGCTGGAGAGGAGGCAGCTGGCAGACATACCTACTTTTCTCCTGCTTGGGATTTGTCTAAAGCAAATCAAGAAAATAGTATTAAGTCATCCCTGACACCGGGATGAATCTTCCTTTGAAGCATGCCATTTTCATAGTTCCTTAAAAACAACAGTTGAAAACTCTTTCTTTGCTGCTAATAGGATAAACAATGTTATCCACAAATGAAGCAGGATTTCTTTCCTGTTAATTCAGCTTGGGGCAAACTGCCAGCATGAAAATTTTCAGCTCAGTTAATCAGAGTTCAGAAAAAAACTACAAACAATGGGGAAAAGTTTTAAATGGCAAATGGCAATGAACTTGTATTTCAGCAGAGCTTTCAATTCACTCTGTAAGTTTTCTACTGCTGGGGCATAAATGTCTGTGCTGGTAAGAACACAAAATTTTAGTCTTGACAGGAGAAGAAATTCCAGTGCAGGGAACAGACACTGGGCTGGGAATCAGGATATAGAGACTTGATTATTCCTGCCTGTTTCCATCTCTGGAACAGAAGAACATCTATAGCACTTTAAACCGAGTTTCATAACACGTTCCCAAGTAATGCAGGAGAACAGCAGGTTGAGGAACAGGGATCTCATCCCCTTTTCCTAAACCCTGAGGCACTGCAGACACTCTGCAGCTCCCCTGGGGAATGGGTTCTGTCTGGGAGGGCACCAAATAATGGCAGGCACAGCCCAGAGGCAACAAGGGAAAGAAAACATTTATATTTGCTATTGGGCTTGGGCCCACAGGAAAGGCAGCCAAGGGTGGAGGAGCTGGCAGCTGCCTGTCCTTAATGAGCAGTGCAGAGAAATGTTAGCACACATCAGTGAGCCCTGGGTCATTCCATGAGAGCTCCTCACAGAGCAGGCTCCAGGATCACTGACACCTCAGCCTTGTTTCCTGCTGAGCAACCCACACTGCTGCACCACTGCAAATGGATGGGATTGCAGCTGCATTTGTGCCTGAGAGGATCAGCAGACCCAAGTCCTACCTGCTCCAGGGGAGGAAGGCTCAAACATACTGGATGTGTCACTGCACGTGTTGGAAGCTTGCTCCGACAGCTTCTTCTTTGCACTCCCGTCTGCTGACTTATGAGACTTCTTCTTATTCTTCACCAGGATTTTGTACATCAAATCCATAGGGCTTGGGAGAGGAACGCCAGCTTCCAGCTTCCAGGAGGAAAGGGGGGAGATTTGTTAGAACAGCAGAAGAAACAGAGTTATGGCAGTTTCTTAGGCACCATGTGGTACAGGACACTCCTGTCACCTCTGTAAGCCCTGTTAAAATGAAATGGATTTTGCACAAGAGGCAATGTCAACATTGAATGAAACAGGGCTACTGAGGGCACTTAAGAAGAAAAATGCTTTATGAAGTGTCTGCAGTAATAACCAAAACAAGCACTAGCTCAGATGTGAGAGTCTACGTTTTAAAATGGCAGCTGTGAGGATCAATTGCATTTAAGACATCACAATTCATCTATCAGAGCAATCTCTGCATCAGAAACGATGCTTAAGTCACCAAGAGCTCACGTTGCTTCACTGCCTCCCTTGGACTGAAAGGCTTTATATGAAGAATGAGGCAGGACTGAGACACTCCAGTAAAATGCCCCAGCCACTGGGATGTGATGAACACCGAGGCACCTTACCGGGTACTTTTCCAACGGATCCATAAGCAGTGCATCTCCAAATATCAATCTGCAGTACTCTGCCATTTTTGCCTGTTGTTTAGGGCTGAGGGGAAGAAAAGAAAGAAAGAAATGAGTCCTACTAATGCTCCAGAGTGAAAGCAGCAGTAATGGAGTACCTCATGGCTCTAAACTAGATATAATTTCCTGATCCAATAGCTGTGAATTTTTCAGTGAGACTTACATATATCATGCAACTATTTCAATTCCTATGACAGAATTTATCAAAGGGAACATACATGAAGTAAAGGCATAAGTCAATGGACTAACAGTGAAACAACCATAACATGAATTTGCCTCTTTCAGACGATACTTTTATTCAAAATTTAAGTATTTTCCCCCTCATTTTACTTTATACACACGCCTGCCATTTTTCTTGCACTACAGGAGTTCTCACAACATCCTCTATAAGGAAACTGAACCTCAGCAAACTCTACCTATAACCAATTTTCCCAAAGTGCAACCAAAAGATGAAGTAATTCCTGCATGCCAGTGATGGAAGTTTTAGGACTGAAGATAGGTTTTATGGCTCAGAAACATTACTCCAAGCTTCTCAAAATGCAGCTCAGTACCACAGTCACTCTCTAATTTTAGAAAACTGAGGAGTTTTGTTACATGTGCCTGTTTAAAATGCGTAGCATCTGAGCTGAGGCATCTTTCAGTTTCCTTTTCTGACACTCTGTTGGGAAGCCTCGATTAAAGGACAGGTTTATATGGCTTAATATAACTTCCTCAGCTCCTGCTAATTAGGATCTGCATATCATGGAAGAGACAGGGATGCTATAAGCCCTTATGTTACCATGGAGCTACTTCTCATGACAAAATAGAGCTGGGTTTAGAGAAAAAAAAGAGAAAAAATGCTCATTTTTCTCTTGCAAACCTGGAGTTCAGCCCTGCCTGTGCCCAGCTGGTCAGTGGTTACCAACTCCCAGGGTCAGTCAGAGCTGACAAAAAGGTTGGGTGGCCAAATGACACTTCAATCAGAAAATGTAATTTCTCTGGGATCAGCATCCTGGCTGCCCCTGGAAGCAGATAGGGGGTGAAGCAGTCATTAGCTCAGTCACTGACAGAAAATACTGCCAGGAGGCTTTAAATTATTCCCCAAAGCAAGAGCTGCACGCAGTTCAAATCCCGAGAGCATTTCACCAACGCTGCGTTTTGCATGCAGCCAATTCTGCACAAAAAGAAGCTAAAAGGCACTTTGGGCTGAGGAGGGGGAATCAAGCTGAAGACAAGCAGGGCAGCAGAACAAAGAACCCACACGGGAGGAGGTGATGGGAGAGCAGATCAGGCTGGGACGTTGTGCTGGGCATTTCCAACCCATTTCCAACCCTCAGCTCCCGAGGCACCGCTCCAGCAGAGTGTGCATGTGCCCAAAATCCAGAAGTCATCAGTGAGCTTTAGCTCAGTCTGCTCCACAGCGTGTCCTTTGAACACATCCATTCTCCCAGAAGCCAGGAAGTTCAAAGGACAACTCCTTGAATCAAAAGAGGGCATTTATTGAAAGTGGAGTCATTAGATGTGACATCATCATCATCACCCTTAAATGGGCACAACTCCAAAAAGAACTCTCCATAGGAATTAAAAAATATAAAAAGTAAGAGTTAAATGTAATAAATTCCCAGTCACCACCACAGCTAGAACTGATCCTTCTGATCTTCCGTGTTTAATTACATGTTTACCTCAAAGAGAGCACAGTGAGAACTTTCATTTTTGCAAACGAGAAAAAAGTAATGCAACATTCTGTTGGTTCAGAGTATAAATTCCAATGTCACTGCATCCCAGAGGCAGAAAGTAGGAAAATTATGTGGAAAGCTAATAGGTTTTAATACCACAAAAAACCCTTCAGGTAGTAAACAAGGCCAAACGAGGAAAATCTTGACATTACAAAATTACTTGTCTTTGTGAACTGGACTATGTGTACAAATATTTGTAAAAGCTCCTAAGGGGGGATAGAAAAAAATTTAGGAGTACCAGCATTTAACTGTGTGGTAGATCTTTGTGTTCCCTCTCTCCCTAACATACATATCTATGTATGCCCTGCTGCAAGAGAGTGATCATTAGGAATAGCAGATTACATATCCCTAGTTAAGTATTTAAAGAAGCTGGAATACCAGTTTCTTTTGATTTTCCATTCTTTGAAAATGATGAACCAGAGCAACAGAAACACCCAGTTTTCTAAATCAGTATGTTCCCCCAGTTTTGTTATGGAGTCAAAACCCAGGTGTTTCTTGGTCCACATCTCCTGTTACTGGAAACTCTGTCAGCATTCATGCATTGCAGAGAAAACTGATTGTTTGAAAAGAGCTGACTTTATCTGCTTTATGATTTCTGCTGTGCAGACACAGACAGGTAGCACACAGACTTGTTACAAGTGCCCCCAAAATGTGCCAGGGCGAGGGGACTTAAAGCAGGAGCATGATACCTGGAGATACAGAAATATAAAGAAAATTAAGAAATGCATTCATTACCATTATTGCATTGCCTCACTTTGTTTTACTGAGTTTTGCCATGCCTATAATGAAGGTCAACCACAGAGGCTCCTTGGCACAACTGCTGCTCCCAACATTACATTTTTATCACTTCTGCAGAGATACTTCCTCTGCATAAGACAAAGGCACAGATGCTTCCCAGAAGAGTCTAAAATAATTCAAAGTGTGGGATGAAAAAGTGATAAAAATCCTGTTAATATCTGAAGCAACAATTCCAGCCAGAAAGCAGCAGTATGAATAACTGTAATTAAATTTAATCTTGGAAGCAATCTTATATGGATACTGCTCAAGGATCACTTAACCTTTTTGCTATGTCATCAGTGCATTTCTAATTATAGCGTGTCTGCTTTCAGGTTTGCAGATTGCTTATCGCCTTGCAAGCCCCATTTCCAGCACCAAGGTCTCCTTGAGGTCCTTTCAACATTTTCAGGGCACTTCTCTGCTTTCTTCACAGAACCACAGCTTGTTTTAGTGGCCTTTTTCTCAGTGGGCAACTTTGGACTTCACTATTAATGATGGCATCCATGATATTTTATGTCATCTAAAAGTTACATGCTTGCCTCTTTTTCTTAGCTTTTTATTGCATATAAACAGGCAAGATAAAAATACACTAATAGTGGAGTTATGGTAAAGGAAATAAAACCCTTCATGTGCTGTGAAGATATTGGAGAGGAGCCCTTCTTGAGACACATCAAAGGAAAGCAAATTAGATGATTTACACAGTGTGCTAAAAAGTGATTTTCCCCCTAGGTGGACAAAAAGTGTCAAAAATATTCCCATGAAGAGAAACCAGAAGAAAGAAAAATTGTGTTTTAAGTCCAGTGCTGATTAACACTGTCATATCTATGGTGATGATGTGAAACTTATTTACCTCTGATAATTGCAGTGTGTTTAAAAGCCATGAACACAGGCTAAAACCATATTTTTGTTTAAGCCAATGCCAAAATTTCTAGGGGAGCAGAATTTCGCAACTTGAAAAGCAGAAAAAATATTTGGAAGTAGGAATTGATGAAATGGATTTTCTTGACAGCAATTCTAAAAAAAACATTGGCACTTTTTGTTAACATTTAGAGCAAAGTCCAGCCTTAAGATCTAGGAGCAAAAATTCCAAGTAAATGAAAAGACAAAAGGAGCATTCCATGAAATTAGGTGAACTTTTCTGTGAGTGACATGACTAATTGCAGATTTTTCCTGCAACTGGTGAAGGAATTCAGGGGTAAGTGTAGAAGCTGCTAAAAAACTAGAAATTATTTTCAGGTAAAGCAGAATCAGAAACCACACACGCTGAATCTGATCATTTACTGTAGTAGAAAATAACCACGAGCAGGAAAGCTTTCTCAGAAAGAGAAAACATTTGGTCATGGTTTTGCAAACTTGCTTTGCTGAACCCCTGTGTCTCAGCAGTGTATGGAAAGGGATATCAGAGAACACAACTCAGGTTAATTCCTCATTCCATGGCTGGAGGTTTCTGGAGAGAAAAGTGCCTTCAGTGGGGCAAAGCTGTAAATAACAGCAATGCAGCAGGAACCCTGTCCTGTCCCCTCTGTCACATTCCTGCAGAGCCACGCTGCCTTTAGTTCTGACATCAGCTCATCTCAGAATTTTAAAGCCCCTTTTGTATATAACTTACATCTGACAGGAGTTTATTTCATAAATCTTTTTACTTCTTCACCTTCCCAAAATAGAACAGATCACCCTGGAACAGCTGAAGATTTCACTCGTGATGACTTTAAAGGAAGAAAAATGTAACCCTTGTGGTTAAAATAATGTAGCTGTTGTTTTTCCTCTGCCCCACATTAACAGAGTGAATGTATATTATAATAATTCCAGAAGAATGAGTACAGAATATAATACTTTCAAAAATGATGGTTGACATCTTTTCTGAAGGCCAGAGGCTGCATTTGGAAGCTCTGTGAGTTCAAAGCCACAGGAGTAGGTGAGTGCAGGCCCAAAGGGACACAATGTACCCCAAAAAGAAATGAGGGGCCATTAGAAAAGGCAATTAAACACAGCATCTGTGTGGGCTTTCAGAGGAGGACAGGAACAACTGAGCAGGATTTAAGGGGCAGCTATTTGAATCACAACCCTGTGGCCTCGAGATGTGTGCAGAGCAAATAATAATTGCCCACAAGAGGTAAATTTATACCCTGAGGTATTCAGGTAGTGGAGCTCAGCCCTCTGATTTTAAATTTTTCTACCTACATAATTTTTGAGCAGTACTGCCACATCTGTTCTTTAAAAACATTCTTACATAGCTTCTTCTACCAGTTGCTTCCCTTATGACAGAATGCTGCTCCTAAAAAAATGGAAAAGCAGTTAGCCCTCACCTTTCTCCTCTTACAGAAACAAAAGTGCCAACATAATTTCTGATTTGTATTACAACATAGCTGCCCAAAGAATATTGCTGTTTTACATTGAAAAAAAACCCCAAAAAACAAAAGCAAACCCAAAAATTAATTTCTAAGTCCAAACTGCCCTCAAACTGTTGGAAGTGCTTTCACAGCAAAAAAAAACCCAAAAAAATACAAAAGGGGAAAAGGCAATTCAAGTTAAGGCACAAGTTATGTGTCAATGTCACCCCACTTTGAACGTCACGGTCTCTGCATTCAAAACCAAAGGTAATGTTAAAAAAAAATCAGAACTATAAAAATAAAATAGATCACTGGGACAAAGCTAGACGTGTTCTCATTTATTATTTCTTTTCTTATACAGAAAAATTGTCCTTTTCTAATAACTGGGGAAAAAATAAGAAAATGAAATAAACTTATGCAAACTGTTATTTTTTTGGGCAGAAATTAACAGTTTCTGGCCATCCTCACCACCTATTTTGCAGCCCTAGAAGTCCCTGGTTCTGGCTGTGCCTCTAACACAATTAACAGTTTCTGGCCATCCTCACCACCTATTTTGCAGCCCTAGAAGTCCCTGGTTGTGGCCTCTGCCTCTAACAGGAGAGGCAGACTAAATCCTGAATGTGTTTGCAGCACAGAGCAGGTCACAAGCAGGTGAAATAGTGCCTCGTTTTCCTTGGAGCAGTGCTGCATTCCAGCAGGACATGCTGAGTGAAAAGTTAACAAAATCCCTCTCACAGCCAGACTCCCCCTCCCAAACAAAAGGTTCTGATCAGGGAGGTTTTCAAGAACAGGCCCAATTCCACTTTTGGTAAGAGCTGTTGTTTGGGTCACAGGTGCACACACAACTCCATGCCTAGACCTTGTAAAAAATGAAACATCAGCCAAGAGAAATTGGTAATTACTTACGAATCCACATGGTTTTCAAAGGAAAGGAGGATTGGGAAGGGCGATGTCTTAAATGCACATTCAGCAATGGCTTCTATGACTTCCTAAAGAATCAAAACAAACACAGTTACAAATGGAACTCTCTAAAGAAGCAGAGTTTTAGCCTTTGATGACAGAAAGGACCCAACAAGCTCTGAGATCATTCCCTGAGATCAGACCTTCCTTCCTAAACATCCCAGGAAGCTCTGGATGTGCTCTTGCCACAACCAAATTTTTCAACCTGAACTAAAATCGAATCTCCAAAATGTCTGATGAGTCTCAAACAGCACATTTCTCAAGAAATGACTTATGTCTGCCAAAATCAATAGTTTAAATGTAAAGCTTGGTTTTGATGGGGAGCTGTTCCATGCCTGCAGCTACAGCTTTCATGTGCTGCAATAAAAATGCTCTGACAAAGGCAGATCTTCCAAACATCATCAGCACAACATGTATCCATAAAATCCTTAGTTACTCTGACTCACATTTTAGTTCTCGCTCTTTTTTTTTTTTTGATGACAGAAATCCCTTTAAGGCAAAAGAAAAGAAAAAAGAAATCTTTACTCAATTAAAACAGTTAGTTCTGTGGTAATTATCAGAGGGCTCAGAAAAGAAAACTTCTGTAAAGTTTCCTGTCAACCCTACAGAAAATGAAACCCTAAATCCAGTAGAAAACTCATTTGATGATGATGATTTTAGTGAGGTGCACAACAAATGCACTCATTATTACAAATTATGAAATGTTTCCCTCTTGGAACAAATCTCTCTTCCAGAGGAACACAGAAAACACTGAAGACTTTTCATATGCTGGCAAACTCTGGAGTTTCTAAGAACCCATAAGTCTCTGCCATGCCAAATCATAAGGATGACTAGAACCTAAAAGATGCATTTACGTTAAATGAGCTTTCTCTGGGGATTCCTCCTGTTCATTTTCTGCACTTTTAGAGGCTCAGCTGAGAAGCACAACACTAAGAAATACACTTCCTAAAAGAAAAGCTGAGCTTCTGGTACCTTCTTCTGGCCCACTGGTGTTCAACTGCCTTCCTGCTGCAAGGGGGGATGGAACCCTGCACGAGTGGGGACATAACTGGGGAGTGAAATCAGGATTGAGCTGATGAGGATGAGGAGCTCAGGCAGCGGTTCAGCGAAGGCAAAGGCTCCATGATGAGGGAGAGGAGCTGGCAGGAGTGACTCACCTGGGCCAGCTCTCCAGGTGTGAACATGGTTACACACACAGAGATCCCTGCACGTGGCATGGCACGGCATGGCATGGCGTGGCATGGCCTGGCCTGGCATGGCCTGGCATGGCCTGGCATGGCATCCACGATCCCAGCCTGGCACAGCTGAGGAAAACTGATGGATTTCTGAGTCACAGAGTGAGGACAAAACCGAGGGAGCAAGCAGCCCAGGACACAGGACGGGAGGGCCCAGGGCTGCTCCTGTCACTTCAGGAAGCTGGCTGGGCTGTGCAAGGCAGCAGAGTGAGCAGAACCCCTGAGCCGTGGTCACAGCAGAAGGGGAGCTGATACACGACTCAGCATTCAAGGCATGAATGGATTCTCTCACTCCTGACACATTATTTCCCTGCCATTTTGCTCCTCCCCAGCCGAGCAGCACACTCGGAGTGTTGAAAAGAAATCGAGATGTTTTTCACATTTTTCTGGGTGGATTAAAAAACGCCTGCCCTGCAATGACCGATGAAATACTCCTGAGGAGGTTTAAAATACCTTCCAATATCTCTCCTGCCAGCACAATGCCAAGGGTTGAACATCTAAATATCCAGGGATAATCCTCGTTCCTGCTAATGATCCTTTTAAAAATCAGATTAACTGTTATAAATTCCTGCTCATGACCAAAGCAGTCGAGAGCCATCTTCCCCAATTAAAAGACTTCCAGCAATCAAACCCCATGCCTATAAACATAATTGGCTTCCCATAAACATAACTGGAAAGTTAATAACAAACGTGCAAGAAGGGTGTTTAACGTGTTTCTGTGATTAACTCGATCAGGGAAGAATTAGAGAAAGCAAACTGGAAGAAAAAGGATTGTGCTGGTACAAGTGAAACAGTGTTCTGGCTGTGGCAGACCTGTTTGCTTTTTTCCCTAAAGAAAGGCACTAGAAGACAAAAAACCCCACCCAACAATAGGTTTCAGATAGGGGAGAAATGTCTCAAAGCTGTAGCCACATGCAATCCCTGGAACACAACCCAAGTCAGTAATGAACATTGTCCCACATATTCCTGCACACAGCCAAGGCTAGACATGTATTTCCATGGTGAGGTAGTGTCAAAGATGAAGAAGAATTATTTCTTCACACTTCAAAAATGATTTCCTGAGGTATCACTATAAGCTGTGTTGACTACCAATCCTAACACTACAGGCAAACACCTCCATTATGCTGCTCTAACACCTCAGATCAAAACATCTTTAAGAAGAACAAGAAGATAACAATTTAAGGTTATTGCTAAGGATATGGTCTCTACCTTGTACTGTAGAAAAGGAAATGGAAGATGAAATTCAATAAGAAAGATGACATGTTTGGGTTTTGAATGGCACAAATATCCCTTCACAGCCTCCAAAGATGCTAATTTTTCTTTTTCACCCTCCAGTGCTTTGGGTCTGGTCCCAAGTATCAGGGATGACATTGCACACACACTTACTAATTTTTTTAAAAAATAATGCCAAGTGTCTGGGTCCTGTGCATGGAGCCTGCTCATCTGGCTATGAGCAGCCTATTCTCTGCTCACAGGAATTTAAAGGCTTGCAAATTGTTGAGATCTAGCTGCTACTTCCTGTCTCAGTTCAGGACTTCTGCCTCCCACTGCCAGTGACCAGGCAGAGAGGAGAAAAGGAGTGCACTGATGAGCTGGTTACTGCTGACCCAATCCTGTGGCCTCCAGCTCTGTCCCCTGGAGCTGTAACCCAGCTGTTTCTCCCAGTGCCTTCAGAGCCCCGTGTGCCTCTGTGCAGAGCCAGCTGTGGTGGCTGTGCCCGGTGCTCCAGCCCTGGCTGTGCCTTCTCTCCCATGAGATTTGCTGCAGGGACGTGCACAGGAGCTCGGACCCGGGCACGGAGCCCAGTGCCAGATGGCACTGCTGTCACACCACACAATCCCTTCTCCCCACCACCAGGAGCCTCCCACCACGCAAGGTCCCAGCGCTGCAGCTCTTCTCTTGCAGCCACTCTGCAGCGGCTCTGCAATTCCCCCTTGCAGCAGCTTCTTGCCCTCCCACTCCCACCGCGGCAGCGAGGGTTTTTCAGGAGCAGGCCCGTGCCAGCTGAAGAGCTGCCCAGCCGTACCTTGAAGGAGATCTCGGTGGTCATGGTGAAGCCGTGTGTGATGACGGGCTCCTCCTCGGCCGTGCGGCCCTTCCAGCAGTCCAGCTCCACGCAGCGGCAGCCCGACAGCAGCACCTGCCGGTACATCTCCACCGAGGAGTTGCCAGCCAGCTGCCCAGCTGGGCACAGCACAGAAAGGGAAGTCATTTCGGGCCTCAGCAATGGATACAACTGATCTAACCACAGTCACAGCTAACAGCAGCTTTTGCCCTCAGCTGAGAGGGGTAATGCCCAAAGAACACGGGAAGCGTAAGAACACAACAGAAATCCCTTGGGCACAGTCAGTGTCATGGGCTGGATCCTGCCTCAGTCTAACAGAGAAATAACCCAGCTAAGCCAGCTCAAAAGCTTCTGATGGGCAGCACCAAATACATGAAATAAAACAATAATGATAACAACCACAACTTAGCTCTATGAGATTTTGTTATCCTTGACCAGCGAGACTCAGGAGACCACGACCACGTTTTCTCACATCATGCAACGCAGTTCAGTACAAGATGAAACAAACCCCCTGCAGTCACTAATGGCACCACCATTAGGTCTCAAATCAATATTTAATATGCTAACCACTGCAGTGAGTTGGTCAGAAATTTCCTGATGTGATACTGTATGATGTAGGGACAAATTCAATTAAACTGTCCTTTTCCAATAATGAGATAATATAAATCTAAAAATTAAGAAGGAAAAACTAATTTTTTCCAAACTTGTGAAGTATTAAAAAAGAAACAAACAAACAAAAAAATTCCAACCCAAGTCAACAAAGAAGTCCAGCTGGATTCAGGGAAGGATATCCAGCCAGGTTGTCCTCATCTGCTGCAACAGGTTTGATTCCAGTTATTCAGATATAAATCTCTTGCAGCAGAGTGGTAACAGTAATGGAAGAATGGCTTTGTGCCTCTTTTAGATGTGAAGAAAATGGATGCAGTTTCCTGCTTTCTAGCAGACTTGCTGAGAAGATCTTCCTGGATTTCTTGAAGGAAATTAATTTTCTTTTTAAGGAGGCAGTGAGTTCATTTACAGCAAAGATTCTTTGCTGACTGGGGACATATAAATACTTCATCTAGACTGGCATATACTATAATGCAGATGAATCCTCATTTTATTGTCTCTGTGATTCTGTGTTGAGGTTTTATGCTGGGAAATACACATTTTGGGATTTGCTTCACAAAACAGCTTTGTCTGCTTTTGCTCTTTTTACCTTTTACTAAAAACTGTGTAAGAGAAGCCCTTGTCTGAAAATCCCTGTTTACAGTTTCTGTCTGATGGATGAGGTGGAGCAATCATAAATACTCCACAAGGTATTAACATTACTCCTGTTGAAATCCATCAGAATTCTCAGTTCCTGCTGGAACCAGTGAGAAATATCTGTTAATAACAGAGGAAATTGGGCAGGGCTGGCAGCTCTGAAAATCCAAATGGAGTCAGCAAGTGCCAACGTGTCTCTTCTTTTCTTTTGGAGTTTAGCTTTTTCCCGTTTCACCTTTGATTATGGCAGATTATCTTTCCTCACACAAAAACCTTTCTGGTGCAATTCCAATGTCTGGGTTAAGTAGTGGTTCTTTTTCTTTGCAGGATGCAAACAAACATAAGCATGGATCAGGGAATAACAGCTCACATTTCCATGTACTTATCCCTAAGCATCTGCTGATGAAACCTTGGCTCTCATAGGGACCCACCGAACTCTACTGCCTAAAAAACCCCACTTTCACTTAGAAAACTGCTCTAATGTTGTCTTTCTTTTCCCTCAGAGCACGCAGAGTTTGGATTAACAAGCTCTGCTTCCCAAGAGACTCCTGTGGTTATCAGTGCTAAGTGTTTTGGGCTCTGAGATCCTTCACCTTCCAAAGTGCTTAAGGAAATCATGACATGCATCACTTGCCACATGACACTTCCCACACCTTATTAATAAGGCTCAGACATTTTGGAAGGATTCCTGCAAAGGATAAGAGGATATTCAACCTCCAAACCATACCCCAGGCAGAGTGTAAAATCTTAGCACATATTTTAATAGTCCCAACAGCTCGTTTTTCTGAAATACAGAATATGAGAAATGTTCTCCCAAATCTGGGGGTTTTGTATACATTATTTAGAAATGTCTATTGTGTGAGTCCCTGTTTGCATTTAGTTTAAAATGCCCCTTTTGCATTCTAAAATGTGATAACACAGACACTAAAGGGAACACTTCCAGTATATTGTGAATAGCCTGAATACAGATCAATTTTTCAATACTGGAAATTGAAAGCATTATGAATTCCCTTCTACAATACAAGCAGTGTCTACAGTAACACCATGCATAACATTTGCATCCCATCACCCTATGTGGGCTAAGGAGAAATGGATTTTGACAAAAAAATTCACTTTTCTGAAAAATGTAATTGGCCAAACAATATCTGACAGGACAGGATGCAAAATGAGCTGGTGCAGACTGATCTGAGCTGGGGATGTGACCCAGGTTTCCCCACACAGAGCACTTCCACACTTCTGTAATTTAAGCTGCTCATTTCTCATGAGCAGCATTTCCCATCCTTGCTGGGTTCATCCACCACTGTTTCTCCCAGTGAAAGCTGTTTGCAATACGTGGAGCTAAAACGTGGTTGCTATCTGTTTAAGACATCTTTCCTCCCCAAACTGGGGGATTTTTGGATCTAGCTATTTGGAACCACCCGACTCTTCACTATTCTAGAACCAGAGGCTGCTTCTTCCCTCTCTCCCAACAGTTTCCCCCAGCATGAGGTGCCTGCATCCTCCCTTTGCCGGGCACAAACACGAGCTGCTGCATCTCCTCTGTCCAGCAAGTCCTGGAGCAGCCATCAGTGCCCAGGATCACACACTGGGGGCTGATTGATCACACACTGTGCAGACTGAGAGCCCCACACTGCTGGGAGCCTGGCTCCTCGCTGCAGCAGCCACACAAGGTGCTGGCACCTGAGATTTTTTAGACACAGCACATTTATCTGAATTTATTTTGCTCCTGAGCTGTTTCACCACGCGCAGGACAAGCGGATCAGAGCCCACACTGTGACTGTGCTCCTGCCAGGATCAGGCTCAGCCTGCCTGCTGCTGTGGACACTTCCCATGGACCAAAGCAGGGCTGTGGTGTGGCCAGCAGCAGGAAGGTGTCCCCAGCTTGTCACCCCTTCCCTGTGCTGCTGTCAGCCTGGGAGCTGCTCGGGAGGTGAGGAAGGTCTCAGGGAAGGGCTGAATGCAGGCAATAAGCAGCAGCAGTGGGACTGAGGAGCACTGAGAGCAGAAGGGCTGCAGGATGGTGGATGAGAGGGCACAGGCAGCCACAGAGAAGAGAGCTGCCCCTGCTGAGCCATTTTCTAGGAACAACTGAAATACCAGAGTGTAGCAGGGCAGCAGAGGCTGAGGGTGGGTGGGATGGTCCCACACTGGCTACAAGTGCTCAGCTGCTATCTCAGCAACCTGCTGCTGAGATTATTGCTCCTTTTAGCCAAAACATGTGCTAAAGGTGTGTGATTTCAGTATTCTGCATTTCCCAGAGACAACAGCAAGTTGCCCAGCCCTCAAAACATGCAAAGCTGAGTGTGACATGTCATCGTTTGTCTCTGACTTTGGGTGCTGCTGAAAGAAATGTGCAAAATCACTCCCCACTGTGCCCACAGCAGAAACCTGAGGTGAGACTCCAGGAAAAAGCAGGGTTGCACTTTAAGGGTTCAAAGGAATAAAGAAATAAATATGATAGCAGTGAGAAAAAAAGATGAGACAGTAAAAAAAGTTTCTCAAAGATAACATTTCTTTAAGTTAGCCTAGGTTCACTGCAAATCACTTCTTTCTTCATGGGCTTTTACCTTTGTTCTAAAAAATTACATTTCCCTAAGAAAAAAGAAAGCAGTAACACTTCTAAATAAATAATCAGGACTTGATGTACTGCCAAGGGTTTCTACTAAAGGCTAGGAAAATGATCAGCATAATTAAAAATAAATTCAGAGTGTGCACATGGTGCTTTTTATGTTATAATGTTGTTTCTTTGTGCATGCTTTTTCTGGGTTAAAAAAACTAACAAAGGGAGAGATAATTGGTAGGGCATTAAGCTCAGTAATCATAAAGTAATGCCAGGCTGAATGGTTTTCTTATTGTCCTGATAATTATTACATGACTAGTTGCTATTTCATGGCCTCAGTCAGGGCAAAGGTGCTTCCAAGGCTTCCCTTCCAAAGCCATCAGCACTTGAGCAGATCCTTCAAACTCTTTTGGGAAAAGCAATTGCCTGTCGCCGTTAATTTTATTAATTTCATTTCCTTGTTGGAAGAAAGCAAATGGGAATGTGATTGCTGTGTCCCATGTAGGTTCAGAGCAAAATCCCAGGCTGTCAGGTTTTGCAATGCACAGATAAAAATCAAATCATTAATCCCACTGTCAGCCAGCTGCCACACATTCACTGAACATAATGAAGCCACTACAAGGGAAGGGCTTGTGGTTTGTGCCTGTAAATGTCAAAACATGCACTCTGAAAAGGAACCTGAAAGAGTTTCAAACTTCTCTTGCACCATCCCCTGGGTTCATCCTGATTTACTCCCCCAGTTTATTAAGCTAGGAATATTTTGTCAAATTAAGATTGAAGATCGTGTTTCCAAATATAGCCTCTGAAGTTCCTTGGAAATGCAGGCAAAGAAACCTGGAGATACAGTCTGAGATGAGCTGCAGACTTTCACATACAAGTCAGAGCAAATTTAGCAAGTGTCAAGGTAAATAATTAAACATGTGAGCTCACTTGTAGTGCAGTTAAAAAACTGGAATAGGTTGGACTAATCATGAATTCCCATCCTTAATTCTTTGGGTTTTGGCTTTTGTACCTCTAAACCTTTGGAACTCATCTCTGTCCTGACCAGCCCTGATAAAAATCTGTGGTATGGACCTGGCTATGAATTCCTGCTGGTAGAGAGGAGAGCAGTCTTTTATCTCTTCAGATCAACCTTAAATTGTCTTTAAACCTCCCGTGCTTCTCCCTTTAGCACTGCAGCTTTACTGTTGTCTTCCAGAATATCTGTATAAAGCTGCAGCATTTGGCTTAAGCACCAACTAATCCTCAGTGACAGAACAAAGTCCACATTGGAGGTAAGAGGTCTGCAAAGCATCATAGTTAAAAATTGCTTTTGCTTTGCCCATGTCTTTGCTCCAACAAAGAGCATAAATTTCTGCATATTGGAATCATAACTTCAAAGTGGCCATACTGATTTTCCTTTCTTCTAATTCAGAGAAAGAAAATTGCTGTCAAAACAAACACTCATGTGACAAGTTCTAGCACAACACACATTTTATAGCTGAGATATAAACCCTTGAAAAATGGTGTCTAATGGAAACAATGACAGTTCATTCACTCTATGAAAGCTGGCAAAGGTGCTGGAGAAAGAGCTGTAACAAACACAGAGCAGATGAAAATAACTCCCCTGAGGTCTGTTTGAAGGGGGCATTACCACTGCCTGGGGGTGTTTATGTTTTGCCATACTGGCATTCTGAAGGAGTTGGTCAGTTGAGGCCAGTCTGTTAATAGCATTAAGAAGCCTACATTATGCATAAACCACATTTTTAGCACTCAGTGCAGCATCACTTTTTAAAATTAAACATAATGCTAAGTCATTAGCAAACATGACAGGACAAAGCAAACTTCAAATCAAACAGCAGAGTCAAGAGATGTGCCCTGTGCACATCTGCTTGCCCCAAACATTTGTTCCTACGTAAACCAAACTAAAATAGTAAATTTACAATGCTTTTCTCACGAGTTAACAGAACCTTGGACTAGAAAACTAATGCCAAAATTCAAATTCCTAAACTGCCTTAGCTTTTTCTGAGTCTTAAAGCATTGTTGACTTTGCTGTGCAAACAATACAGCTCAGACTGTAACTCTAATTAATGGCAGCTTCTGGGTGCTCAGCATTTTTAAAAACATGACAGCACCTAAAAGCTTCAGCTCAGATGTTAGATATTGTCAGGGAACAGATCTCCCCTCCTTGCATTTATGGGCTGTCAGAAAGTTATGTGCCATGTTGAACCTCCCTAATCTCTGAATCAAAGCAAATTTCATGGAGCAAGCAAGCCGCCAGATTTAATGTTTATGAGCTACAGAGATGTTTCCCATATTCTGCTCTGCACACTTGTCTTTCTATCTTTGTTGCCATAAAAAGTACAATGTTCATTCTCCTCCCTGAAGACGGGCCTTAATCTGAAATCCCATTTGAGGGAAACTTTCCAGGGACTTCACTGGGTTTCTGATCAGGCCTTATCTGAACAAAGCAACTGCTGCTCACCTGTTAATTAAAGTATATTTCATGCACTTGTGTTGCAGCTACAACAAAATCAAGTGTCACTGTTGCTTCCCTGAAGAATAAACTCCATCATCTGTTTAGCGCTGCTGATTTTAGTGTATTTTATGTTACCACTGAAAACACACTCAGAGTTTTTGCAAGGTAAGACATTAGATGTGTCCAGCAGTGCTGTACCTGTGAGGTAGGTGTTGTGTGAGGAGTTGATGAAATAGTGTGACAGTGGTTGAGACATGTCCTCGTTCAAATCCAGTTTCTCAGGTGGAACGACGCCGTTCTCTTCTCCGCTCAGATACCGCATAAATCCATCCACGGATATCTGTCCTGAGAGAAACACAGAGCAGGAAAGCACCAATCAGTGTCACCTACAGACCCTGTGACACGCAGATAAATTCAATATACACTCACACAGGCACGTGAAAGACCCAGAGCCATCAGCCTGGCTCTCACCTAGCTACCCACATATCCTTGTGTTGCTCCTACCTCATTTTCAGCCACACAAGCTGCTGTAACACACATCCCTTTAGCTGTAACAAAGATAAACCACTTCATAATCAGCATCTACAGAATTCAGTGCATGGGGGAATCAGAGTTACAGTGAAAATAGGTCTAAGCCCACCAAGGAAAGGGGCATTTGGGGGACCAAACCAAGCAGGCTTTCAGAGGACCCAAGAAACCACCTACAGACACAGTGACTCTGGCTCTTTGGAGTTTGGGTCAGTGTGGGTATCAACTGTCTTTCAAGTGGGACTAAGCTTTGCTTTTTAATTTTTATATTTGTCTTCTAATTGATATCTCACTGGAGTGCCAGCATACATGAGCATCTCATATGCTGCTGTCAAACTAGAAAGCTGAGTCCTGTCCTCAGCTCAAATACCCCATTCACCTCAGTGGAGCTGTTTCTTCTACCTCAGGAGGAATTCAGCTGTCAAGCCTTCTGCATAAAGGTGAATTTAGGGCTTCAATTTGTACATTTAGACTAAAAAAAAGTCCAGTAATCTAGAATTGAAGATTATTGCTGAATTGAACAAATCTGAGACATTTTTCTTTGCCTGGTATTTTTTTCTATTTTTTCTAAATTTCATCTGTTTACTCAACCACATATCTTCAGTTATTTCAGTGCCTGCCTACAGTAAAACAGGTCTTCTGTACCTCTCAACTACATGTTTGGTGACTCCCAACCACGAGAATTTCTTACCTCTTGTGCCCAACCCAAAATATTCTGCACAGTCTCTTAAAGCAAAATCTCATTTGCCTGTTGATAGCGTTAAAAATTTGAAGACTTCAGTTCTACTCCTGACTTTGCTACTCTCTTCCTTTCAGGACCAAGCCCTTTTTATACTGAAACATATAAACTTACACATATTTTTCTAGAATGCTAAAAAGGAGCAGAAAAACTTTTTTTCTTTTAAAAGCTTGTAACAACATGATGTAAATACTGCATGTAAAGCATGTACTTGAAATCTGTGCTGGGATGTGATTTGGCTCTTGCTCAGAGAGGACAAGATAAACCATGTGTAAACACGTGGATTAAGTGCACATCCTCATTTTCATAACAACCCAGGACTGGCAGCATTAAATGAACTTACTCATAAGAGAAGAAATGCAGTGACAATTCAGGGCAAGGCAACTGCCATTCTGTAAGATGGCTGGAAAGAAAAGCATCAAGTGCATCCACTATGGCAAGGCTGTAATCTGAGTGTGATCCTGTCAGGCTCCACAGCTGCTCTGTTACAGGGTAACTAATCCAGAGATGAAGCCCAGGTACATTCCCAGAAAAAAAGGTAAGAATCAGGGGGAAAACCCCACCACTGAGATTCTAAAAGTTTAGGAACAACTTTTCCACCACCTCAAACCAGAGAATGCCAACAGTACCAGGTGCTATCATGGAGCTACTTGATCTAAAATCCACCTGAGAGAGCACTCTGCACCAAGGTTACTGGGATACAGCCAGAGAACGTGCTGTGTATGCATACCAAGGGAAATAAGAGAGGGAAAACCAGTTAAGAGCTGAACAGGATGGCTGCCACTTGCATTTTGCTATAGACAGGTACCAAGGGAAATAAGAGAGGGAAAACCAGTCAAAATGTTATAGACAGCTTGGTTCATGCACGTGCAGTTTTCAAGGCTCTCCAAGTGATCTTCGTGTTCTAATCCTGAGTGCACCTTGTCACCATGATATTTTATGAAAATCCCTTTGCCAGAATTTTTTCCCCTGGGAAGCTGATAAGCGACAGAGAAAAAAAAAAATAATTATCTGTTGCTGTGGAATGCAACAGTGCATCTTTGATTGGTCCATGTGAGTTGTTTCTACTTAATGACCAACCATGGTCCAGCTGCGATGGAGTCAAGATTCCCATCTCTTCCCTCGAACACAACCACAGCACCTGCCAGCCAGGGGCCCTGTTTGCCAGCTGGAGATGCTCTCCTGTGCATTGCTGCTGGTGCTGACACAAATCACAGGGAGCTCCTGAGCTACACCTGGGTGAGCTCAGGGTCCAGAACATTCCCCATCGCAGGAAAACTGCCTTGCAGAAAGGGAAGCAGTTTGTGAGCTCAGTTACAGCCAACACTGCACCAGAGAGAGTCTGGCTGAGGAATGGAGATGGCAGATGTCACAGGGCCTTTGTGTCCTGGACAGTAAAGAGCAGATTGTTTGTGACCAATGGCAATGATATTCTGAGGCCAACTGCAGAGAGGATGATCCTTGGTGGAAATCATCCAAACAAACAGTCTCAATGAAGTGGTAAGATTTGTTCTCTGTTTCCTTAAACATATTGCACCTTTACACTGACACTGGCAAGAAAAAATATGTGTTCAGTTGTTTCAACTGTTTTTACAGTTGTCACCTTTTATCTTTGTATATATAGTAGAAAGATTTAATGGTAAGTTTAGATATAAAAAGTTAGAGAGACAAGAGTCACATAATGCAAAGACAGACACATGACAGATTCACATTTTTTCTTTTTTTGGCTTTTTGTATTAAAATTATCTTAGCCCTAAAATTTTGATGAAACTTCAAAAAATATCTATTGTGCTTTATATAGTTCAAATTGTAGAGTTAATTGGCTTGTCTTTTTTCTCACCACTGCCATGTTAAATTTGATCTGATGTCTCTTCTTGGGATGGAACCCACAAGTGTGTAACCACAGCAGAAGCCTTGTCAGCAGCTACAGCCCTCAGAGAGATCCTTCTCTCTGCAGGCTTTGGAGCTTGCCAGCACAAGAAATTTATTTTTCTTCCCCTTCAAACACCTCTTCTCTAATTTATCTGATTAATTACCATTTTCCTCCCTATGGGGTCACTCAGTAGTGCTTTGTTAAAACACTTAAAACCAGCACAAACATAAAAATGCTCCTTTTTCCTGAGGCACCTGGCCGACTGAAATGTTGAACACAACTCAGTGCCACGGAGGCACCTCCTGCTGAAGAGGGCAAGAGCTTCCTCATCCTCTCCTCTCCCTTTCCCCTCTCACTTTTCCTCTTTCCCTTGCTCTCTGCACCTTCCCTGCCTCACTCTGCATTTTTCCCCTCACACTTTGCACCCTTTCTGCACTTTTGCCCTTTTTCTCTCACACTTTGCCCTTTTTTCCCCTCACACCTTGCATATTTTTGACTTGATTCCCATGCATAAGTGGCCAGCTAAATTTTGGTGCCAGCCAAGTAAATAACACATCCATTTTAATGTTTTTATTGTGCACTGCAACAGGCCTGAAAAATATAAGAACAAGAGTGGAGGAGAAATACAAAAGTGTCTAATATATTCTTAGCCACAGACACTCCCAATACCTCAAAATTAGAAATGTGTAGCTGCACACTTCATAAGGATTATCTAGCTTGGGTCTAACTCTAGAAATGCACCTGAATTAAAAACTTCCAAGAGTTTGGAAAGGCACTGCCAGGTCTGGAAGTGTCTCCCAGTGCCTCTCTCTGTGTTTGTACACTCATGCAGAAATTCGTGAAGCAGTTTCTTAGGGAATGGCTCCAGAGAACACCTCAAACTGCTGCTCCATGCAACCTTCAGCGTGGTGGAATTGATGCAGAGATCAAAAAAGAACCACCCCGTTGGGAACCAAGTGAAGTCAACAAAGTCTGGCATTTTTTCATTCCAATTTTATAGGAAGGAGAAGTCATTTCCTACTAGAAGAGGAGTATGTTGAGAGGTTCTATTAAATTTCCTGACTGTGATCAGCTTCATTGTATGAAACATGGGAAGTGTTTGTGCAGCTTGATCTTTTTCTGCATCCCTGGCTCCACCTGATTGTTCCAAAACAGTTACAAGGGAGGGGAAAAGAAAAGAAAAGCACAAATGAAGTGGCAAGTTCTACACAATTCACAAGAATTCCTTATTAACTCCAGCTACACCATCCCATACCTTTCAAGATCTATTACAATGTATCAAATACATGAATGTCCCTGGTTAAAAGAGAAAAGCACATAAAAATGTAACTGTTGCTTTGTCCACAGGTACCAAGACTCTTTTCTAGTCAACATTTGTCAGCCCTAAATACAACAGAAGCCACTTTTGTTATCCCAGATCCTTTTTCCTGGCAGCAGTCTTCAGGCAGGTGACACACATCTGGCAAACAATCTAGAATTTCCAGGGGTAATTAAGTGAATCCTCTTTTCTATGGTTCTTAGATCTTGTCAACATTCATCAATCAAAATGTCTTCTTCTGTGGCTCCTGAGGTGTGGAATACCCCCATCCCTGGGAGACGGTGATACACGCTTGCCACGAAGCAGGGATTCCAGCCAGCTAGTCTTCAGGCAGGTGACACACATCTGGCAAACAATCTAGAATTTCCAGGGGTAATTAAGTGAATCCTCTTTTCTATGGTTCTTAGATCTTGTCAACATTCATCAATCAAAATGTCTTCTTCTGTAGCTCCTGAGGTGTGGAATACCCCATCCCTGGGAGATGGTGATACACGCTTGTCATGAAGCAGGGATTCCAGCCAGCGGCAGGGGCTGACAGGACAGAGTGTACTTTGGGAATGTACCTCTCACAGGCTGCTCTGTTTGAAGACTCACTGTTATTATCACAAGGCTCTTCTTACTCCTGTTTGGCCAGATCCAGGGAACCAGGCACATTTCTCCTGTGACACAGGTGACAGCCCCATGGAAAACTGCTCCCTTGCAGCTTCCAGGGCTGCAAAAAGCACATTCTGCTTTTGACACAGAAATCCTTCTCCCGCTGCCTAATAAGACTCGGGTAACTTGACAAGATCCTGCTCTCCCATCCCTTCAGCAGCCAGCATGACCAGCACGTTGCCCTGGATGTGGAAATGCTCCCGTGTCCCTGGGAGCTTGCCAGCCCTCAGCACGAGGATGTAAACAAACCCCTGCTCACTCAACACCTGCTGAAAGACATCAGGGCTCAAAGCAGGGGCGAGCTTCCAAAAGAAGCTTCTCCTGCAGTTCTGTGCCCTCTGCAGAGCTCCAAGACCAAAACACCAGCAGTGCAGCAGTCTGGGGAGATGTGAAAGTGCAGCTAACCCTGAGAACTGCTCCAACAGCTGCTTGATCTAAACCTCACCCCCTGATTTTGGTGGGTGTGCTGGATGTGCAGCTACTTAATTTACTTAATTTTCCTAGGCTCTGCCCAGCCTGCTCCCAGGAGCCTTCCAGTCCTCCAGGAAAAGTCTTGGGGTGTAAAACAAGAGGCACTGCAGAAAAGACAACACATGTGAACACCTTTCATTGCATTTCATTCTTGCAACTTTGACAACAGCTTTCACTTGTCCCTAAAATTTGTGGATGATCTGTATGACAATTAAAATGTGCATTTGCCTAGGTTAGGCCACATGGATTTTAAACATTTTTATCTGTATATTTGCAAACTTCATCGTGCTTTCCATTTGTTTACACCCATGCTGTTATCCACTCAGTTATAATGTAACTGGAAAGCACGATTGTGCCAAGAGATGTTATTAAAGCAAAAAAGAAAACAAACAAAAAAGAAGCGAGACAATTAATTGGCACCTTGTATCTCCCAGTCAGCAGCACAGAATTACAATAGTATTTTGTCTGACAGTGAAATCAGGTTTATTCCAATGCAATCTGTAACAATAATCACATTTGCTGTAATCCCACACAACTGAGCAGTCTTATCTCAATTTGAAGATAAGAATCCAACAAGCAAAGCAGCTACTTGCTAATCCAGTGAGAGATCTGTAAATCGTGCCCCACTGGGAATTCTCCCTCATAAACAAGCAGTGCAATTTACAGCTCACTAGGGATTAAAACTCGATGCTCAGTGTGGAGCAGGATGCACAGAGCCCTGTGTCTCTGTCTCCCCACACTGGGCACACATCAGCTGCTGCTGCTCTGCAGCTCCGTGAGCCAGCAGAGAAGCTCACCAGCTGAATTCACACGGAATTCACAGTGTGGGACACAGTGTGGGACACAGTGTGCCACAGCTGCTCTGCTGGCACTTGCAGCACGGGCACCAGGTGATGCTGAAACCTGCTTGGCTTTCCAGACACGTTCTGCTGCTCTGCTGCTGTGGGGTCACTGGAGTTTCTGCTGATTTAGTTTTGCAAACCAGGGCAGGGCAGGACTCTTTTTGCACTCTCCACTCTCTGCCCCTCTTGGTGGCAAAGTCATCACAAGGAGAGAACAGGCTACAAGCTCAGCCCAGACTGAAAAGACCCCAGCCCTACAGACCTCACCCCAGTTATCCTAGTGCTGCTTTGTTTTAGAAAAATCAGTGAGGATGGCAAAGACTCTCAGGCCTCAGGTCAGGATGTGCAGATATATCACAATATCAGAGTACCATTTACACACCATGGGCAGGATTCATCAGTAGCTCCTCCATTTTAGCAGCTCTCTCAATGATCAGTAAGGGCAAAAATTCACACTGTCAGACAGCCTTATCAAATTAATAAGTAGAGGAAAAGCAATATATCTGAATTACTGCATCTGGTTATTAGTGAAGCATTTAATGAATTTTTAAATTCAGATTTTTCCTAACTGGAAAAACTAATCTGCAAAAAAGCTCAGATAGAAATAAACTGAGGTCAGCTTAAAAGATCAGGGTTTCTTTGAATTTGAAAGCTGAACTGCACAAAAAGTCCAGAGGCTGAACACTGATCAGCAGTAGGTCTGGTTTCATAAAGTCCTTAATAATGTAAAAAAGTAGAATCAACATCACAGGGTTTAAAAACCAGCCAGTTCTCTGGTGGCTGTTAGCAAAACAAGAGGGCAAAGCTGTCATGAAGCAGGTAAATGGGACACAAATCAAATGGGAACACACAAATAACAATTCCAGCTCCATAGCTAATCACTAGAGCAAAGAAAAATCCAAAATACAGAAGTGAATAGAGAAGAAGATGCCTAGGAATCTATCACCCTGAGAAGCAGATGAGATGCAGAGAACACCAACCCATCTGTAAAGGAAGCTGCATCAAAAAAGGTGATTAAGAAAAAGGAATTAAACAGGTAATGAGACCCGAGTGAGCACTAGAAAACTTGGGGTGAAGTAGAATCAACATCACAGGGTTTAAAAACCAGCCAGTTCTCTGGTGGCTGTTAGCAAAACAAGAGGGCAAAGCTGTCATGAAGCAGGTAAATGGGACACAAATCAAATGGGAACACACAAATAACAATTCCAGCTCCATAGCTAATTACTAGAGCAAAGAAAAATCCAAAATACAGAAGTGAATAGAGAAGAAGATGCCTAGGAATCTATCACCCTGGGAAGCAGATGAGATGCAGAGAACACCAACCCATCTGTAAAGGAAGCTGCATCAAAAAAGGTGATTAAGAAAAAGGAATTAAACAGGTAATGAGACCCAAGTGAGCACTAGAAAACTTGGGGTGACTGTCTGGAAAAGCTTGGCAGTGCTTCAATTAAGTGTGCTAGGAAGCAGACTTGCAGTGGATTTATTGGTTGTCTCATTACTTAAATCCTTTAAAATCAAAGCAGGACAATATCCTGTTGTGCTCAAATCTCATTTCCTTTCTCTAAACTTGGAGGAAAACATAATGGATGCAATCCTGCCCTCAGTTATAGCCACTGAAATACCTTCTGTAATTAGAGTTACATGGCCACAAACCAAAACAAGCTGTCTTGGGGAACATGCTCTTGAAAGAGAAATGCAAAACTCCCTCAGTAAGAAAGGAACAGAGCAAGATTCCTCCCCCCAGCCTTGTGGGGGTACAGTGAGACACAGGGGGGTGTGAACACAGACAGAGAATGACACAAGACCAGGATAAATGGTCCTATAGACATGATTTATCTACAGTGAGACACAGGGGGGTGTGAACACAGACAGAGAATGACACAAGACAAGGGTAAATGATCCTATATACATGATTTATCTGGTCCAGGAGCAGGATAAATGCTTACTGAATGAAGAGTCAGTGAGGGAAAGCAGGGGAAGGCAAACACGTTGTGTCCAAGCAGCCTGCACAGAGGGTAAATGCTTACTGAATGAAGAGTCAGTGAGGGAAAGCAGGGGAAGGCAAACACCTTGTGCCCAAGCAGCCTGCACAGAAGAGCTTGCTCAGTATCTGCCAATCCATGGGAAATGCTGCATGCCCAGGGACACAGACCCAGGGCTGTGGCAGGGCAAGCTCCTCAAGTAAAGCAGAGTTCAGGGAGTCTAAACCAGCAATGCCTGTCATTCCAATGAAGCCAGCATGTCCACTTTGTCATCTGTACGAGTGCACACAGAAAACCAAGAGTGGATACAATTATTTACCTTTTTGGGGGTGGCAAGACAATGTCTGCAGATGGAAAACCACTTTTCTGAACCATCAAGGTGAGGCACTGCAGCCCAAGACACTTCATTCACTCCAAGGAAGAAATATTTCCTACAAGCTTCCACACAAGCCATGCCAAAGAGCAAATCTACTCAAATCAGAGTTAAAACTTCGGGAGCATTCCAAGGACACTGCCATCTCCAAGGGAAAGGAAGGTGGAGTGTCACCTGAGGAAAAGAGCAGCTTTCCAAATCCCACTGGTGCTGGAGGCATGGACCATCCAGGTTTAACAGGATCTTAAAGCCAACTGCAATGTTGAGTGTGGTATTTATTTACTTATTTTATTAGAAATCCTAAGTTTTTTCAGCCCTTTTCAAGCCTCAGGAAGGAAGGGCTCTAACCTACAAGGGCTCTACAGTCTATGAAAAGGAGCTATTTTTCTCCAGTAATGCTGGCAAACAGCAAAACACACACTGAAGCAGGGAAGATTCCAAGCACTCAACATTTTCTCTTCCTTAAAATTTATACCTTGGAAACACATTTATTTTGGTGGGTATTGATCCTTTAAATGCCTGCAGCACTTTAAAACCCTCTGCTGTTACAATGCCTAGTCACAGCTCAGAGATTCTGGTGAGCAGAGGTTTTGTCATAAGGTAAACAAGTCTTGGAACAGTTTCTAAACTTCAGCAGGCAGATGCTAAACTTGTTAGAAGGCAAACTTGAATAAGCAGTAATTGTTAAGGAGTGGGGGGAAACCCCCCCAATCTCTCCTAAGGCTCAGGATTGCAGCAGGGTTTTACAGCCACAAACCCATCTCTGCTCTTGGCTTCTCAGCAGAGATGCAGCAGAAATTCCTTCTGGCAGGACATCCCTTGCAGCATACCAGCAGACAGTTAGTTTAGATCCAGACCCACAAAACCACCTTTACACCAGTCCCTAGCTAGCAGTGCAACGAGCACTTTGCAACATGGCAGATTTCTAAGGCAGCTGAGTGGAAAGGATTTACATCACACGATAAAACCACCATTCCACCCCAGCAATACTACAGTTATTTCTGACAGACTTGAAAGAGGGACACCACTGGAATATGTCACTGTGTTGCCAAACCTCTCAAAACATCCTCTGTACAATGCCTCAGAGTGATCCTGGGAGATGGAATAATGGTAAATGTTGGCTTCCTTCCAATTGCTAAGTTGCACCAAAAGACATCTAAAAATATGTAATTTTTTCTGCTAAGTGATACTTCTCTACATAAGCTATTAATGCACTTGCCAAAAAGACTGCCCTGTAGTATCATGGGAAGAGATAAGAGTGTCAGTGTGCTCCAAGTGCTGAAAAAATCTAAAAGAGAAAAATCACACGTGATTTTTACTTCCAGAAAATCCTGCAACTGAAAATAGATTAATACTAAAGAGAAGTGGAAAAGAATAAAGGGGTGGCACTGCAAAAACAGTGCAAATAAACTGAAAGGAAGGGATTTTAGTCCCTTTAAAGGGCCTTCCTTATCTGTTCTTTAAACTTGGTTCTGCAGCTGCAGCAGTGGACAATCCTTTCCATAAACAACTTGAGCTCTCTCCTAATAACAATTGCTTTTTTTTTACCCTCTTACTACCTCTGGTACTCTGTGCCAGGACCATATTGTCAGGAAAGTTTTCCTAATTTCCAGCCTAAGTTTATCCAAGGCCACTTGATCGCTGTGTTCTTGTGCCAGCACTCCCTCAGTTCACCCCTTGTTTCTGCCCCCAGCCCTGCTGTATTTATGGGAATTTCCAGCTGAGGGTACTGTGGGATGACTGCAGGAGGGACCTGCCTCCCGTGGGTGCTGTGCCCCAGCTCTGAGAGCCCTGCTGTGCCAGGCACCCCCCAGCCCAGGGCACCCAGGCCAGCCTGGCTGAGCTGAGCCCACCCGGGGTGAGGCAGACCCACAAATGACACACGGGCCCATCTGTGGCTCCAGATGTCACCAGCAGCCTCCCCTCCCTGCACTACATTTGTACAAGTCACAATGAAGAGTCAAACCATGCCATGTTTGTCCAAACTTCAGCTACGTTTGTTTCCTTCAGCACTTGAGTCCAGGCTCCTTCATATTTTCAGAAATAAACCTTATCTAATATTCATCTTCAAATCATAAATTCTGCTGCTAAAATTGAATGCTTCCCTGTTCTCCATAAAAGAGGCAGCACCAAGCACAAAGGAAACAGTTTTACTGCTGGGCTGAGTTTTCTATTTATGGGCTCAGACAGTCCGAGGCCGGGTCAAACACAACCCAGGCAGGCAAGCGCAGAAAAATATCTCTGCAGAACCCCTGAAATGCAGTACTGACATTGGAGTCTCTCCTCTCTGGGCAAAAGCTCCAGCTGGAGGGAAGGAGGCTCTAACCCCCTAAACCCGTGGTTTAAACTGTGGTCCTGGCAGCCCGGGTTCTTCCAGGACAGGGTGAAGGCTGGCGGCAGGGCTTGGTGCCAGGGACAGCACTGGCTGCAGGCTGTGGAGCAGCAGCCAGCTCTGGTCACCTCCATGCACAGCACAGGGCTGCAGGACCTGCACTGGCACCAGGTTTGTGCTCTGCAGCTCCAAACCAAATTGCACAGTGAGTGTGGGCTGTTTTACACTCAGCACTGCTCACTGTGCCACTGGAGCTGCTCCTGGTACCAGGCACCAGGGCCACAATGGGCTTCTGCAAAGCTCAGGCTTCTTCCAAAGTGTCTGCACTATACACTGAAGATCACAAAACTTGCCCTCCCTGGAACCCTAAATATATTTTTGGTATTTTCAATATCTCTACTGCCAGCAGCAGAGTGTTCAGTGTTGCAAAATCCACATCACTGATTCAGTTCAAAGATGACACAATTTACCTGTAAAGCAGATGCAAAGAAATCCTTATAATTGAGGACTTTCCATTCTAAAGGATTTTTACATTGAGTTTTTCACTTGAGATGTAATGTTCCAAACAACTGCAAGATCTGAAATCTAGCTTAACTAGAAAAAGCAACCTGCAGTGTATTACAAAAATACATTTTGCAAACTCATTTTGACAAATAGTCTCCATTAACTTATTTATGCTGACACATTACCCATACTAACATTTGTTGCACATATATATACATATTTTAAACACTTTTTTAAAAGGTTTTCTGGTAAGCTACTTAGCTTAGCACTTGCTGCTGACAGCCTGGGCTAGACTATGACTTTGGTGTGGCTTAAACATTTCAAAGAGTAATAAATCATGACAATCATGACTGGGATCTACTGTTCTGTCAATATTTGAGACAGAAACAGCACAGAGAGCTCTCCTCTCGTACAACTGGAATGCTGGAAAACACTGACAATCCCAAAGTTAATGGGCTTTTGGGGAAGGATTCTTACTTTCCAGTGTTCCAGTCGGGAGGCCAAAGAATCCCAACTGTTTTGTAACACTTCCTACAAAGTGATTTAACCAACCATTTGCCTGAGTGATTTCTACATCAGGATTTATGCTTTAAATATTATGATGTCTTCAAAGGAGAGCCATGGCTGCACGGTGCTTGTTTTTGCCATTAAAATCTGTTACCTAGGAAATGGAGCCCTTCTGCCACCAGAAGAATCCAGGGTGTAATTATTCTTAAGCAGTTACTAAAAGGTGAATTTAATGCAGTGGGGTGAAAATGTTTAAATTGCAGAGAAGTTTAAAGGAGGGAAAACACATTTATGCTGGAGTGAATACTGCCTGGTGTTAAGGCTGCCATGGGAAAAATACATACAATAGATGTGGTATAAAATTAAATGTAACTTAATGAAAATTGCTTAATTTATTTTATTACCTAAGAAAAACTCAGCATAACAACTACCAATAAATGTGCATTGCAAAAGAGAATTAATACTGGAATTCATGGAGAGAGTCATGCAACCAGCTCCTCTGCAATCCTTATAAATGCATGTCTAACCAAAGCTGACACACAGCAAGCAGATACAGAGAAAATCTGGAGAAGGAAACACTGTGAAATATAAGAGCAAAGCTCGTTTGCTCTGTACAGATCTAAAGGTTTGGCCCTTTAAAATTAAAGAAGCAGAGATAATATTTAAATAAATGCATTTTTAAGGGGGGGAAATCAACATCTTTATGCCATTACTTAAAGCACTTTCACACTATTTTTAAATCTTCCACCACAAAAACCACTCTAAAAATAAAGGCTGATAACACCCTAACCCTTGCCTTGCTCCCTCCAGGGATGACGGTGGAAACACATCATTTATGGCTTTAGTTTTTCACGCCTCCCTTCCCTGGCAGACCTTGGTTTGTGCTCCTCCCTGCTTTCACTTCCAGCCTGGTGCGTGGGTGCAGCTCTGCCTGCAGCCCTGGAGTGTGGAGGTGACACGGGCTGTGGCTCTGTGGCTTCCACAGCACTCACCTGCTTTCACCATGAAAGCTTTCACCTGAGACACTGGGACTGGAGCTCTCAAAGCTCCTTCTGAAGTCAGAAACTTTCAGAAATGAATTGCATCATTAAGGAAAGGAAGAAGCACATGTTTCTGCAGAATGGGAAGCACACAATATATGGTCAGTTCTTCTGCAGCCCCACAGCCCCCAGCACACAGGGAGAGACTGCCCAGCACCACCAGGCACTTCCTCCTGCTTCCACCTGATAAGGGAACACGTTCTGCAGTGAATTAATCTCCTTCCCAGCACGACACAAAGCATTAATCACAGCAGCTTACCTGGGCCACAATAAAACACTGCTCCACACACTTAACCCATGCAGATGTCAAGCCCCCCTATCTGCTGATTTTGCAAAAGCTCCACTGTATCCCAGCAATAAATGCACCTAAATTACATCAGTGACAAGCAGGAGTTTACTCAGACCTCTGTAAGCTCAGGAAATTCACCAGCAAAAGATTTTACCAGGTACCTGAGGAGTTGCAAAAATGTAAAACATTATGGATACCTCTTGCTTGTTGTGTTCAAAACAGTGTAGGGGAGCAGCAACAGCTGTAAGAAGAGGGCTACAATGGTGGCCAGGGGAGTTATGAGATCCCAACAGCATTTGAATAGTGCTGTGAAAGGTGAGGACAGCACAACTCACCAGAAATTCATATAATTCAGAAATCCATGGTGCAGGGGATGTGCACTGACAATGAGCTGGGACAGGAAATTAGGAAGAACAATCATCAGATGAGTGAAGGTCACTCACCCAAACAGGGAGCAAGGAGTCAGGTGCTGCACATGGCTTCCACTTCATAAATTTGGATTTACATTTTTAAGGAAAAAAAAAATCCATTTTATTTAAAATAACTTTTCAATGCAAATAAAATTTGCTAACAAGCATGTGCATCACACTTTTGGAGGTTTCCTGGCTACCTGTGTTCATGTTTCTGGCCAAAAACTGTCTGGAAATTTCACTTCAACAACCCTGGCAGCAGGAGGCCTGAGTGATCATCCCTTTGCCAGAACACCATACTAAAAGGTTAAATCACTGCTCTAAATAGGTGGCTACATTTTGGTGACATTTTATAGACACGAAGCATTTTTTGACAATTATTCCATGAGTGCAGAAATGAATGCACACCTCCACTTCATTTCATATACAGCGACTTGCATTCCCTACTCGGAGCAGATGTACAGAAAATATTGTGTCCCCATGTCATCCCTGATTAGCCAATTCCTGTCATTTTAAGGCAGTAAGCTTGGGATTTACACTGGAGTTGCTGCCAGTTCCTGCAGCTCAGCTGCCAGACAGGGGGGTGGTTCTTCACACAGAGGTGGTTCTCAGGTTGTGCCAGCTGGACCCCAGTGCACAAGCCTGAAAAGGGAAAAAAACCCCACAACCATCCCACTGAAAGAATTAACTCTCTTTGATCTTTGCCTTGTTCAAGTCAGCATTTTCAGAGAGAACTGGTTCTTTAGGAGCAACATAAATCACCCCCAGGACAAGAGGCACCTATGGAAGAGGCAGTGTGAGCCCAAGGTGAACAGGGTGCACGAATCCCATGGGAGGGTGGGAGCACACACCCCACAGCACCCTTCCTCCTGGGCTCTGATTCATGTTTTCCCCTCATTGCTAGTCAGAGGGTGGTTCCACTATGACTCTGCTGCTCTGCTGGCACACCAGCACACCTCCTTCCAATAAATCCTCTATTTGGTTGATGTGGAGTGCTAATATTTGGGTAACAAGGATGATCTTTTAGGTAACAGGCTTTCCTGCAGCTGGTGGAAATAAGGTAAGCACAGAGCACAGCTCTAATATTTGCACAGATGAGAAAGGAGGTCACAACGTGTTTCCATTTACTCAAGTACTGCTCCTGCTGATGTCAAAACACAGTTTGCATGGATATGGCCAAGAAGCAGGATTTAACCCTCCAGCAAACCTCTGGAAACATTCAGCTTGGTTGGACTAGAAAAATAAGAAGCTTTAAGAGGAAAAAAATTGGAAGTGTTTGAGAGACAACATTGATGGTGACATCAATTTCCTCCAGGAAGATGACAAGTGAGAAGGCTTCCAGGGAGAGGTGGGAGTGCCTTCAGTTAGCCTCCAGACTCTTGGGTCTTTTTTGACCTTTTTGATCCACAATGTCTGGACCAAACCATCTTTTTTTCATATTAGATCTGTGTTTCAGGATACTCCCATGGCTCTAAAATTTCTAAGGTGTAAACACATCAAAAGCTGGGCTAATCATTAGGATATGTAATCATTAGGACTGGAATAAAACAGGATGCAGACACAAACTGAATGCTATTTTAAGACTTGTGGTGGTAGCAAAAATCTTCAGAGATTTGTGCAGGAGTTCAAGAGAAAGATTTATGCAATCTTTCACTGGTTTTGGCCAAGTGCCCAGCTAAGTCCTGACAACACTTGAGATGTTCAAAAGGGAATTTTCTGTGATTATAGCATGAAATACACTGAGTTGATCTCATATCTTGCATTGTACACCACTTTATCCAAAAGCAGAGGGCTAGACTTAATAGTATTATGAAATGATAGAATTATCACGCTCTTAGTTCCACTGTCCCTGATTTTTTTCTTTTCAACTTTACATTTTAGATGCTGGTAAACAGCCACTGTGATAGCCAGGTTTCTGCTGAGGGTCACATACCAGAGCACCTCTTCTGTCAATCACACACACTGCAAAGCAAGCAGGGGAAGCAGCCCCATCCCTCCTCACCTGACACCAGCCAAGCACATTTTAAAATGCACCACAGGATGTCTCAGTGGCCTGTGTGATCCCAAAAGCAGGCAGCTGGGAAAGCAGCTGGATTTTGAACCACATTTTGCTGTAGCATGTAGGACAATTGAGTTATTGTTTCTGAGCACAGCAGGAGTGTGAAATCCACTGACCTTTCTTTGCTAGGTTGCTGTTAGGTTCATACTTCTCAATCAGCACTTGAACTTGTTCTTGTTTGAGTGGTGGATAAAGGATCTCATTTAATCGTGGATCCCGTTGCTTCAAATTTATGAAGTCCATCATCTGATCCACAGTAAGGTAGGGTTTGCTCTTGGCACCACTGGAGAGGAATTAAAGAAACAGCAAAGTCACTTTAATACATTTCCTTGAAACCTTGTTCTGCATCTGAAACTTCCCAAGGAAACTGAAATAAGATTCATACAAAGCTATCATACAACAAAAACATTGCTCCCCTGTGTCTCTGGGCTAATCTATTTTGCCAAAGGTTCTCCATCAGATATCTAGGAGGAAGATCTTTGGCAATGTTCAGGATTACAGGCATCAATGGGAAGACTTGGAGCAATGCTAAAAGCCTTTCACTCCTCTGAATTCTTGGAATGAAGCTATTTAAAAAAGTAAAAGAGAAAACAGCCATGGGAATCAATCCCAAGCTTGCCACAAACACTCTGCTGGCATTCCTGGCCCAGCTATTTGGGTTTACTGCTGAATAACAGCAGCCCTGATGTCATTATTCTGGTAATTTGTGAGGTCCTTTTTTGATAAACCTTCTAAAAGCTTTGAGGTGCTCTGTAATGCAAGCACAAAGATACCTATTCAGAGAGTCAGTGGGAAGAGCAGAGTTTGGTACAAGATAGAAACCCAGGAAGCCTCTGGGCCAGGAGAGGAGCTGAGGGCAGTGTGGGGCACCCAGTTCTGCCTGCCAGGGGGCAAGGGGCAGCCCCTCCTGGCTGCAGGGGGAGCAAACTGGGCCAGGGCTGCTCTAAAACCCCAACCTCAGGGACAGCAGCCCCTAAAGGGGAACGTGAGCACGGTCGTGTTGCTAAAATACATTCACCAGCTGTTCTGGGGGTCGTGGGGTGCACTCTGGAAACTGCTTTCCTCTCATGCTGCCTCCACTGATCAGGCTCTGCTGAAGCTGCAAGTACACAGATTGCTGCAAGGGGTGGAAGCACCAGGAGTCACAGAGCTCAGAGGGGAATGTATGAAATCAGTTGTAGCCGGCTGCTAATTTAATTTCACGGTGTGAATTCATCATACACAACTCCTAAAAGTTACTGCATTTTTTTGCCAGTCCTAATTAAGCTTTTGGGGGTGATTATACATATTCTAATGCCTATTTTGTGATGTTATTGCTTATTACTCTTCTTTCTTTACTTTTGTGGAAACCCAAACTATCCTGATCAATGCAGCAAAACAAGACCTGGCAGCTCTGCTCCTCCAGGAACAAATTCCTTTAAAACTCAAGCCATCAGAAGTGGAGGTAAAAGCCTGGGAGAGAAGGAGCCCTTATCCAAGAATAAAGATCAGCCCTGCCTGACATTTAAATCTGCTACTGGCCAGCACTGCATGCTGCTATAGTGTAAATAACCTACTTTGCCATGCCCAGCCCAGAAAATCAGTGAATGGGAAAAATGAATAAAGAAAGCAATGAGAGTCCTTCTTACAACTCAGAAAAGATGTGGTCGATCTCAGGCCGAGGGCAGAGGTTGTTTAGGAACACTCTGTACACTTCTGGCGTGAAGTCATCTTGAGGGATTGAATCATTCTGTGAAATGGGAAAAAAACAGTGAAAGAGAGATACAGCACTTTTATATTTCTTTGCAATCTGATCACTCACTTTTTGGCTGCTTTTGATTTCCTTCCTGCAGCCTAGAGGAGCCCAGATTCTGCAGGACTGTAAGTTGCCCTGAATCACAGAGCAGCTTAAAGAGTACATCTTTAAAAAATGCCTACAAACCCATCTCTCAGCTTCCATGAGGCACAGCTATCTCGTTCTCTGAGCACCTGGGAAGGAGGAGGAAGGCACATGTCCCCCTCTAACCCCTTCCCCACAGCAGAAATAGGTGTGTCAGCCCTGGTGAGGCCTCTGAGCTCACCCCAGCAGGGCTGAGCCTGCGTTTTTGAGTGAGCAGAACAGCAGCAGCACAGAGGGTGAGGATGTCACTTGTCTTTCCAGAGCTGTCACACAGCTGGGGAACAAACTGGGTCACTGTGTCATTACTAATACACTTGTTCCCTGACAGCAGCAGTGATTCTGCCTTTTCCTTCCTGAAGAGACATGTTCCAGATGCCACAGTTCTGGGCAAGACTCAAGCACACAGCTTTGCCATCCATCTTTGTCCTAAACACTCAGTGTAACACATTTGGCAATCAGATTTCTTTTAGAGGAATTGATAAAGTGCTCTCCTGCAGAAGACATGCCAGTATTTTTTTCTCCTTACATCTTCTACAATGTAGAGTGATTTCAATTTAGTCCAACTTCTAGACAATTTCATCACCCTCACTACATTTTTCTCCAAAAAAATCAAATTACTGCAGGCAATTACTGTACTGGGTAAGTCATTTGCATGAAGCTGGAGAGTCCTTCATCCAAAGCTATGGCACGTGGTCTGGGAGCACCACGGGCCCACAGGATGCCTCTCCCTGCTCAAGATGTGATGAACTAGAGGAGGAGAATGGTAACCTGGGCAGAAAGCTGCCTGCTTGGCAAAGCTGGCAGGCTGGGAGTGAGCTGCTGCTGGGGCCAGCAGTGCCTGCATTTACTCTGCCTTTTTTTACTCTGCCTGCACGTAGTCTGCCTGTATTTTCTCTGGCAGGGCTTGCTGAATTTACTCTGCCTGTATTTACTCTGCCTGCATTTTCTCTATTTTCTCTGCCTGTATTTTCTCTGCCTGTATTTACTCTGCCTGTAAGGGAACCGGAAGCACGGCTCAAGCCTTTGTCAGACACAAGGAAACTTTTCTATATTCTTCCTGCTTTGGGTTACAATAAATAAACCATGCCCCAGGCGTCGCTTTGTCTCCTTTCATCTGAACCCACACAGGCTGGAGAGGTTTTATCCTGTTTGTGTCCACAGCAGCAGACTGACCCATCTGGGCTGTTCCTCTGCTCTGTCTGCACAACCATCTCCAGGCTCCACATTCTAAGGTGACCCCACCAGACCCTTGTGCCCTCCTTTTTTTGGCAGGCTGCAGGGTGAGCTGGTTCAAAACTTACCCAGCCAAAAAGCTCCCTGTGTGCTTCACACGGGATCAAGCCCTGAGCCAGGGAACTCGCTGCTGCCAAATCCAGCGCAAGGCTGGATGGAGAAGTGGGAATGCTGAGGGCAGAGGATGAAAGCAGCTCCCTTCACTGCACCCCTGACACTGAACAATTCAAGCTGTGGAGCTCCCAGTGCTGACCCCTGCTCCTCTGCTGATAGAATTCAAGCTGTGGAGCTCCCAGTGCTGACACCTGTGTTTGCTTCAAGGCTGGGATTCTCAAAGCTTGGGAATTTTCATGTTAGAGCTGGCAGCCTGCCCTCCCCTGCTCCTCTGCTGATAACCCCTGTCCAGCAGGGTGCTGCTCTCAGCCAGGGGCTTTTCAATGATTCTCTGACTACCACAGAGCTACAGCCCCCCATCAAGCTACTGTTGTTTTCTTTAGAGGGATTTGAAGGTGCTCAGCAGAACAGAAGTGGATCTCTTCCCATGACCTGAGATCCAGGCTCTGATGTGCCACTCAGACCCAATTAACAGACATCAGTTTGCCTCCCCATGTCTCCAAACAGCCCCTGCAAAGAGAATAACGTACACGAGCCTTCAGGCATAGGTGTACAGAACTTTTTAACAGGCATTTCCTACCAGAATCATAACCAGTGGGCTACACAACACAAACATCTAGATGGGAGACGAAAGCCACCTCAGGCACAACCTCCCACAACTACATTTGGCTTCCAAAAGCCTGTCTGCCCCAAGGGATTAAAATATGCTGCCCCCTTCCTCAGCCTGGTCTGAGCCATCCCTGTTTCAGAGGAACCACCCACACACCTTCTGGGCCCGTCTCTTTTTGACACCAATGAAGAAAGCACAAACCTTCTGTACCACACGAGAGCACCCCTCGTTTCCAGCCTGCCTCAGTATCGGCATTCCATTTTATCCCGTGATTAAGACTCTCTGCTAATTTCAAGCACTGCTGATTTAGGATTTGCCTGCTAACCTGCCTGCTTTTCTAACATCTGTATCCAGTCTGTTACGTATCTGGCAGCATGAGAGCTAATTCAGATTATTTGCACAGACTGGACTCAAGAGCTGGTTATTTTATTTTAACAGTGAAGCTCACTGGTGCTTCACTGTGAACCTCGACATTAACTAGAAGGCAAAAACCACTTATCACAGCCAAAAGGCCAGCTAAAATAAAGCTCTTGAAATTCTATTTAAGGCACCTTTAACCAAAACAAGCAAAAAATATCCAACAATAACAAAAAATAACCCCATTTCCAAAAAGTAGCCAAGATTAAAAAAAAAACCAAAAAACATAGGAGAATCAGCTGGCAAATTCAGAAATTCATTGGGCTATTTTAAAACTTTGTTTAAACATTTATTTAAAGATCCTTCTGCTTTCAGATCTGCTGGATGATGACTGTTCCAAAAACCAGGGCTTGATCCTTCAAAACTCCACGTAGGCCAGTTCTGATTGCGAAAGAGAGAAATTAATAAAGCCATGCTTTGGAAAGTGCTTGAGGTCCATGGGTCATCCCACTGTGATCATGCCCTGCTGCTCAGCTGAATCAGTGCTCACACTGCACAGAATCCATCCCTCATGAAGGTCCTTAAAGACAAAAGAAAGGATTTATCTTTTATTCCAGCCATTCTGAGGATCCTCTCTGGTGCTACTCCTCAGGAGGAAAACAATTATCTGGGCAAGGAGAACTCTTGCTCCTCTTGCACTGCATGCAGAGCCTGCACGTTGTGCCACAGGCTCTCCTGGCACACACACACAGGGAATTCCCTGGGCAGTGGGCTCGTGGATGGGGTATCTGCCCTGGCACACAGAAGCCCACACAGGGACACTCCCCTGGCACCTGTGCCCAGGTCACTGCAGGAGGCAGGTGAGGGACTGTCCCAGGCTTGAAGATTCACTCCTGAGCTCCAGGAGCTGCAGCCAAACATGGTGTGAAGCTCGTGGCCAACGAGCTCGATATCTTCCCACAGCAATGAGAGGTGTGGAAACCCGGGGAGAAAATCCATGAGGCATGAATATCAAAATCCAGAGCCTGAACTGCTAACATCCAGGAGAGACTGTCATGAATTCTCTCAATAATTTGGTGATATTTGGCTGAACAAGGCTTCCTGATATTCCCTTGCAAGCTGCTGGAGTCTATTGCTCTTCCAAGGCTTTATGGGAACACCGTTTATCCTGCAGTACAATAGGGCAGAAAAGCTGGAAGTTGAAGCTAAGAATTTCACTTGTCCAGATCAACAGGAACACAAAGGAAAGGAGCTGTGGTTGAAGTTCTGCTTTTCTTCCACTCCATTAGTTACCTCCATGAGATTCAGTTTTGCCCTTCTACAGTATTTTCCAAAGATGATCAACACAGTTTTCTTTGGTGTATGCAGCACATTTCTCTTTTGTCCCAACCAAAGAAAGGATCTACTTCATATTCTGAATAATTTTCAAGATGGTATCCCAGCAACAAGCATCCAGCAGTGTGTATGTAAAACCAGCTCTACTTAGATAAATAGCAGAAAAAAGCTGCAGTTTCTTCCAAAGACCCAAATGATATTTAAATTTTCTTTTCAGAGACATGTACTAAACGGAAGAAATAAATCAGCTGATTCAGAAAGCAGCACCTCAGAGAATTTTTCTTGCACACTTTGTCTTATTTGCTATCAATTAAATAGAAACTCATCTTTAAAACCTTTCTCTCCACATTTCTAACCTCACAATATTACCTCAGCTAAGGTTATGATAGTATTTTATACGTACTTTCTGACATTCCTTGGAATTTTATTTAAACCTGTGAAGGAAGGGGTGTCTGAGGGTTGGCTGGGGAAGATTCAGCTCCACTGTTCTGGAGCTGTAGGAATGGGCTCTGTTAAACCACTGGGGGACAAACATCAAGGAAAGCTCACAGCACAGAGCTTTGGATATGTCAAGGGATCAGGAGATGCAGGCTCTCTGCTACAGAGGGGTTTTACCCCAGCTCTTGGACCCCCGAAAGAAGGAATTATCCTGCAAGAAGCTTTCCTGGGATTAAAACCCAGCTGGAGCAGGGAGGTGGGAGCAGTGTGTCCCACTGTGGTCCCTCCCAGCCTCCCCAGTCTGTGACTCCAGCATTAACTGGAATCACCTGCTCGAGGTCATTCCATCTGAAAAAAGCCTTCTTGAGGGCCAGCTGCCCTCCTGGAAAAGCTCTGGATTGAGCACAGCTCCTGGGTGAGCAGGATGCAATGGCTGCATCCCTGCAGTGTTAGCAGCTTCCACACCACATTTCCACACTTCCTTCATGCACCTTTTGGAAAAGGCAGGGTGGGTTTAGCCTGTCTCTTATCTCCAGCTACAGATCACACCTCAGGCTGACACTGAAACCATGCCTTGGAAATTGTGCAACCTCACAGGATTCCTCCAGGCCAGGTCACACAAACTCTGCCCTTCCTTTGAATCCTTTCAGGCTTCTTCCATGTGCCCCTGCTCCTAAACAACTTCAGACCAAAGGCAGAGAGGGTGTCAGGAGCCTCTGAGTGGGGAAGGAGCCATGCAGCAGCAAGGCCAGGCTGAGCCACGGGCACCCTGGGAAGAGAGGCAGCAGCAGCCGAGCCAAGCGGGGCTGACGGCAGAGCTGCAGCTGCTCACCCTGGAGGAGGGAAGGTTGCAGGCCTCCAGCGCCGTCTCCACCCGTTTTCTGTCCGACGAGAACAAGCGGTAGATGCTGCAAAAGGAGGACAAAACACGGGCTGGCTGAGAGACATGCCTTCATGGCCCACGTGCCTCAAGGACTGGATCTCTCAGCAGCCTGTAGCTATTTATTTCCATTTGCTGGCTGCTCAGTGACAGAGGGCAGTTTGACAGTGCTCAGTTTAACTCTACCCCGCACCAGCCCCTACCACAGCAGTTATTTATTTCAGCTATCACTGCTCTCTTCATTCCCCCAGTGACATGCAATTTGAATCTGTTTAGTTTCACATATCCCTGAGATAAAGAAATTATGCTGATTTTTTTTGTTTCATTTTTAATTTTCACAAGTGGAAAGAACCAGGACAGAGAGGCAGGATGTCTGTGCCCAGAGGGCATTTGAACAGAGACACCCCATCATCACTTTTATAAAAATTATTCCTCTAGGCACAGGGTCCCATGCTCATCCCAAACACATCTTCACAGCCCAAAGTCAGAGAGAGCATGTGGTAAGGGAGGGAACAGCACTTACTTCTTCAGAGGAATGCGCCCCTCTGGAGTCACCTGCAGCTTGAGTTTTGTGTAGCTGTGGAGAGAAAAGCACCCTGCTTTATTTTTACAGCATTTTCAAGGACCTCTCCACCGTTCCTAGCTGTGGGCTAGTGCTCTGGTCATGTGGCAAGTCCCACTCAGCTCTTTCTCCCAGTGTGAAAACATGTTGGGATATCATTATTGACTGCAAACCTTCTACTGTCTGTCCTGAGAGAACTGCAAATGAGTTTTGCAGTAACATCAGCTGGTGAAAACTGTGGCAACGCTTAAATATTTCAGAGGACATTTTTTTTGGTTAAAAAACTCAACTTTTTCACTTCACCCACTGGTCTGCCAAAAGAAGAAGAAACTGCATGGTTCTAATAAACTTTCCTTTTCCTCCCAACAGAAAATGCCATTAGCAACCACTTCAAAAACCAAGTGCATGCTAAAACTAGGATAACTGGGATAGGAACATTTCCACAAATCCTTGACTCCCCACAGTTTCATCTTCTGGAAACTGAAGCCTTTCGTGCTACTGTGTCACCAAGCACAACTCCCAGCACTGAGGGAGATTAAAACAAACAAACAAAAAAAATCACAGCAGTTATTTTAAAAAACCCAAAGTTTCTTTTATTTTGCCTTCTATTTTTTCAAAATTTTGACTATATTTTGGTGACATTGAGTGTTTTCCTCTATAACCAAGGAAGTTAGAAATAACAAAAGATGGGGAAAAGCTGTTTATTATTGCACTTCCAGTGCTCCAAGGAACTGAATGTCAGAAAGAAAAAACCCTTCATTCTGCTCAAATGCAATCTGGTTTTCTCTTTCAACAAAAAGGTTCTGATAGGACTCCAACCAACCCTTTGCTTAGTACACTAATTATAATGGGGAAATAATTTAATCTTCAAAGTCATACATTTCTTAAGTGACTGATTTGGCATCCGTGCAGAGGAGCTGGGAAACCTTACGGTTTCCAAGTGATTTATTAATTAGTGGAAAAAGACACAGGAATGCCATGCTTGCCTGCCACTGAATGCACACAGTGTGTCCAGTGACTTCATCTTTAATTAATATGGCTTGAAAAACTGCCAAAGAACAGCTCCAGACACGGAGCTCTGCTGCAGCGTGTGATGACACATTTCTCCCCTGATTTGGGTAGGGAAGGGCCATTAGGTACAGCCCCAACCCTCCCCAGCACAGGCCTGGCAGCACAGCCCACTGGGCTCCTGGGGATTGCAGGGGCAGGCAATTGTAGAACCTAACCCCCCTCCAAACCCATCTCCAGCCTGTGGAGCTGATGGAAGTCACCAGCTCAGGTGGGCACATTCCCAACATGCAGGGCCAACAGGGAATGTTAAATGTTGCCATCCATTTGGGGTTTTGTTTGCCTAAACCATCCCTGCTGCCCCAGCAGACCGTTGTCAGACACAATGCTGTATTCCAGCAACACCCACCCTTCAGAGCTGCCTCAAGAATCCCTGTGGACTGCAGCAAACAGCTTGGGGAGCAAACACACACCCACAGATGCACATCCCTCCTTCCCACAACAGGCACTGTGGCTCTGTGGGACTCAAGCTCAGCCCTCTGGAACGTTCTGACTCTGGGTACAGCTAATGGAAGTGGCCATTCACAGCCTCAGAAAGCCCAGGAAAAGGGGAGGTTAATTTGGAGGGAAGAAGGTTTGAGGAAGGTAAGTTTAGTATTTAGCTGGACTGAGCCCCTGGCTGTGAGCAGGGAAAGGTGTCTGGGGGAGACACTCAGCTGACTTTAAGCAGGCTGGGGAAGGTGCAGCCCCTCTTCCAGCAGCCAGTGAGTATCCCAGTTCAACACCAGCACTTCCTGGCAGGCTTTGCCACGCTGCTCTCAAAGCTCTTTCCACGAAACTGCCTCTCATCAGCTGAGAATTGCTAATTTCAGGTTCAGCTCTCTTCCCTTTCAGGTGTGTTTTTCACCCCAAACCTTCTCACCAACAGCTTCATGGAAAGCAACTCAGAGTCTGCCCACTGTGCCCAGCAATCCAGAGGAACGAATTCTCTGGATCACATGGAAACCAGAGAGACTGGACTGAGGAACAGGGACTTCTGGCATTTCTCTTATTTTTTGTTATCAATAAAAGACAAAAAGGAAAACAAACCAGAAGCAAGTCAGTCCAGAGTATTCTTTGTTTTTAAATGCAGACCTTCAGCCTACAGCTGAAGCCACAACTGTACAAGGGGCAGGGAGCATTCAATCCTGACTTTATCTGCAATGATTTAATAGCTTGCCAGGAGAACCCTAAAAAGGATTTTTGTTTAGATGACTTCTAGATAACAGGCTCTTTAGAACCACAGGAACCAGGACCTGTGTTTACCGAAGTGACAAGTCACCAGAGCAGAAACAATAGATGACAAGGTGAGTAAGAAGCGTGGAGGAAAATGACGCAGGGGGAAGAGCAACACCCACAGGGTGACATCGAGGGCCACTCACGCTTTTTCCAGAAACGCGTCCCTTGACATGTTCTGGGCCAGCAAATTTGTTGCCAAACTGAACACTTCGTCTGACCATTCCTGTGAAGAGAAAAAGTGAATAAATGAGGCTGAGTTTAAACTGACACGATGCAACATATTTTTGAAAATTATGCTTTGAAAAAAAGGGCCTAATTAAAGCCTGAACTTGATTTTTCCAATTACATCTTCCCTCCTCATCTGTGAGACCTGTTTTTCTCATGCTACAAAAAAAAAAAAAAAAAAAAAAAAAAAAAGAAGACTGTTACAAATTGAAGTCCTGACTCTATCCAAGATAAGAAACAAGCTTAAAAACTCCCCAGCCAGCAGAAATATAGAGGAGTACATTTCAATTACTCTGATGCAACTCCAAAGAACTCTTTCTCCCTGATTGTGCATCCTCACACTGTGGTCCTATCCCTCACTAAATATTTTTCCCCCTTCCTGGTGTAGGGAAGAAATGCCATAGAATCATGGAATGGTTTGGGACATCCCATGGAAGGGATGTCCAAGAGGATCCGGATCCTTCCCCCAGAGGGAAGAAATGCCATAGAGTCATGGAATGGTTTGGGTTGGAAGGGATGTCCAAGAGGATCCAGATCCTTCCCCCAGCCCAGGCTGCTGCACATTGCCCCAGTCCTTCCCTTGCATCCCTGACCCTTCCGGGTTCCCAGCAGGGCTGAACCAAGACTGTAAACTGAAGTTTAGACTCAGAGTTTGTGCTGCTCTCCTCCCTTGCAGGTCTCTCCCACAGCTTTTCATGGACAGCTTCAGTGTCTTTTTTCTTTCCAAACTGTTGCTTATTCACAACCTTTAATTGCAAACCTTTTTCATCACAACTGTGGTTTAGGATTGGCTTTGTTTGCCCCCACTGAAAGAAAGGGAAGAAAACAAGCAAAGCCTTTTCAAACAATGTGATTTTTTTTTTGTTTTAGTTGACAAAGCTTTCAGTTTTGTTCCAAACTAAAGTTATGTTTCCTTTCATAACAGTCCAAATCCAAAATTCCCACTGCCACACTCTTTGGGAAGTCTTCCCTTCTCCTTGGTCTTTCTTTTTCTTGAGAAAAAATATATACTAAAAAAAAAAAAGGAGGATTCCATTCTGATAAAAATGGATAGGGATGGAAAGTGTCATTGACTTCCAACGAAACAAATGTTCCTATGTCAGTTTGGAGCTTAGAGCTTGTTTTACCTAAAAGGCCTCATTTTTCCACATGACCAGGTGATTGATTTGAAAAGCCAGGGGGGTTTTCCATCTTCTTTATATGCTACGGTTTTCCCCTGATGATATCAGACCTTGCTCCTGAAACTGCTCTCCCAGCTGTGCTCCCAAGGATCAGGCTGCCTGCATGCCCAGTGTTTTAGTGGCCTTTGATGTCCTCCAGCTCTCAGGTCCTGGAGCCCATCCCATTCACACCTCAGCCCTCAGCACCAGAGGTAGCACCTCTCCTGTGGCTGGTGTTTCTGGAAGAGAAACCTTCTTCCCTCAGACACACACTTGTTCTGCAGGCAAAATCAGTGCTACTCATAGCCCTCCCTCCACCTTCTCGTGACCACTGCCATTCCTCTTCTTTCACTGTTCTTCCTCCTTAGGTCTGGTTTGAAAAAATCAGGGGTGTGAGAAAGCAGAGGAGGAGGAGTCAGGCTCGTTAGCAACACAACTGCTTTGCTGTGAGTCCTGGAACAGAGAGCGTATTAAGTGCAGCATCTGTTTTTCTTCTTGGCAACTCATTTTTCCAGGCTCAAAATAGGCTCATCTTGTAAACATTGCTTTGTTTAGGCACTAATAATAGCTGCTCAGACTTCTCCCTGTGACACTAACGGCCACAGAGACTAACAGCAACACAAAATACTATCTGGAAATCAAAAATACACTGGCTTTTAACAGATCCTGATAGCCTGTTTTCATCTTGCTGCTTCTGCTGGGCTTGAAGCTGAAATATTTTGTGTAAAACAGAAGTAGGGCACTTCAAGAGTATCCCACACCCCCAGCTCTTCCTTTCCTTTGTCCGAATGCTTGTTGACAGGAATGTAAGGGGAACTCACTCATTATGTGCCTGTCACACACATTATTTATATAAGCAGCCTTGCCATTTGTTCCATTCTGTTCCTTTGCTGGCTTTTCCTGGCTCTCCAAAGCAACCCCATGGCTCTTGCCAAACGTTCTGAGGGCTACCTGCAGGCTGAGCCATTCCTAACCAGGTCAAGCAACACTGGGCTCATTGCCTCTCCAATTTTAGGGTGAGCCACCCCAGAGCCCCAGCCAAAAAGCCAAGATCAGAGACTCTGCCAAGGATCACATCATCTCTGCAGCCACTGATCTGAGCCCCTGGCAGGAGGGGGAGCAACAGCACTGGGGACAGAGCTTAACAAATAAAGAGATGCTGGGGACTGACATTGCTGGGCTCTCAGCAAGCTGTGAGCCAAGGGGAGCCTTGCTGCTTCAGCTACCAAAAGGCTCCATTTCCTTGGGCTTGCTGCATGCAGAGAGCAGAGCCCACACCCCAAACCTGTGAATCCAGCAGGCAGAGCTCGGCTCTCAGCAAGCTGTGAGCCAAGGGGAGCCTTGCTGCTTCAGCTACCAAAAGGCTCCATTTCCTGGGGTTTGCTGCATGCAGAGAGCTGTGAATCCAGCAGGCAGAGCTCAGGGAGAGCACCCCAAGGGATGGAGAGCAAACAGCAGCCTCTGCACAGACGTGATACAACAGGAAAATAGAAATCTGGGCTTTTTCCAACAGGGCTGCAGCAGGGCCAGCAAACCCAGCACTGATCCCTTATCAGAGCAGAAGGACTTGAGCTGCTGATCTTCAACTCCAAGCAAGCCACATCCCTCATGCTAAGAGGGAGCTTCCTGGACTTGATCCCCTGCTGGCTGTGTCCTGCCACGCCAGTTCATCTTCTGCCATTCCTGTGACCTTTGCTGACAAGTCATTCAGCTGTTCAGAGCTTTGCAGGTAGCACACGAGCAGCAGCTCCTCTGGAAATGTGCTGTCAGTGCAGTCATCTCTCTGCATGCATCAGGATACCACACAACATTCAGTGCAACACAAGAGAGGAGACCTTTTTCATAAGAAAAGGCAGCACAGAGCCTTGAAAACACTTCCTTCAAATCACACAACGTATGAAGGCAATGTTCCTCACACATTTCTTTTTGGTGGGAGGTTAACAAAGCAAGCTGCTGAAATTCTACACTTTCAGAATTTAATTTTAAAAAAAGCCATATCAAATGGATGTGAATTTACTTTCTTCTACTGATCAAGCTCTTGCATACACCGGGGAAGCTAGAAAAAGAAAGATGTATGCTGGAAAGAATAGTACAGTGTTACTTGTGAATCATCCTTGATGACATCGTTTTACTTATGGAGGAATTCATCAGCTCTTAGTGATGCATTTTAGCCAAAGCTCATCAGACTGAGCAGAAAGATTTCCTGTGGCTCTGGACAGGGGCCTGCATGGCCAGGACTGGCAGTGCAGAGAGAAAAGGGCTGCCATGAGAGGCACCAAAGAGAGCCAGAGGGAAGAGGAGGGAACAAGGAGATGCTCACTCCTGGATCTGCTGGATTTGGGAAGAGAGTGAACTGCTATAGGAGCAGCCAGAGGTTGATGGGCTGGATTTCTTCCTGTTGGGAATGGAGAGAGAGAAAAGGAGCGTTTGCTCAGAACAGGGTTTGAGAATAAACTCTGCTGCTTCTGCAGCAATCTGTGGGTGCTCACAAATAAATCCTACCCCTGACAGGCACTCTCAGCTGAAAACAAGTGAGTGCTCTCTCAGTGCTGCTTCTCCCCCCAGCACGACACACCTTCCTGCCTGCCCCTTAGACCAGGGCCTAATGAATTTCAAGCTGCATTCTTTGATCAAAGCAGGTGCCCTCAGCTCATCACTGATGTGCTTTAAGCACCAGTGACTTTCTCCTGGAGGAACAAACATAACCCAGCACACTGACATTTCTATGTAGTGCACTGAGGCAAGCTGGATAACCCAAGAGTTGCATTCTCCTACTTCTCCCATAACTTGGCCAGTGGATGTGACAAGCAGAGCTTGTAGCAGAAAAGGCAGCCCTCTGCAAAGGGAGAAAATCCTCTAATTTATGATTTTAACTGCCTCGTTAAGACCATTACAGCTTACTGTGCCTTTCTCCTTAAGGGAGGGCTGGTCAGCACTTGAAAAACAAGTTATCCCAAACAAAGGGTTAACCCAAAAATATTCATGCACTGAAAAGGAAAGGTGGGAGAGATTTCTATGGCACTTGCTTTCCCTGCAACATCAGAAGGGTCAAAATTTGCAAGTGTGGTGCTGAAAATGTCTTGTACTGTCATTGCTCCCCAGAGCTCCCTGAGAGATGACTTGTGCCTGATGTGCTCATTTATTGCACTTGCTCTGAGTCACTGCATGGGGCTCAGAGACAATGAAGACCAAATTTTGTGTTCTGGCTCATATAGAGTTGGTAAACAGGTTAAAAAGGGAGGAATTTTTAGATGTGTTCAACAGTGATCAAAACTGTTTTGATTCAATCATCAGGATATTTAACATGACCTCAAAGCACACACAGTTAATCTGCAATGCCTGAAAAATTGCATTCCCAGGCCACAGCTGATCAAATATTAATTTATTTGCTCTACTGCATTTACAAATAAAAAGGAAGACTCAGATTCCTAGTTACTCGGATGGTAGGAGTTACTCAAGATTTAGAGCAGCCAAGCTTTTACAAAATATTATTTTATCCACTTTAAGGTTCCATTATCAAAGAGAAAATAGCCCTAAAATACCCATTTCAGTGCTGTTTTAGCAAATAGATTATGGCTCACTGACTGCTGGCTAGACAGGGAAGTGAAACAGAAGGACATAAGCTTCTGATGTGGGTGATTTTCCCTGCTCCTTGATAAGGGACAGCAATTTCTGCTGGTAAAGCTTTAGCATACCTTTTCATTTTCCTTCATAAGCAGAGCTCCTTTTTTTCTCCTGCAGAGTTATTTCAATTGCTTTCATTTCTGCAGTGTTAAGATTTCTCACCCTGTAGAGCTCTGCATTTTCAAGCACTTCCCTCTCAGCTCTTCGTGGACCACCACAAACTCCTTCTGCCTCTATTCTTCCATGTCAAAGAAAAACTGGAAATCATGGTTTTGCCAATTGGCTAAAGAAGATTAGCAGAAATGGGAATCTGGCAAGCAGAAATGTCCCCTCCTTGCTGAAGACTTTCATCCTGTGACCTTTCTGCACCTGGCCTAACCATCCTTGTTGCCTGTGAGGTGACAAAATAATCCTTGTTGTTGCTAAATGCCAGCAGGCTGCAGAGAACCTCTTTCCAGCCAGTGTGGTGAAGCCTAGGATGTAAAAATGCCCTGTGGGAATTGTTCTGTGCGTGGATGTCTGCAGGCTGGGAGCAGAGCCTGCCCACATGAGTGGGAGTGGAGAGAGGAGAAGCTTTGGGATGTCTGCTTGAAATAGATAAAGCAAAAGTTCCCACTTCATTAAACAGAACTGAATGGTAGAGAAATTGGAAAAAGGAGGAAAAAACCCAAACCCAAACGTACTAAGTGTAGTTTTATGTTGTGAACTGGACAAAGGAAACTGATGGACCTACACAGAAAAAAATACTTTTCTAAGGCAATAAAAAAGCCTTAGAAAAGTATTTCTACTTTTCTAAGGAAAAAAAAGTCTTGTCAAGGGCTATCAGCAGGCAAAATGCGATGCTCCTCCTGAAATACTGATGTGTGTTTGGGGAGCCACAGTGCAACACCTCACTCCTGAGTTCAAATTTGTGTGTAGCACTATTTTTACTGTGATTATTTGGGCTCTACAAGCAACGTTCTGAACATGAGCCCACTTACCAGGGACATAAATCTTGCTGAATAAACTCCTTGAGAAAAAAAACACCACAAAACAAAAAAAGATTGCACATTTCTTCGTGGGAACTGAGTGGCCCAGCTCTGGAATAGAACTGTGCTTCTTCTCACAGCAACTCCCACTTTTAGCTCAGTTATCCCTAACTGAAAGCACTGCTGCCACAGGCTGAATTTGCCCTGCCAGCTCCCATCTGCAGGTGCGTTACCTTTGCGATGTCATCCTGGAACGCCACCAGGTTCAGGTAGGAGATGTTGACCAGGTCTGGGCCGTACACCACGGTGATCATGCGGTTCTCCAGCCGGCCCCCGGCGTTGCCAGCGTCCAGCAGCTCGCGCAGCTTCGGGTCCTGCGGGGCACAACACCCAGGGATCAAACCTGCTGCAAATACATGGCACTGAAAGAGGGGCGAAAACGGCAAACCTCCACTTGGGAAATCTCCGTCGTTCTGAGCATTTCGAACGTGTCGGCCTGTTGGTTCTCATCTGGTTAATGACTCACTAAAATACTTAAAGTTATTAACCCAGAATAAAAAGGAAATCACTGCTGTAAATCCCCCAAAGCCTTTGAGCTCTGTGTTGGTGCTGTACAGGCTCAGAGCTGTCCAGCTGATGGCTGCACATTCCTATTTTCAGTTATTTTGCTGCAGAAATCAAGCAAACACAAACTGTCTTGCTTGTCAAAACAACACAATCTGTCCAAAGGCTACTGTCCTCGGCAGTGATATTAATGGATTTTAGATAAAACTAAAAATGAGAACTTAGTTTTTCCTAAGGAATTAAGAAGACTGCTGGAATTAACTTTCTGAAACTCTGTGAAATGGGTAACGGAATTTTGGCATTGCCCTCCTCTTTCTTCTTCTTGTTCAACAAGTCATGTATTATTGAAATTATTAGTTATATTCCATTTAGATTTAGCTTTTAGTCTTTTTCCCCCTGTTTGTATCCAATACAGAATCATAGACTCATCTAGGTTGGAAAAGACCTTTGAGAGCATCCAGCTGCTCCCCCTGCACTGCCACAGCCACCAGTGACCCATGTCCCCAAATGCCACATCCACAGGTCTGTTACACCCCTCTGGGGATGGTGACAACCCCTTCCGTGGGCACCTTGTCCAGCCTGGCAGAGGAGTCACCAGCTAACACTCCCCTGAAGGAAAGGTGCATTCAAGGACTTTTATCAGCTATTAACAGCCTGAACCTCAGCCCCACTGGCAACCCAAACGTGAGTAAAAACCTCAGGTTATTCGGTGACTCTGCTCATTTCCATGAGGCTGCTCCATTCCCAAGAAACCCTCAGTGTGTCTGAAATGAAGAAAATGGGTCCCTGGCCTCGTGGTGAAGTGGATGAAGACAGATGACAAGCTGCCCTGCACGACTGGATTGAGCCCTTTGGACAGGGCCTGTGTAATGTGAAAGCTCAGCTTTCCTCGAAGGCAAGAGTGCTCAGTCTCCTACAGAAACTAAAACACAAGTAGAATCCCTGTGGGATGGCAGAGGCTGTGCAGAGATCAAGTTATTGCAAAACTGACACAATAAATGCACTGCACTTTGAATTTCACTCTCCCATGAACCTTCTCCCCACACTGCCTGCATATTTGTGGTATTCTTAATATTTAATAACTTTTTGAGTAAGTATCTAAATTTCCACCAACTGATACCAATTAAATTTAAAATAACAAGGTTAAGATGATAAAAAGGGCCATTTTTCATGGATCTTGCAGGAAATCCTGTACCAACAAGACATCAATCTAAAGGGCATCTCCTGATTGGTATCATACCTTCTGGGAGGCAATGGAGCTGTGTGTGCATTCACCAAGCACTTCACCAGATTTAGGAAAACATTTTTGGAGCATGAGGTAGAAACTGAAAAGAAAGTACAAGGCTGTCTATCATAAGTGCTGAGCCTCTTTAAATACTGGGTATGATGCCAAGTGTTACAGGAGAACAGACAGAATAATCCTATTTAAGGGCCCTGCAAATTGTGAATATCATTGTGCTCTGAGACAAAGATGGTTTCGTGGGTAAACAAGTTAATCACAGCCTTTCACAGGAGAGAAAAACAGGAGGGGGATACAAAAATAGTAGATGTGTTTCAGAGATGAGGATTCAAAGGAGAAAGACAAAGAAATGGTATCATTTAGATCTGGGAGAAGAGCTAGAGAAATGCCCTGCAGTTGCTAAGTCAGTCATGGTGTATTAGTGGATGGGTTCCTTTCTCTTTTATTTACAGGCTGCATGTTTCAAAGCTTTGTTTTATGTCTCTGGGAGATGAGAATCCATCTCCTTCTTGCCCTGTGCCGTCCCAACCCCCAAATCAGACAGATAAATGCCTCTGCTCAAGGGCCTGTCTGGGAACAGCATCATTCTTCCTGGCTCAGACAGAGGGGGATTGTGTCTCTGCTTCCCTCCTCCACCCCACAGCCCCTGCTCCCTCCCTCCCTGGCTGAGCCTCCTGCTCCCAGCTCCACGCCGGATGATGGGCTGCAGTGGGAGCCACAAAAGAAGAGGGAAGGTAACCTCCTTCTTCTGTGTTTACACCCAGCCAGGGATGTCTCAGGATGAATCACACTCCACTTGGACCAGGAGAAGCATTAGCCACGTACCACAGCATAAAGAAAGAAACTTATTTGAACTGAGATGCTTTTTCCAAGGAAATTCATCAGAAGAGAAGTTATTGGGCACCAGCCCTGTTTTCAGAAGTGCAAATAAGTGGCAAATCAAGCAATGTGTGTGTGGATTTGGTTTTCCAAATCCAAGACTTTTTTGCCAGGTTTTACAAGCAAGCAGTTAGACAGATCGTTGTCTTTGTGTTTGAATGGCTAAAATGTGAATTTCTCTGCTCTGTTTAAGGCTTGTCTGGCAAAGCTGGAAGCACACAGTCCATTAGAGCAGTGCACTGTCCAGCCACCATCCAGCAGCTGCTAATAAAGGGAACACACCACGAGTCCTGGGCAATCTCAGAGCAACAGCTGTGGGCCCCACACACCCCAAAGACGTATATTAATAGCTATTTTTTAGTATTTCTTTTTTATATTTTCTATTTTTAAGTTCAGTGCAAGAGAATATTTTGGATGCTAACATGACTCACACCCTTGCTGACCCCTGCCATGGAGGTATTTGCCCTTCAGGGGTGACAGACCTGAGCTTGTCAGTGACAACCTCACCCTTAGCTGATATCTAGGTCATAATTAGTGCTTGGATCTGAAGTTCTCACACACCAAAGCCCACTGCCAGCTCCCACATTCACTCCTCGTTCCTCAGCTCCCCTTTGCTACGAAGGAGATGAGCAAAACATCCTTGATCACCATCTTGAAGACTCAGTGCTCTATGAATCAAAGCCCTTTTGAAAATGTCAGCAGGTTTTCCCGTGGAGATGGCAGGAAACCACATGGGGAAAAAAACCACAAACCAAGCAGCAAGCCCAAATTTAGCTTCTTTTATGTAAACTGGATTGACTTTGGTGATTCCATTTCTGGGAATGACACTGGAAAGCCTGCTGCTGGTTGGGGTTGTGTTTCATACACTGGCTCGAGTGGACAGATTGGTTTTTGGGATAAGCTCTTTGCTAAACTGGGGTCTAATTAGCAACACACTGAGCTCTTTTTTTTGGGCATTCAGAAGAATTACACCTATTTAATATTGATTACAGTAACTTTTGGAACACCTGAGCTGCTGAAGTCTGGGAGCACAGCCATGGGATGGCAAATAAACAGCAGCCATTGGCAACACCCACATAACTCATCCAAGTTCCCTTTGTAGCTCAATATTTTAAGTCTTTGATGTTTCCTGTTGCTTCTTGCAGTCAAAAGGGATCAGCTTGGATTTTCCCTTCCACTGGAGTCTGGTAGGAGCTTCAGCTCAAAGACTGAAGGTGCCTGAAGACTGCCCTGGAAATAGGTCAGGAAAATCAGTGTTGGATGGGTCAGTGCTGCTTAAATTCCCAGAGGGAGATGGAATTTGTGAGCAGGCAAAGGAGGTGAGGAGCTGATAAGGATGGTGTTGGCAGCACGAGGAAATTCAGCATCTATGAAAAATCAAATTAGTCATGTCAAATTGAGGCTAAGGTTGGTCAGAGGATTATCTGCTCATTGGAAAAAAATCTTCCCTATTTGGTTCTGCTGTCTTGGGAAACTTATCAAAGAAAATATATCTTAGAACAATGGGAAATAAAGAGAGAATAGAGAAAAAAATAAACTAGAAACATAAAAAATAAAAGCTTATGGAAGTCCTACCATTTTCATGAACAAATGCAAAATAATGACTTTTTGTTAGAAACCAGGGTCCTGTAGACAGATGGATAAAAATAGATTTCAATCAGACCTCCCTAACTTTCTCCTGCTGTATTTCCTTTTCACTGGAAATCATAAGAATAACATAAACTTAGAAAGGCACCTCAGCCACATTACAATCCCTGCTTGCCACTGTGATTGCTGTTATTAAAATGTAGGTCCTAACCCTGAAATCCCAATTAGTGTGTGCTCTGCACAGCACAGCAAATGCCATAACATCTTTTATTAGTATCACCAGCTCTTTAAACTGTTTTTAATTCTGAAAACCTGCAACACACCATCTGCCTGTGGAAACACTCTGGTTCTCTCACACGCAGTTATAAAAGGCTGCCACGAGGTTCTGTGGCACTCGAATGCTGATTTCAACACACCAGGGAGCAGCAGGTCAGCCCCCCTGCTCACTGATGCTTCCCAAAGCTGCAGTGATGCCTCAGGTTTGGTTTTTCTGCTTTTCACATTCTGAGCTGCTTTAGTGTGGGGGTCTGGGCTCCATATTATGGGATGGAGAGCTCTGTGCCCAGAGCAGGGAGACAAAACAATTCCTGCTCCAGCTGGGCACCAAGGACAAATGATCCCAATCTCAGCCCAGGAGCACAAACCCCGTGGGCTGCAGAGAGAAAAACAAGCAGGGTGGGACTGCAGGGGCTGCAGTGGGATTGGACACTGCACTGCAATGTGCACATGGAGCAGAGCTGAGCCCAGGGAGAGACCCCGGCAGCGCTCGTGCATTTTGGGGCCATTTGGGTTCATCCTGGGGGCAGCCCTGGCTGGGCTCTGGTGCTGCCCAAGGTGCATCCATGGAGGAGATCCTTGGAATCAATCCCGGCTTTATTCTGTAGCTCTGTCCAGCCTCTGCTCCAGGGCAGCCTCCAAAGGCACCAGCAGCACCATCTTGGAGAGCAGCTTCTGATCCCTTTAAAAGGGAAAGGAATCTGCCCAATGCAGAAGGTTTTCCTGGGTTTGATGTTTACAGATAATGTGATGGCCAAGCCAGGTGATTACCCAGAGAATCACAAACTTCTTGGGTTGCTGAAACAGGTGTGCAACTAAATATTGGGAAGTTTTGGTGAAGACATTAATTTACAGTGCAAAAATCTCTCAAAACTATTTTACAGAGCTATAGGGTACTTCAGAATACCCTGCACAGAATTCTCTATCAGTCTGCATCACTACCTGTAACTATCATGATCCCAAATCATTGCATTTATATCCTGATAACTTCAGGAGAGACTTGAAACAAACTAATTTTCATCTTAGTTTTCTGCTCATCAAAGTGGGATTTCCAAGCATTCAAAAGTGCATCTGTATTTTTCTAGCTCAGTATGTACCCCAGAAGAGGGACTATAGGGGAGGAAAGAAGCTACCTACATATGCAAAGAGTCTTCCAGGAAACACTGGAGTTTGAGGCCTAAATTAAACAAAGAACCTTGCTAAATTAGGACTTTATATTGTGACTCCATTGAAGGCAGAACTCCCACAGAACTTCTACAAATAGAACAATGCCTTGTCTTCAAGAGCTCCTTATCACAGAGTGTTTATCAACAAAAAAATATATATATACATGCATATATATAGATAGCATGGCTATCTCATACATTTGACCCAGATTTCAAAATACCAGTTCTTAACATTTAAGCACCAGGTAAGTTGCTGGTTTAGGGGCAGTCAAATAGGAAACAAAAAGTGACTCCTAAAATCACAGCACTCAGCCCTGTGGCCAGCTGAGGATTCAGCTGAGTTGCCAAGCCCCAGCTCTGCTGCAGACCCAACCAAACTCCTCAGTGCAAGCTGCCAGCCCAGAACAAACTGAAGGCAGGAATTGCTTTCTGAGGCTCTCAGAATTACTTGGTACCACCTGTGGCACCTGAAGCACACAGCTCTGCTCTGCCAGGCTCCTGGGGCCCATGATGATACCCGAGTTGCTTCTCATCTTTGTGTGTGCACCAGCCTGACCCTCAGAAGCAAAATGTCCTTTTTAGCCAGCTGAAAGTCGCTGCTAACAATCCCCACACAGATCTCACAGCTGCTTCAAATTCCCTTGGTGTCACACATCACTGGGAGCTCCCCATCAAGTGCGTGGACAGACTCATCCTCCAGAGAAATCTTCTCTCCTTTGTTGAGAGCAAAGTCAAAACTCTCAAGTTTGTCTTCCAGCAATCCCTCTCTCTGATCAAGGAGAATGTCCATACACAGGAACCACATCTCAGAACTCAGTGACAGCATTTTGTCTGTCTGTCTCAATGACAGCCATGTGAAATAAACAGACTCCAATTAAGATATCAAAGATACTGAAAGCAGTGTTCTCCAAACTCTCTTTCATTACACACAATGCACAGGAAGTTTGATAGCTAAATGGATTTATTTGTACCAAGCTATCCTTACCAAAATCCTTGTCATTAAATCTATTTAGCCTAACAATCACTGCAGTATGGTTCCAATACAAATAATGTCTTCACACATTTCACAAAAGAGTATCAGATCAAGATATAACCAAAATATTTGCAAATAAAGTTCTCCTCCTTTCTGAGGTTTCAGAATGGGTTCCAAATTTGGCGTGATATCACCATAGCTACCTATGCACAGAAACAGAGCCAGGATCTTGTTTAAACACCCAAGTCATCCAGACATCATTTCTGTGCAAACCAAGTCAGTGTGCACAAAACAAGAGGAAGTTTCTTTAAAAAATAATCTCAATCATCTCAACCGGGCTCAATGTGACCATCTGCTCAGTTAACACAGTGGGATATTTCTGACATATGACACAGCATGAGGTAAAAGGAGTCAGAAATGCTTTAGTCAGTCCCTGGGGAAGGAGATGCAAGGCATCCACTGACTCCTGCAGATCTGGTACGTGCAGCAATCCCAAACACCTCAGATGTAACTAAAACCCCAGGGCTGCTCTTCCCACAGATATGATCAGGGAGGACAGGGTGCCATAAATCACACCTCCAGCAGTCAATGCTGATTAACCTTCCCTGTGAAACACCTGCTCCAGAACAATGGCTGTTTTTCCTAAAATAGCTTAATCCAATTCCATGCTTGAAGTAAGAACATCAATACATCAAGTTTACCAGGACCAGGCTATGAAAAGAGTGAAGATACTTCATTTTCTGTGATGTACAGCTTTTGAGGCAGAGAGAGCACGTGCCAGCTTAATCCATATTTTTCTTTGGCAAAGGAATAAGAGGGAAGCCCATCTCTGCCTGAAGAACTCTGGAAAAGAGAGGACTGTGTCAAACAGTCACAGCCATTTCCAAATATAATTCTAACTGTGAGCTCTGAAAATGCAGGATGAATTCATGCTGACTTCCTATGTTGCAAGGCACGGGTTATTTAAAAAGATCAAACGTGATAAATCAGTATTTTTGTAACACTTTGGGACACCCCCCAGACAACCTGGCAGTCCTGTGGCAGCCACCCCGCCAGGAGGACAGGATGCATCCCTTGCAGGCAGCAGCTGATGTGCTGCACAGCCAGGCTCACAGGTCTCTTTCCACCTACCATTTTCACTGGCACCACGATTTCTGTACCAGATGTGCTGCCAAGGTTTACTGGGGACAGCACTGCAAATTCACTGATGGTAATTCAGAGCCAGTTTTGGTGAAGGTACTGCTGAGAGTACAAAATCAGATTCATTTCTGGGGAAGGGAGAGAGATGCCCACAGGATATCTATGGCATCCACAGTGAAACCAGGATTTTATCTGAAATAAAGTGAATTAATTGCACGTGCTGAGGAAAAGCCCAGGGCCACCTCATTCCTCTTTTCCTGACCTTTCTCACAGTTCCAGTGATCCCAATCCAGCCTCCCTGGGTCTCTCATGCTCTTGTGACAGAACATTAAACAAATATTCAGCCTGGATTTTATTTTCGTTTTCCATCCTAACGCTCATATTTCTCAAGATGTTTTTTTCGAGGCTCGTGGTATTTGAGTTTTAAATTGTTTGCAAGACTGTGTGTTCTAACAAAAAACAAGTGACAGTATAAACCATCTAAGTAAAATCAGACCAAATGTGGTGTTTTTCAGTGCTTTTGGATATGGTTGTGATTAACATGACAAAACTTTACATATCACAGTGTAAATCTCAATTTATATTGATGCCAACTCAATAAAGGTGAAATACCAAGCAGCTACAACCATTCACAACCTTCCTCTAGGTGTTCTCTAACTCATGAACACTTTTTACCAATTTTTATCAGCTGCAGATGGCTCATTATTATAAAGATAACCTTTAAACACACACACTTCCCTTCTTTGCTCTTTCTTCCTCAAAATTCCACGAGTTTTTCTCCAATTTAATTTTAACGGAAGAGATGAACAGACAGTGGCAAAAAGAAACTCATCTCATTTTCATGCCACTTTTATGAACTCGTTTTCTTTGGTCTGTATGAGACTATTGAAAAACCTATAAAAAGTCTTTAAATGAAATGATTTCTACAGCAACTTGCACAGCACCCAAGGGCAGGAATAGCTGGAACAGCAGCTTAATTTTCACTTATCTGTAAATCTCACATGCATTGTTCTTCCAATTCGGAATTGCTGTGTGGAGTTATTTTAACAGTGTTACTTCAGAGGTTGGGGTACAATCAGCTCCTCATTTATCTGAATTTGTCAAAATCTGAGCTGTTTGAAAGCAGCTGGATGAGAGCACTGTGGGAATCCCAGCACGCTGCTCTGGAGAGCCCCACCAGGGCTGCAGGACAAGCACTGGCATTTTAATGCATTACTTTGGTTTTGAGCTGGTGGAAATGTGTACATCATGTCTGAAATGCTGCCTGCACCAACTACCCACCCCGCACAGCCAGAGCAGATGAAACCAGAGAGCCAGAATTGAAAACATCTGACTAACGAGCTGCTTATTATTGCAACATTTCAGACACACCGATCAGCAGAGGGAAAAACAAATTCTAAAAAACCAAGAAAAGAGCCTGAGTGCCATGCCAGCAATATTTTGTTCACTCTTACCTGCCTGAGAGACACATTTTGGTGTCATTTTTTTCAATTACAAAGTCACATGGGATGCTTAATGCTAAAGGTTTCAATTTACCTGATTTTAATTATTGTAAACACTCACTGCTCCCATTACCTTAAAGTATTTAATTCTAGGAAACTAATTTGCAGCACAGGAAAGAAAAATAAACCATTTCAAAGATGATGCAACAGAGGTGGAAATTGTTTCCTTCTTGGGCTGCAGCAAACACTCAGCTCCTGCAAATCAGGCTGTGAGCTCAGAACAGGCTCTTAATGGCACACCTAATTAATTATTGATGGCTAATGATGAGCTGTCCTGCACTGTCCTGTGTCACGAAACCTTCCTGCAGCTTGTGCAGAACCAGAAATAAATACACACACTTGACACCAACAAACTGCTGCCAAATTAGCCCACGGAGATGAACTCATTCCCTGCAGATCTTGAAGGAGCTGTCCTGGTGACAGCCCAGCTCAGTGGGAATTGCAGCCAGGGGGCCACAAGGCCAAGGGACTTGACTCTGAAAATCCATGAAATCAGCTGAAAACCACATGGCAAAATCATATGGCAGATGCCACTGCCTCAGATGGCAAAGTTAACAGAGAAAAAGTCACGTATAATAAAAATCAAATTAAGACTTCCTTTTAAAACTTGGTCAGTTTCTATTTATTCCAGAGAGGAGGATTTTCTCTAAGTACATTTTAACTTTTAAAATAAGTACCCAAAATTAAAAAAATAAAAAAAAAATTAAAACAAAACCAAACCTAGAAATAAGTTCCTGGTTTAGAAGACAACATGATTACTGAAGAAAAAAAAAAAAAGAAGTAAAATCTACAAGAAGCATGAGTAAGAACCACAAATATGTTTTGCTGGCTGAGGAGGGAGAGACAACAGTGAATAAATGCAGACACAGGGTTTGGGTGGTTTAATGACAGATTAATTTCACCTCCTGTGAAGTACAGGAAACGTGTTCAGTCCCTGCTGGGAAAAGGACACCCAAGCACTGATGGCTCTGGCAAGCAGCTGCACAGGGGAATTCTCCAAGGGATGCCATGGACATCATTTTAAGGCATTGGTTTTGTACTCCACAGTCTTGAGAATGAATTGGGGAAGGGAATATAAAAAGGGTGGCTGGATCAATTTTAAATCAAGCCTGCAGAACACATCACATCACTTGGAGAACATCCTGAGTGTCACAAATCACATATTTGTGAGCAGCCAAACAACGTGAGAATACCAAGACATGGAAGAGGAAAAATCAATGCAAGCAGAAAGTGATGGAAATGGTCCCAAAAAAAACCAGATGCAAACTTTTAAGTGAGCAGTTTTGGGCATCTGAATTATTCACATGAGTTCTAGAACCAAAATTCACTCATAAATACACGTTGCTGCCTGTACATCTGCAGATGCAGAGCATTAAGACAACTGCACCAAACCTGGTCCTTCAAACTTCTCCAATTCCATCAGTTTTCCTCACGGTTCACAGGGAAAGCAGCAGGGACAGCTGCTCTTCCGGAAGCAGAGAGCTCTCCCTGCATCCTCTGCATCCCTGATATCCATGGCTGGCTCTTTTCCGCAGCAGAAAGAATTAAACTTTGGGAAAGCACAAGGGGACAAAGAACATTTTTCACCCCAGAACCTCACGTGACCCTTGACTCAGTGATGCACTGAAATCAAGAGACAAGGGGAATGCTGCCCTAAAGCACAAACCTAACACGTCTCCTCAGTTCCAAGAGGTTCACCTGGACTTTCAGGAGCAGAGAAAGGGTAAAAAATTGGCAGAGGAAGCTTAACCATGATTAATTGTTTTTAAAGCTCCTCGTACAAATCATGGCAGCTTGCAAAGAATTCAATTTCCTACATTCAGAGGGTGGATCAGCAGTTCTCTTCCTAATTTCACTTGCTAAGTGCCAGACAGACTCCCAGTTATCCAAGAATTTAATGAACTAAATCCAGCCATTTAAGGCTGTTTCATCTAGATAAGAAGCTTTCCAACTTGAAGGATAAAAAGGCCTTAAAGGCAATGGAAAATAAACCACACTTTGATGTGTATAAACTACCCAAGCAGTTAATTTTCAATGATAAAAATAAAATTTTAGCTGGGGGATGACAAGTAAATAGGCTTGGCAGGAGAAAGGAGTCCAGAAAAGAGTAGAGGAGGCTGGAAAATTCCTGCACAAACTCCAGGCCACACTTTGTGCTCCCCCTTTCGCTGAACTTCCCAAGGATCCCCAGTGGAGCACTTGACTGAGCAAAACTGTGAACTCCAGGGTTTGACCAAAATATTTCTCAAAGGTTGCAAAGTCCAACGCCTTTTGAAAAAGGGAATTTAAAATATTTTGTGCACATAAGATTATGGCACTGAGGGTACACTTCCTCCAGCTGGATCCCTTCCAATACATCCTTGGGAAGTTATAATGGATGCAATTTGGAAAGGGATATTCTGCAAATATGAGAATATTCTAAATGCCGATTCCCCAAAACAACAATTTGACACTGGGTTGTAAATAAAGATGCATTAATACCTTGCTGTTCTGAGTTCTTTTTTTCTTCCATCCTTCAACAGGAAATAAGGAGACAAACAAAACCTGGACATCTCTTGTAGTAAGAGAGGTGAAAAACCCTGAATTTCATTGTCTTCATTTCCCCCCGCTGTAAACCGAGCTTTTCTCCCTTTTGCTTCTCCAGAATCTACTGAGTTTCATTTTTGTTACATTCTGATCAAGTGCTCTTGCCTCACTGAGAGTGTTAACAGCGCAGAAAGTCTTTTTTTCCCCTTTGAATGATTTTTATGAAGAATAAATGCATGCTCCATGCTTACACATCTGAGTAAGCTCTGAAGTGATGAAGCACAAAACCTTGTTGCATTCACACGAGCAGAGCTACGACCTCCCTTCCTTTCCCGGCCTGCCTGTGTCCCTGAGATGGGGCTCTGAAAAGCCACCAGGGCCATCCCCAGCCTGGATGGATACATTGCACATTTCTACCTGCTGCAATTGGAGCCATCAGACACGGATGGTTCCATGGAACCTGGACATGAGTGCTGCCAGCCTGGCAGTGCTTCCCACTGGCACTTCAGAATTCCTCATCCTGCAAGGACTGTGGGAATGCTGCAGCTTGGCCAAGCAGCTGCAGGGGAGCTGCCAGGCCACCCACACCTCTCTCCATTTTATTTCTTTATCCCAGCCCCCTCCAGAGCAGCCTACAGTGCTGCTGTAGAATTTTTGCCTCTAGATGTCCAGGTGCAATGTCTCCCGTGACCCAGAGGTGATGAGGAGCAATGTCCCTTGGGTCTGCTGAGCACTTCAGCACCCTGGGGAGAGCAGGAAGGTGCCAGTTTCAGTTCTGTGTGGCTGGCCACAGTGTGGACACAAAGGCTTTCTGTAATTCCCTGCTCTATTCAGCTTTTCTCGTGACAGCAGCTGAATCCCAGCAGTGCTGGGGAGAACTCTCCCAGCCTGGGAAGTGGGACCTTCCCAGCAAAGCTGCCTGGCCTGCCAGTGACCCCCGAGCCCTGCCAGCCAGGGGAACTCAGGCACAAACCAAACCAACCCTGCAATAAACCCTGTGTGCAATGGGTCCATACTATAAACAGGGGATCAATAGTGCCTGCAGGCAGCCTGAATGCTGCAATTAATGATTGCCCAAAATAGCAGCAAGGCAGGGCCACGTGGTACACGCTGGCACCCACCTGAGACTGCAGAGCGTGAGCAACAACGGGGCAAAGGCTTCTCAGCACCTTTTCTTCCTCCTTCCCATATTTTCCACACCATATAGACACTTAACAGCAACAAGGGGTCAAAAGCTTCTCAGCACCTTTTCTTCCTCCTTCCCATATTTTCCATGCCATTTGGACAATTAAATAGGTTAGCATTTGTTTTATTTGCTCAGTGGCCTTATTTGAAAAAATCATGTCTTGGGCAATCTGTAATCCTTTCAGAATAATGTACATTTTTAACATATATACTATAACAAATATATTTCTTTAATATTTCTGTAAGATAATTTATATTGGCACCACCATCTAGTTTTAATTTTATACATGATGGTGGTGCTTGTGGCATTTGCCCCTTTCTGTCTAAGCACAACGAACAACAGGGAGTAAATTCTCAGCAAATTCCTGAAATATCTGATTTTGGTTTTCATCCCAACTCATAACGAAGCTCCTGGAGGAAGGGAACAACAGGATGTTTGGGAAGAGGGATAAATGACATTGGGAAATGGAATAGAAGTACAGCCTTACACCTTCCCCTGGAAAAACACCCTGTGCCAGTAGGACACACGGTGAATGGAAGTGTGCTTGAGCAGCATTCCCAGCAGAAATTTATTTCTGCCTTATCAAGTTTCTAATCAGTTTTTAAAACCAGGCTGCTGAATAGGTATAAATCTCCTGAATAGTGGGAAATTCACTGGGGAGACAGAAACTTCCAGGCTGCAGTGGATATCATCTCCCCAGAAATCTGACCTGTGAGACCTCCGGCTGCAACTCTGAGGAGACACCACAGGAGCCACAACCAGACTGCACTCATGATTCAAATGGATTAAAAAAAAAGACCACAACTAAACAAAGTTTTTAAAAACCCCACAAACAAACAACTCACAAAAAACCCCAATCAAACTATAAAAACAACCAAAAGACCCCCAGCTTACCACTGGTGGGATTTTCAGTTTTAATACAAAGGAATGGAAAAATTTAAATTACGACAATGGATAAAGTTTTTTAAAAAATACAAAGTTGATAGAAAGTTAGGGCAATTGACACAAATAAACTTACTGCTCTCAAATCAGTTTGCCAGAACCTTTATCAAACACCCCTTAATGTGTTTAATCATTTAGCACCTTCAGAGGAGTTATACCCTAATCTGATACTGCTTTTCCCTGCCAGCCCTAAATAAAATCAAATTTCCAAGTATTGGGTGAGTCCTTGCCTTGGTACCTGATCTTTTCTGCTGCCGTCTGGAGCTGTGTGTGCTTCTTCCATGTGTAAAACACATCTGCTGAAATCCACATCTTCTGTCAAGGGAGCTGTGATCTACAGAAGCTGCAAAGTGCCACCCAAGGTCTGGATTTGTTTGACACCTTCCAAGGAACAGCCCCACTCTTCTAGACAGATCTAATATCTAAAAATACCCTCCTCCCTCGTCCTGCCAGTGCCTCTTGTAAACGCTGTTTGCATTTCTTAGATTTGTTCTTTGGGTCCCGCTCAGCCTTTCTGCTGTTTGGGATAAGAGATGCACCCACATCGTGCTGCTCAGGAGTCAGAGGAAGGCAGGGCTCAGTTCCCAGCTGCTGCTGAGAGGGGAGCACTCACACATCCCAGAGGGATGGCTCTCCAGTTATCCAGTGTCACAGGGCCACACCTGACTGACTCCCTGCCCTGGACACCCCCTTGGCTTCGTGGTTTGGATCAGATCAGATCAGACCCTCCTGGTGCCTCACGTGGAGCTTCTGCACCTTCCTTCGGAAACCTGGGAGTGCAGCTGCAAGCTGGTGCTTCCTCTGATGGACAGGGAAAGCACAGAGCACAACACATTAATTTGCCTTTCAGTGCACTCAGTACAAGCCCTGCCTGTGGGATGAGCAGCTGCTCCCGAAGGATGTCCTGCATGAACTGGGAAGGGAGGCTGAACGGATCCCAGCTAACTTTGGGATGAGCAGGAAGCTGAAACCTCACACCTTAAAAAACAAGGAAAGCAAAATACACTTCCATGGACACAACAACATGAGCTTGCTGCTGCCTCTCTTGAGGCCTCCTGCCCAGACAAGGATGTACAAAAACAAACACTGAAAAACAAGTTCCTGTTTTTTTAAAGCTCAGAGCAGCTCACTGTGCTGCTTCCCTTCAGATCAAGTGGCAGCAGCAGTGAAGCAAATGCCTGAGCAGAGCATATTTTATTAGATCACCTGTCAGGCAAATTCTCTTTTGCCTTCAAAACAAAACAAAAACAGTCACAGTCCCAAAAAAAGGAAGAAAAAGAAAAAAGCAAAATAGGACAGACTTTTCTGAGTAGGTTTCTATGAAGGTTGCTTAAAAAGCTTCCAAATACTGCATTGATGCCATTAATGGAAGCACTATGCAAGAAGACTTAGGAGATGCTGGATGCCAGACAGGAGGGGCTGTGCTCAGGACCTGGGGCAGAGGAGCATTTGGGATGAGCTCTGCTGCCCTTCCAGCTGTGCCCCGGGGAGCACAGTGTGAATAACCCCAGTGACTGTACCCTGAAAAGTCCCCATTGCCAAGACAAGAAAGAAAAGCAGAGTTGTTAAACAGGTGTGGGCTGCTGCAGGAATTAATGGGGCAGTACTAAACCAAGGCACCAAGAAGCACAAGGATGCCCCTTCCTCCTCGTGCCATGGATTCCTCTGATGGTCGTCAGAGGAGCTCTGCAGGAGAGGGGATGAGGCAAGAGAGGAGGTTGATGGGCTGCAGTTTATCCCCAAATTCCTGGCCTAAATCCCATCCGTGCTGGGAGCAGAACAGTGACCTGAGGCACTGAGCAGCCCTGGAGAAATCCGTGCTCTGCAGATTCACGAGGAACGTGCCCAGAAACTTCCCTTTGGCTTTGTTTTGGCTCTTTCAAGGACTTCAATTATGTTTACAATTCCTACAGACTAACATTAGGAAAAAAAAAACACAGGTGGATTTTTTCTTGCTTTAATGTATCTGTTTCTGACACATTTCTTTTGCCAAGGTGTGACATTTTAACACCGGCTTAAGAAGAAGGAAATTTAGAGAAGGGTATAGATTTTTGCAAGAGCTCTGATTCAAAAGGAGCTGAAAAAAAAAGCCCTTAAAATCTTTGAAGAATTCTATTGCTGAGGCACAAAATACTGAAAAACCTGATAATTCTTCAGGCAATAGAAAAAAATGAATAAGTGGCTTTGATATTTGTACGATGATGTAGACAATGTCACTTGCTTTTCCCTTTCCAAGCCTTTTTCTAAATATTCCGACTTTCAAGCAGCAAGAAGCCTCTCCATATTTTCAGACATAAAAAAAAAGAAATATTTCCTAAGGGGAAAAAGAAATGTTTTCTGTTAACTCCCCAGCTGTCCAAAAGAAAGCAGCAGCAAAGGGGATGGGAAAGAAGTCTCACACACCTGAGACAGTTTTTCCAATGAGGACAGTTTCTAAGATTAATTTTTGACAGTGGCTGCCAGTTGCTCACCTGAAAGTCTTTCCATGAGTCTTTCTGTATCACTACTTCTTACTATAAAAGTTCCTCATTTTGAAAATATATCAATTCTGAAATTAACTTTATGAGAGAAAATGGTAGGTCTTAGATAACACCATCACCTATGGTACCATGGATGTAAACATGAGCAATTTAAAGCTTTCAGGGGGATGTTTCTTTTATTTTTTTCTTCCTTCTCCCAGGAGATTCCTCCTCTGCTGTATTTCAGTTCTTTTTTTCTTCAGATTTCTTTTAAGAGCCCCTGCATACTTGATTTTCCTGGATCATTGTTTCAGCCCATGTGGCTCTCCCTATATTCTGTCTTCTGTGAATTTCAGCAGCTGACATCCCTCATTTTCTCTGGTTGAAAGGAAAATTAAATATACACCACTTAATCAGCCTACATATGCTCGTTTTCCTTTGTCCTGACTGTTGGGGTGTAATAGCTCGGGTTTTATTTGCTGTTAACAGGCTTGTAATTGTTTTTGATACAATAATGCAGTGTTTGTTCAGCTCTGCAAAACAGAAACACATAAAACACAAGTTTTGTGTACAGCCACTGTGCGAGCTGAAGGGTTCAGCAGCTAAGTGCTCCTAGTGACTATCAGATTAAATCCATCTCTTTACTGAAGTTCTACAAGGAGAATATGAATTTTGAAGTACTCCACCAAAGTGCCCCAAGTTGTTCCAATGCCATTTGCTGTTATTTACCCACGCTGCTGCACCTCAGGCTTTGTTTAACACTCTGTAGCTCCATGCTCACAACACTGTCAATCCCAGGTAGCCAAAAAAGCTGTGAGTCACCTCCCTCCCACTGCAAACAGCGACTTAAAATCCAGGAGAGGCACGAGCACAGCTGCTGCTGCCACGGAAAGAGCCTGCATGATTACCTGGGGCTCAATCTTCAGCTGCTGGACAGCTAAAATGATAGGAAATAACTTCATTTCATGGACAAGAGAACCGAAGTGCTCAAATGTTCAATGACCTCGGAACAGGAACTTGGAGGCACAGTTTGCAGCTCTGAGAGATGCACACACCTTCACAGTTTTGTTCCTATTTACTGAAAACACTGAACAGGAAAGCCAGACATGAACATGAAACAGTCAGGTAATAAATAGTTTGAGGAGAACACAGCTGGGTTTTTGCTGTTTTGTTTTTAAGCAATTTTACAGCAATGATTTGATGTTCAGATCTTGCATAAAGATATTGAGGAATCCATTCCAAAATTCTATTTGTGGTTGCTTTTTGACATCTTACAGAAATGCTGCTTTTTCTTTGTAGGTGACAGGAAATGTATGTTAAATAACAGAAATTTAGCCTCTCAAAAGAAATGTAAAGGTTTGTCTGGCGAAAGAAACAGCATTAAAATTAATCAGTGGAATTCCTCATCAGACAGTCCACAACACAAGCCCAGAAAACATTCATTCAGTAAACCACATGTCCCTAAAAATACCTGGCCCTGCACCAAATTATGCAAGGTGCAGTTCTCAGGCTTTCTTCCCCAGCACAGCAATTATGCCTCCATTGTACTTCCATCTCTTATTTTTAGCAGTGAATGTATCCATACAAAAAACTGATTAACTTCTCATCAGCATCTGGCACAGCACAGGCTATTCTTTTACAGGTAACCAAAAGCTGCCTTCACTTTTTTATTTTTTGCCAGCAAAAATGTTCCAGTGAGCAATTCAGGAATATTTATCCTGGACACAAGATTGTTCTGCTGTTAACACGCTGACGTATGTTGAGATCAAACTGCAAGAAGAAATTTCAGCTCCTGAATGGTGGAAAGGTTTTGTGCAGAGCCTGCCTCCCTTCCCCTTGGCAGGATGCCTTTGTGGAGGATTGCTGATTTTTAAATACTAAAAAGTCTGTTCTGCTGTTGCTAAACACATTCCTGAGGCAAAGGAGAAATGGGGGAAAAACATGAGGATTAAAGCAAAGTATCTAAAATCTGCCTTTTGTTAGGGCATAGAAATATGTCATGCCCTGAAAGCCTATGGAAACCACACTGTGTTATTTTGTTCTCTTGTTGGCTGGGGGATTTTTCCCCTCTGAACAAGTTAGCAATGATGACCCTCACCACTATTTCACAAAGCAACGCAGAAATCATGAGTGTTTCCTACTCAAAGTCTGAAGAGCATGTCATAATTTCAGGCTCTGATCAATAACCTCGGAAAAATCCCCTCCAAAATCATCACACAAATGCCCCAAACTAAGATGTTCCCTCAGCTTTCCCCTTACAAACTCCCCACTGTCAGAAGATGTGCCTTGCTGTCACTAAAAAAACCCCAAACCCAATAAAACAACAAACCCCAAACAAACAAATACCAAAACCCAGAAGAAAGCTCAGTTTCCTGGAAGCCTGATGGAATGTGGACTTGCAGAAGTGCTGTTTGTGTAGAACCTGCTGCCAGGACTGCAGCCCTGCCACCCTCCAGGGCTTCACCCCAGAACACCCCAGTCCTGGATGGGATAACCCACAGTGCAAGGCTGGTAGGAACTTCCTGGAGAAGGGAAAAAATAGACAATATTATTCTTTTTTTTTTTTTTCCAATGATATATCTGGCAGTTTTTGATCTGAGCAAAAACGAATTTAAATTTGCAATATCCACTTTGGAAGTTTTAATTAATTCAGAATGTCTTCAGTGGCTTTGTTTATTTTTAAAAGTCACGCAATACTCTTAGTGCACAATCACATCCTAATCCATGGTTGCATTAATCACATTTTAAATGACAAGGACATCTGTGATCAAAGAGTCTCATCTTGCTTGAATCACAGAAGCTCCTGATATAGCCTGACACTGATCTAGACCAGAAGAGGCTTCAGTGTCAAAACCAAAATCAGATTCACTACTAGCCTGCAGTTATTTTCCTTTCTTGTTAATAATTTCCGTCCTTTCCTATTAAAGCACGCAGGATCCATCAGGCAGAGTCTCAGCCAGAGGCATCTGAGAAGTATTCAGGTTTAATCCATGTCCAATCCATTCAGGAATCCCAGAGATAACCTGCAGCTCCCTACACACTGCCTCTGTCCCTGGGTGATTGTTTCACTCCCTCATGGGATGCGAAAGAACATTTCTGCTCCCCCAAATATTAATAAGCCATTTTTAAGAAATTACTTTAAATTGTACATGGTAGATCTATGTGACCATCCTGACACCAGTTCTAATTCTGACTGGAATGATTTCATTTCTCCTTTTTCCAAGCTCACAAACCCACTTCGTTCCAACTTCATAACTCAATTCAGGTTTTGGCAAGCACGTGCTGCAGGATGCAGTCAAACACTCTGCACTTTAACTGCCTATGGAAATCTCCTCCTGAGGACTCTTATAGCCCAGGCTTTGTCCCTGGATTTAGCAGCACCATCGTGTTCCTACACATGAAGGGCTTCACACTCACTGCTTCACCAGATTTCCAAGCTGTTTGTTCATCCTGCTGGCTTTACTAATTGTGAGCCCAGGGAGCTCAGCCCCGGCTGTAAAATCCCAGCTCATTAAAGCTAGCAGAGAAAAGGTGTGGGGAGATAATTTCTCAGCGTCTTGATCCTCAGGTATGACAAGCAGCAGCACTGGGGCTGCTCCCCTGCAATTACAGGAGCTGCCTGCGCTGAATTAATTCATTTAAATGCTAAACATGGTCTAACAAGGTATATTGTAAACAGCACAAGCACACAGGGGAGGACCTCTACTGATGCTGCTTCCCAGCAGGTAACAAAGCCCCTTGATAATTAGGATGTTTCAGTACAAACTAACAGAGGTAAAGGCCAGATGTAAAAGACATCCCCCATTGGGCCCACATCATTTTGCTCTCACATTTCTACAATTCCCTCCAAAGCTCAACGTGAAGCAGCTGCAGAGAGAAAGTGACACCTGGATTAAACACAAACACTTGCTCGTGCCAGGCAGCACCAACATTTATTGTTACTGCACCCAGTGCTGTGTCACCACTACAACATCACGGAGAGACACCTCTTCCATCCAGCCCTGCCTGGAAGCTGCACAGCCTTGAATGGACTTGAAGAAACTTTCCATGAAACTTAAGGTGACATTTCCCTTTTCTGTGAACACCTGGGCCTTGTGGGGAGATGGGAGAAGGAAAGGTCTACTCTGTCTACAAAAAGACAGAGCAATGGAGTTGCCTGACTTCATATTTGGTTGTGAAGAACCAACAAGCAAGGGAATAATAACTGGGACATTGCATGGAAACCCATCACAAAAATCCAGTGTGTTTCCTCTCAGCACACTTTCCCAAAAGCAGAAGTTTGGCATTTCGCCCGAACTCGTAGCCTAAATCCTCTCGTGGCCAATGGAACAAGACGGGCACTTCCAGAGGGAGGTGGCTGCTGCTAGAGCTGTACCAAGAACACAACCTGGCTAGTGTCATGCTTTTAGGTAAGTGAAATGACAATTAACAGGGGGGAAATAATCAGAGATGAGCCACGCAACACCTGCCCAATCCCTGCTCTTGGATCACTTCACAGCTCACCTTTCCCAACAGTTTGGCTGTCAGTTCATTGTGGAGATGCTCCAGCCAGGTGGGGATCCACACAGGAGCACTGAAAACATCTGCAACTACCAAAAAACCATTCTTTGTGCCTTTAGACTCCACACCTAAAGCTCAGGTGACAAAGGCACCAAAAGCTAACAACCTTCTGGGTGTCTCACAGTCACTTTTGAGCTCCCTGAAGCCTCCAAAGCTTTGGGATTGGAGCTGGAATTTTCCTGGCACCCCCATGTCCACAGCCATCATGTCCTAAAGGCCAAGAGTTCAGACCCTTGTGGCTTTTTAAGGGCTTGTTCTCTTTAGTAGGGCAGCATCCAAAGGGAGGTGCTTCCCCAAAACCAACGGTATCCATTAAATAATAAAAGCATTCTGCCTGAGACACGAAGCTCACAGAATGCAATAAAACTGTCCACTGGTCATGAATCAGGTACTTTACAGCAATACAAACAGCAGTAAAAATGTTAGAACGTTATTTCTGTAAACTTTGCTGCTAAAGCAGTGTGACAGTTGTGCCTCAGCACACAGACTGAGGAGGGAAACGCTTTTTAAACAGGCAAAGCAAACGCCAGAACAGAGAGAGCCTCGGAGCTGGGCTGCAGGGATTAGGGCTCTGTATCTGAGCTGAGAGCAGCCTCTCAGCAGCTTTTCACGAGGGTTGTTCAAGGAAACCCTCCCAGATTTGTTCCTATAAAGAAAAGGTTTCGTTTGCAAAGCAGAAGCACTAGGAGGGAGTGGAGTTTCCACGGTGGGCCTGGCCCCTGCTGCTGCCCCAGCCCTTCACCAGGCTCCCAAAGCCATGGACGTCCTATAAAGAAAAGGTTTCGTTTGCAAAGCAGAAGCACTAGGAGGGAGTGGAGTTTCCACTGTGGGCCTGGCCCCTGCTGCTGCCCCCAAAGCCATGGACATGGGCACACACCGAGCACAGCCCCCTGCAAGACCTCTCAAAAAGGACACTTCTCACAGACACTGATTTCCCACACAGAATAAGGTTGGTTTGTTTTTGCAGCGGTTCATGGTCTGTTCTGACTCCCTTCCCTCCCAGGGAATAAATCCCAATTCAGATGCAGTTGCCCCTGTGGTTACAAAGCAAACTGTCAGCTCCCCAAGAAGTGACAGCTGAGTGTAAGGACAAATAGTTAAAAATAAAAGGTTAAAAAATAAATAAATAAACAAACAAACAAATATAAAATACATTATCACTGCTTTCTGCAAACAGAAGAACTTTCTCTCGAGCATTATATTGGTACTGGAATTCAATAGCATTTTTGCAATATTATGCAACTCACAGACAGTAAAGAAATAAGAGCTCAGTGGTAGAAGTGCTCTGCATGCAGAACTACTGAAAGGCTGCTTGACAGGGAAAACAGTGCCTACTTAAAGCATTAGTGCTTTAGAATATCCTCACTGAGAGGTGTAACCTGTAATATTACAAAAAGAATGGGCCTTGAAAATTGGCAGAGCTTTAAACCCCTGAATTCCTTCCAAAATGTGTATTATGCTTTTATTTGGGAAAAAAAGCATTTCAGCTTGAATTTATAACAGAGAACAGAAACTTCTTCAGACTGGAAGAGGGATCAAGCAGACCTTAAGAGATCCTGTCTGATTTAAACTGAGGCAGTAACAATCATCAGTACCAGTATTTGGTGTCACTGGAAGCAATTTCAAACACAAAGAAGCTGTAGCAGCTCCTACAGCCTGCAAAAAGTGGTAGTGTCAGTCCAAAGTATTATAAAATAAACACACTGGCTTAGCAGCTATCAAGAAGTTTGAGATCCATAAGAAATCCTGAGAAGCTGGCAGCATGAAGTAAGTGGAATTAATTTATTTTCAGGAAAAAGACTTTGAGAAATCCACAAACACGTGTGGTACGAAGAGAAGCAAGCAGAGAAGTACGAGCAGGACAAAGCAAACAGCTCTGACAAGCTCACCCTTGAGCCTTTGTCAATAAAAGTCAGGAAAGGGCGGGGAGGATCCTCCAAATACCTGCAATGAAATTCAAACCCAACCAGAGCCATGAAAAATCAGTGTCAGAAAGGTGAATTACCTGAACCAACCTCACTCCCAGATCTCACTGCCATTACCTTTTTAATTACAGAGAAAGGTTAATAAAATGTTGCAGAAGTACATTTCTGCCACTTCAAAGACAAGACTGCTAAATTCCAGTTCCATCCTGCAGCAAGTGCCTAAGACAGAATTAATAACCTGTAACTTAAGAGTCTTTCTTTGTAGCAATAAATACAGAGAGATATTGCACAGAAATTCTGCCCCAGGGACAACAAATCTATGCTTCAGTGATTCAAGTCAACAACAGCAACAAAGCTTCCAGTTTTCCAAAATCCTGTTGATCCTCTCAGACCAAGCTCTTGGGGTAATACAGGCACACCAAGTTACAGCCTTTACTCCCTGCTGCACACACAGCCCCCCTGCACATGATCAGCACAGGAGTGACATTACAGCACCACAGGAATTCGGGGGAAATTCAACAAACTCCAACTTAATCAATTGAACTCCTGAGCACCTACTTCCCCAAGGCTGACAAAGCCTTAATATGTGCAACTGGTTATAAATGCCAATAAAAGTAGAGAGCTTGGAACCTGAGCTGCTCTGCAGACTCCTGATTTCCTCCAAGCTCCAGTGTGTCCTTCAGCAGCTATTCCACTCCCCAGAGCTCGGTATGAAGCGTACTGACCTGCAGCTGCCAGATCAGGCTCTCCTTGTTCTTGGTGGCAGAACCCACAACAATCCACCCTGATAATCCACCCAGGGTAAGTGATAGCCTTTCTTCCTGAAAGCCCAAGGCAGAGCAGGGGGAATCCAGTCACTGACCTGACCAGTAATTTGTGGCTCCGCTTGACAGGGATTAATTAAGATTGGAAGAGAAGGGGGAGCAGGGACGATAAGCAACAGAGGTCCCTGAGGGGGCTGACAAACCAGAGGGATGTTTCCCAAGCAGCAGGCACATAACAAACCACGGAATGTGCAGTCCCTCAAAGCAGGGCTGTGCTGAGGCAGCAGCTCCAGCCCGGGCCCGCAGGTGGAGGATGGATGCTGGAAACAAGGACAAGAGATGGAGACCGGAGTGACTCTGAGCTGGCCACAGAAAAGCTTTTGCTGTTGAGTCCAGCCAGGAGCTGCTCAAGGACACATCTGTCAAGTGTCTTTAAAAACTTAAGTCTTGGAATAGAATGACACAGGTGAGTATTTAGAAGCATAACAGAGTGGCTTTCTGCACAGACTGTTAGCACTTCAGGCTGGCAGGCAGGCTCTGGAGGGTGCTGTGCATCTACCGGGGTGCATCCTGGTGAAAATCATTTGCTTCAGCCTTGTAAAGGGATCTGCAGGGCTTGGAGGCACACCCAGAGCTGCTCAGAGAAATTAAAATTACAGCATAACTATAAACAGTTGGTGCTGGATACAGACATGGCAACAGCACCTTCCACGCTTTTCCTAGGAAAGGGAAGAGAGCAAAAGAAGGCTGGGATCCACGCTGCAACTTGGAGCAAAATTCTCAGTGAAAGCAGTAACTTAATTACAGAAATGAATTTTAATGCAACCAGATTGGAATTATTTACCTGAGTTCATTGCTGTAAATCAGCACAGCCTTCTGAATGTCAGCTTCAAATTAAGCCAATATAAATATTTGATGGAAGTTCACAAGTACGTGTAAACAACAATATACTAATGACACTGAATTGTTTTGTAACACTGAAAATGAGATTTTACTCCTAATGAACTTTCTGCATACTCAAATTATTTTAAATTATTTGTTCTACCTCCATTTGTTCTGGTATACGAGATTATATTAATGGGGTGTAATTGTGATGCATAGCAATGTGTGAAGTATTTTTCAGTATCTAATCATACGAAAAGAACAAACATCAAGCAATCCTGAAGTTTATGGAGAAGTAAAACCCCAGTGATGACTGGAAGTCAAGCTCAGGAGGAACTGCTCTGCGGCCATGCATGAAAATTTCAGCCCCATTGCAGGTGCATCATTCCCCCCTTGCATCCACCTGAACAGCACGGAGCAATTAGCAGGTTTTGAACGAGCTGAGGACAGAGGCAAGATCTTCTCCAGCAGGAGCAGCCTAAAAAGTGACTCTGATTTGTGTCAGTGCTAAACTGAGCCCGGTCACTGCCTGCCAGCTGTGCAGCCCCTGTGCCCACAGAGCCTGCAGATCGAGACCTGCAAGGCTGGCTTGAGCAAATGCTCAGGATCAGACACTCAGGGAGGAGGAGGAGGGAGCTGCTGCCTCCAGGAGAGCAGAGAGGGAACGGCTCCAAGGCAGGGAATTGCTCCACTTCATCAGTCAGGCAGCCACCGTAATGCTTGACAGAATTTTACTTTTAGAAGAAAACTGTGGCTGAAGCCAAAAGCAGATGAAATGCAACACCACAGCAATGTGATTTCTCCTTTTCCAAGGCAGATCTGCCTTCCTGAATTTCCTCTTGAGCATCTTCTCTGAGCAGCAGTGGTGTCCAGCTCTGCCCTGGAGATGTCTGTGCACTTGGATGAGGCTTTGCATCCCTGTGGATACACTGCTGCAGTTTAATCCTGCACAAAAACCAGCTCTTGCTCTGTGCACTTCTAATCAGTGCTATTAATTGGCTGCCTCAATACTTAATTAATCTTCTCAGTGAAACATCTTCATCCTATGTAACATCTGCACTTCCATCAGTTACTGAAAGTGGGATATTGATTAAGAGACAGAAAAAGAGCGACTTGGAGAAAACCAAACCACACCTCAAGCAAGACCCAGCCACAAGAACGAAGCCTTGCTTTGTAACCACCTTTTTATCTGATTCTTTTATTCACCACACACTTTGCTATTGTTCTTGTAAATCGAGGTGGGCTCATGCACTAAAATTCACCTGACAGATCAGATACATGCTTCGTATACAGAATTTTCTTCCTAAATTATAAAAGAAATAATAAACATTTCATAGAAGGGCTTTTGGTGACTTTACAAAAGTCTGCATCTGCCCACAGGTGCCCACTGGGACTCCTGCAAGCACGTCCTCCCTTCACCACAGGAACACCTTCACAGACCTGCTCTCCAGGCCCTAAATTGGGCAAAAGCTGGAATGGAGTTTCCAGGGTCACATCTACCCCGTACGTTCAGCTCAGTCCCTTTTTGTGTCTGCATTTAATTTTGGTACTGGGACTTGTGACATTTCGGAATCTTCAGGCTCTGATCATCTGATTCAGATGCAACCCCAGACTCGTAGACACCTACGTTGTGGGGGTGGCTGGATTCTCAACTTTGCTTCAACTTTCTCTCCTATTTTAGCCTTACATAACGCATCTATTTCAGTCTGTGCCATCAAACATTAAAATTAAGCAAAGCCACTCTTCACAGCTGAATATAAAGTGAGTTCTTGATGCTCATGTTCCCAGCAGGGACATTTAACCACATCCAGTCACTGCCACAGGCACCTGTGTAAATGGGGTGCAGCAATCCTGCCTTCACAATCATTTTTTAGAATAAAAATTGCAGGTGCACATTAATACTTCAATGTACGAACTGCAGAGAATGCAAACTGTGCCATTACTATCCTTTGCCCAATAACTCCATAGGATTTTTTAAACTTGAAGTTTATACCTCTTCTTTTGTTCCCAGATAACAATCTGTGAGTTTTGTGATAATAAAATACAACAAAAAAAATGCTTAACGCTGAAATTTACATGCTCAATAAAACGGTGCCAAGAAATTCTATTAAAAAGCAGTCCTTTCATATTTTACTCGCAGTGTGGCTTTGAGAAGGGAAAGCTTACCAACCAATTCTTTTCAAAACCTATTGCAACAATGCCAGTTTTGAAAGAAAATACATGATTTTCTAGCAGAGCTGAAAGCAGAGAAAAACAGACAATCCCCATCAGCAAAGACAAAATAAAATGCTCTCTCCTCTGGCTCTGAAGAGAGACAAATGTTATTTGTTTTAATGAAGAATGGCTCACACAAATGCTCTTTGGATCTGTTTTGGTCTGATTTTTTTGGGGGGGGGAGGAATACTTTTGTCAGATAATGCTTTAAAGCATTCCCAAATGTTTTATATTATGCAGCTGACCCAATCCATTGTCTGCTGTGTAATGAAAATGTCCAGATTCATCTGTGAAGCAGAAAGTACTTGCAAAGTTAATGGTGTTTGATAAATGACACCTTCTTCCCAGCCCTCCTTAACGTGATGCAGTGATCACACATCTGTCTCCCTCCCCAGTGGAATATTCATTTCTGCTGCCTCCCAGCCCTGAGAGCTCTCACCTGCCGGCTGAGGGAACAAAATAAATGAATTTGTGCAATTCAAGGGTAACTGGAAATACTCCTGAAGAGGGACAGATTAGCACAAGAATGACTACTGGTCATTAAAGGCTGTCCAGAGCACTCTGCAGTGCAGGTCCCTCGTATTTCATCTCTTTCTACTCTGGGAAAAGTGCTCAGCTTGCAGAGCTGTCTCTATTTTTACACTCTCTGAAGAGAGGGAGTCAATGGGTTTCACGCTGCTTTAACACACCGCACCCTGGAGAATTTTGTCCATGTTTATGGAGTGAAGTGGTTACAGCAAAAAAGAAAACCAGTGCCACACATTTTCCTGAGACCAGGCTGGACTTTCCCCCACACTGAGCAGCAATGGCTGGTACTGAACACAGGAGAAGTGCAGAGCAATGTCCAAACTTGGACCCAGGTAAACTCGTTTGATCAGCAAGTCGAGAGCTGCAGTCCTGGGAGCCAGGGTGTGCTGTCAGATCCTGTGCCTCTGCCACTGCAAACATTTCTATCTGCCTGTAAAAATCACCCAAGGATCAAGCTGCAAAGAGCTTCCAGAGCCTGGGAAATCCAGCCCATCCTCTGCCAGAGAAATGGTGCTGAGACTTGTGCATGGAAACCCGAGAGAGACGTTTTATCAGGGAATTCAGACCAGGAACAACAGGCTTACAGATGGCCCCAGCCCTCGGCTCAGCCCAGCTGTCCTGTGGGGGTTCCCAGCAAGCTCAGCCACGAGCAGAACAATGCTGCATTCAGCAGGGTGGAGTTTATCCTCTCCTGGGAGGAAGGATTGGGGTGAACTCAGACCCCAGCTTCCTGAGAAGCAGCTCATTGACAGTCCCAGGGCAGCCCTGCCTGGCCTGCAGAGCCGGGGCAGGGGCTGCAGCCCCTCCCTGGGGCGGGGGGCACGGCGAGCTGAGTGCTCCACTGCGGTGGCCTCAGCACCCTGCCCTTGTGTCTGCACTCACCCCTCATCCCAGGCTTCCCAAAGGCTTCCCAGCTGTGATCACAGCTGCAGAGGCACTGACAGTCCCCAGCTGTCCTGCAGGCCCTGCAGGTAAAACCCCTCAGATACACCCCAAAGGTGTCCCCAGTGGGACTGCCAGCACAGCCCCTGTGCTGTCCTGACCACTGACCCCATAAACCCCCGAGGGACACTGGAGGCAGGGAATGCCTTCCCAGGAGCTGGGCTGCCCCAGAGCTGCTCAGAAATCCCCTCTCCCCGAGGCCTCTCCCCAAACCAAGGCACGTGCCACTGCAACCCAGATGTTCTCCTGGCATTTCAGCACGTCGCCAAGGTTGGCACAAAACTCTTGCCACAAACACAAGGATTTTCTCGCTGCCCTCGTTGTTTGACAAATTTTTGTTCAAATTTTGTCTAATTGTCATAAAGCATATGTGTTCATTTAAAAACACATCAGTCAATCATCCAGCACACTTGGAAATATTCATATTCAACACGAGATAGGAAACTCAAGTCTTAAAATCACCTGGGATTACTTTCCTCATGGAAAGAAATGGAATGTTTTCTGAACATTTACTACTAATTAAGTACCCAATTACTACAAAACCAGCAAATATCAAAGCAGACAATTTGTATAAAGTGAAGTATACACAGAATGCCAAACAACATTCTCCTCCTTCAAAGATTGGACCTGTAAAACCAGTGGAACAAAGGAAGCAGTGCAAGCAGGACTCAGCAACCAAAGAAGCCATACAATAAGATTAAACTCCAAAAGCTTTACGAGTACTTTTTCTGGACAAAACGAGCTAATAATTTCTCCAACTCCCTTCAAAGGCGTTACTTCAGTGCAAAGCTATGCGTGTACCTAAAAATATTTACAGGCACGGAAGCCTTCCTGTAAATTGAAAATAAATTAATCAGCTCAGGCAGTGTTTCACAGGGCCCCACTGAAGGCAGAGAATGTGACACGGTCCGAGTAAGAGATGAGGTTGTTCCATCACCTGCACGGCTGCAGTTCTGGATGGGGTGATGAATAATATCACTTCTCATTATATCTCACGGCTGTTTGAGCCATTCTGCATCTCGGTGTGTGCGAGCCCAGTATCGCTCCATCTGGAAATGCAGTCCTTAAAGGAAGCAATTTTGCTCGTGTAGAAAGTCTAATCCTACAAAGTCCCCAGGAAAAGGCTCTGCCAAGTTCAAAGCAGAGCGCGCTTCTTGCAAAATATGGTAATAATTATCCATCCCTTGAGCACATTAGAAATATTCATTTCATCAAGGTCAGGCAGCGAGATCCACTTGAGGGGCTGTGACTGCTTGCTCATTTTAAAGCCTGATTTCTATATATTGCCCCATAAGTCTGGGAAGTGTGAACACGAAGAACATGCTGAAACTACCAGGTTGTTAAGTAGGAAAACTACACTGAACCCACTAATTTAAAAGGCCGTTTTATTTTCTTAGACTAATTTGAGGAGTTTTGTCTGGTTCTTTACATTAAAACACATTTTTCTCTCAGTAGTTAAAGTTAATTTGAAGCTTATGCATATGGAGAGATTCATTACCAACAACACCAAAAGAAGAGCTAAATACAAAACCTAGCAATTATATTTCATGATTGCCATCTCATCTAGGGTCAGAGATACCAACGTCTCTTCATCACACTTGACATTCTGAGCTGCTCAGATGCTTCAAATGCATAACTACAAAACACACAGCCCTGGGCAGCACTTTGGGGTGTAATATTTCTAAATTATCAAGTTTTATCCCCAACTCTGCCTCAATGTCTCCATGGGTTATGGTCTGCGAGGTGGTTAATAAAATGGAGTTGTTACTGGAAGATTTTTCATAAAAGATGAAGTCGCAGCAGAGTTGTTTTCATTACAACAGCAACAGTCCTACAGGGGCAAGGAGGGTTTCCAGTGAGATTTCTGAAGCTTTTCTAGCAGGAAACTTTCAAACATGAGATATCCATGCCTAAACAGAAAGAGAAGTAGATGCAATCAACAGACTCCTTAATTGTCTTTCCCATGGCTCACTGCAGAAAAAAGCCCACACCTTTATTCTGCAGATACTAATTTCAGAACGTGGTATTTTTAGGAAGGAAAAAAAATGACAGAGAAAAAAAAAGCCATATGACTGACATATATTAATTAAACCCTGCTGTGATGTTTATTAGTTTGGGAATAATTATTTAATCAAGGAATAGCTGCCAAGCTTTTGATTTGATGCTGATGAATAGGTATGTTCAAAGAGATATTTGAAGCCAACTGAAGTAGGAAAAAATCCAGAATAATTCATAGGAATTTGAAAGCAGTGGCTCAGCGCAAGAACACTGACCTTGAATTTATTCATGTTCAAAGTCTGAGACCTTTGGCATCTTTTCTGACTAAACACCATTGTGACCTGCAAACACTTATTGGCATGACTGAGCCAAACATGAAAACAACACACAGCACAACCTGAAGGGAACAGGACAAACAGCCTGGCAGCTCGCTGACTGCTTGTGCTACCTGTCCTTCCACTGCTCCCACAGAAACACACCTGGGGAAAAAAGAATCACGGAATGGAAGAACCATTCCATGAAATCCAAAAAGATTTCCAAATCTTTGGAATCTCTGGATTCCAAAGGAAATTCAGAAAGACCATGAAGAGAAGGAGTGACTCAAATACAATAATACAAAGCTTGTATGCCAAATCTTTGGAATCTCTGGATTCCAAAGGAAATTCAGAAAGACCATGAGGAGAAGGAGGAGTGACTCAAATACAATCATACAAAGCTTGTATCATTTCTCTAGAGTCAAGCAAGTGCCATGGTGGATTAAAAACCAGTTAAAACTCACACATATATGTGCATATATATGTACATGCTTACATACAATAGACATGGCTTAGAATTATCTTTTTAGACATTGGTTAGACGTTGTCTTGTTAGACAATTGCTTTGCCACGTTTCTAAGGGACCTGAATTAGGGAATTGGATGGACGTGAAAGATCTTTCCTTTATGGCCAATTTTTTCTCTTGCTGAAGGCCATATACTAAACTGGGGAAGGGGTTGTCAGTTCAGGGATTCATTTATGCCTCTCTAAAAGTGCTACAACCTTCAGGGGATCGATCTTCTGCCAGGAACGTCTGACAAAGGAGCACTGATTCCCTCTGGAGTGCCAGGACGTACCCTGGAAGAACCTGCAGCCAAGCATGAGCCCAGGGCCTTCACAGGTATCCTGTGCTGCTGCTGTGGCAGGCTTGGCTTCCTCCCAGCGAGGTAACAATCTGCTAATTTTAAAAGGAGTGGGAGATTTTGTGAGCCCGAACGCCAACAGAGGTTTTGTCTGTCAGAGCGAGGAGGCGTGATGGGAACCGAGGGGGGAGGAAGGCACCGTGCTGCAGGGAAGGTGCCCGAGCTCTCCTGAGCAGGATTTTCTCCTTCCCAGGCAAATGTGAACTCGAATTTACCATGTGTGGGGACCCTCTTGAGCACACACTGTTTCAGAGCTGCTCCATTTGTCAGCTAAGGCTTGGGATTTCAGTCTTGGCCTTCTTTGCTGAGGTTCAGCTCTTTCTGTGGACACCTTTTCCAGCAGAGCCAGAGCTTTGCAAGGTGGAGTCCGCACTTACTAACGAGGAGCAGGTAATTTTAGCAGTGCTGTTTCTTGAGGATTCCTCTCCTGCTGAGCAGTTTAAAAGGGTTCACACTGGCAGGGCAAGGGGTAGAACATACACAGTCCATCTCCCCCCACCTCTCCTATGTGCCTGGGGATCACAGGCAGCCTTAGTTCTGCCTCTCCCAATCTTCTGAGGAATTCATTTTTGAAAATTAACAGATTTCCTCTCAGACAGTTTCCTGTGTTCAGCTTACCCAAGTAAAGGAGTGAATAAAATACTTAATTTACTGATTTCTAGAGTAAATAATGAACAAAAGCAAACCAGAATAAATACCTGCAATTAAAGGAGCAATCTACTGGCTAAGTAACCCATGGTGATTGATACAGGATCAAAGCCTGGTGAAGCAGGGAAAGTTTCTGTTTTTCACATTTAATCTCTCCCACACTATAGGACAGTTTGTTTTGAGTGGCCAATATATACTCAGTCTACAAGCAGCCTGGTCTCCACTGAGATTTTACCTTAAGCTGAAAACCCATTTCGTACAGACAAGATTTTAAGGAGTGTCTAGACAAGTCTTCACCCAGGTGTCATCTGTTAGAAACACAAAAATTTCTTTATGCTGGGCAAAAATAACCCAGTGTGGGGTGTACAACAACCATATAACTGTGCACAAGGCTTTCAGGAGAAAATAAAAGGCCTGCAAAACCTTAGAGGAATGCCAGAAAATTCAGATCCGTGATTAACAAACTCCTGTTCCATATATTTAACATTTTCAAGGACACCTCTCTCAGCCAGGATTGCATGCACAGAGACTCAGACCTAGTCCCCTCTATCACACAGTACTGTCACAAGCACATGCAGTCTGTTCTTTTCCCCACCCCACAGAAAAAGGACCTGAGGCTAAACTGGGTTAGTGTGTCACTGTGACAGCAGGTTTTCTGCTGAAGACACACCGTGCACAGAAAAGGGACCACGAGAACAACAGCAAAATGACATCTTGTTTTGCTGGGGCACAAGCTTGGAAGAAAACCAAGCAGAGTGTGGTGCCTACCTATTTTTTAGGTGGTGTTTGATGCCTCATTTCAGGTGCTGAGCACTCTCTCTGCAGGTTCATCACCACACCTCACTGAGGGGGCTACAGGCAAAGAGCTGCAGAGTCACTGTCCATCCCTCGTGTCATTTCTCCTTGCACCCTGCTTCCCAATGCCCTCAAACTCTCCTGCTGCAGGTCAGGACCGTGGTACATCAGGCAGACATAACCAGGAAGGCACCCAGGTGTACGAGGCTGGGTTGGGTTTGCACCTCAGCAGCTTTTCAGGGCCATCCAAGCCTCCCCAACTCTCCATGTGCTCTTTAAGGAGCTGTGGAGCCATGGGCGTATCTAGAGCTCTCCAGGCATGTAGCAGTGCTGGGGCCCTTTTGACAGAAATCCTTCTGGCCAGACAAATAACAAATACTAACACACTTTTCAGATGTACTCTTGCAACAGGCTACCTGCCTGCAGTGACATGATGGCATACACAGAAAAGCATTAAAATGTCTAAAGGAATACAAGAAAACACATCTTGGACTCCTAATGGCTTAACATCTCAGGGGGAGGAAGAAGGAAGCATGCTGTGAACACAGCAGCATTTGGCTTAAAAACACAATGCATGATGTATTAACTCTGATGAAGGTTCTTGAAGCAAGTGTTACGTCCATCTAATGTAAGAGAATAAAGCACATTTAATGGTAAGCAATCTTGCTAAGCAAGCTGAGCTCTCCCCCACCCATCTGAAGCACACTTCTGTGTATGGAGTATTTTTAGGGAAATGTCTGAGCCTTACTGCACTGAAAACTGTGCAAGAAGCTGTGGAACAGATTCAGCAGAATCTGCCTTCTGCAGAAAGCTGACAGCTCAGCCCTGTAGCTGGGGTTTCTGTTTCCTTACGGGCCAAGCCAGATCAAGGCTCACTAAACCCCTTCAAAGCCTCTATCAGCTCCCACATCATGCACAGCACTGCAGGCACATTATCTGAGACTGCTCTGACTCCTCCCCAAGAAAATGTGCAGCCACACACTAAACAGTGACCCTCTGAGATCTGCACTTGGGGTTATCACTAAAAGGATTGTGGAAACAACCTGTGGGCAACAGAACTGAAACAGGACAAAGAGGTTGGGCCGTGCACACGAATCAGGCACGGCCATTATCTCTAACAAGCCTTGAGATGTGTTTGCCTGCCTACACCTGGGCACCACACACATTATTCTTCCTTTGCTACTGGAAGGACACCTCCCTCCCCTGAAACATCGAGTTGCATGTTCTGTTTTTCTCTATTTGCAGACAGACACAAGAGCCTCATGAGCATCCCATCCAACAGGAAGGTTTATATTCATGATTTGAGGGTGAAGCCCCATGCTGAACCACACATCACACAGTGTCAGTTTAATTGGGATGTTCCAAACCTGGTTCTCTGTAAAGCACAGTGGACATGAGCAGTTTTTCTGTCTGCTGCCTGAAGCAGGCAGGATCAGAACAGAAATAAGAGTCTGAAAATCATCTTGGATTTACTTCACATGTGAAAACAGTTCTTACAGTGACTATTTTATGGCAACAAATGATGCTTTCTCTTTGCTGTGCCCAAACAGCCTAAAATGTAACATTCCATTCTTCCTAATGCATTCCAAATAGTGAGCACAGGTATAAACTTCAGGAAGAGCTGAGTCTTGGGAAATAGGGGAAATTAAATTCTAATGCTGTACCAACCTACTGCAGTAACCAATGCTGATGAATCTTTCCTATCAATGTTACTCTCACCCCCAAACTCCCTCCAGTTTAAATAAAGAAGAGTGATGCAAGTTGGAAAGAATCCTGCATTATTTATGTAGTAATGCAGTAGGCACCTGAGAAATGAAGGTTTAGATGCACTTTTGCCAAGCTAACACTGCTCAGGTGTTGCACAGTCTTTCTTGCAAGGTTTGCCTGTATAGTAGTGCTGCACTGCTTGGCCCAAAAACTGCTATGAAGCTCCCAAAGGGAAACCACAAAAGCCCTGAGGGAACACAAAGCAATGAGGGAAAAGGAAGAAAGCTTCAGCTTTGTTCCTTTCCAGAAAACTAAAGACCTTTCCTCCTGCCTGCTCCAGGTATTTGGAAGGCTACAGTCAGGGCCAGGTAAGGATGGAGCAGCACCACTTCCCTGAGGCACAATTCTCTCCAAATATCCATTTGTTCTCCTTAATAGCTAAACTCCAGTGGCCTTTCCTAGAACCAGCTTAAATGCAGTGAAGGTGCACAGGGTGCACAGTGACCCGGGATGTGCCTGTGTGCCCTGAGAGCTCTGGAAGGAAGCCAGCAATCCACTTTTGCCCAGGTTATGCCAGGCTTTGCCCTTCCCTGTGTTTGCATGCAGGAGCAGGAGGGCCAAGGCACAAAAGCAGAACGTGAGCTCATCCCAGCAGCTCCAGCCTGGGAAACACAGAGGGACCAGCCAAACATCCTCCTCGTCAAAGGGAGCTTGGCTGGGCCCAGCTGTGTGCTTGTACTGCTGAGGGACTTGGCTCCAGGTTCCCAACTGAGGTGCAGACCCACGAAAGGCTTTATCTCACTGCAGAAACACTGCTTTAACCTTAGGGAGAACAGGGCTCTGACCTGAGCAAAGCTCAGGCTTGGATGCCTCGGCCTTCCCAGACACACTGCAGCCTTCCAGGAGAAGTTACAGGCAGGAATCTCTGAATGTCCTTAGCAAAAGTGGCCTTTGCCACAGCTGAGAGCAGCCCCAGCATGGCTGTGCAGAGGCACAGGCACCTCGAGCTTTGGAGCAGGACCGGGAGCCTCCTGGCTACATCCAGACCCTCCAAACATTCCCAGCCTCCAAACATCTCCACATGGCACCACTGGGCAGAGAGCTCAAGGCTTGACTTTTGTTAAAACTGAAAAAAATCCTGTCCTTCCCAACAGCAGACAGGGAAGGAAGGATCTGTTATAATCAATGTCTCCATAAAGAAAATGTATTCAAGTTATAAAAACTGCAGCATTTTAAAAAGCAGCTTTCTCTTCTTCCTTAACTCCTCACTCATGATTACTGTGTGTTTCACACAGATTTTGGCTTAGTTGATCAAGTCCTGAAGTGTTCCTCTGACAGTGGCTGCTCAAATAAAATGGCAAGGAGTGGCCTGTGAGGAAAAATCCCAGTCCTGCTTATGCCAACAAAAGGCTGCTGTTGCCATCAGTGAGTGCCTGGTTTCACTTTTGAGTCCATGCACACACAGTTTCTGATTGTAAACAAGTGAAGTGGAACACAGGCATGGTCTTACCTGAAAATATAACAGCAACAAGACTGAACAGTAAAAAGAACAGAAAGAAAAATAAGAGGAAAAAAAAAGAAGAAAAAAGGAAGGGAAAGGAAAGAAAAAAAAAAGAGGGAAAAGGGAGTAGAAAAGAGAAAAAAAAGAGAAAAAGAAGAGATAAAGAAGAGAAGGGAAAAGAGAGGGGAAAAGCAGGGAAAAAAAGAGGGTAAACAGTAGGGGAAGGGAGGGGGAAGAAAATGAGAAAAGAAGAGGAAAAGAAGAGGAAAAGAAGAGGAAAAGAAGAGGAAAAGAAGAGGGGGGGAAAAAAAGAAAGAAAAAAGAAGAGGGGGAAAAGAGAAAATGTGACTAAAAGGACCACAATAATTGCTATATATATTCCATTCAGCAGATTTCTCTTCCAGAGCAGTATGTAAATGTCAGTGAGCTACATCCTTTAGTAATCACCAGCATATCTTGTAACTTCATCGTCAGGAAGAGTCAAAGTTTAAAAACATTATCATAGGAGATGGAGACTGAGTATGAACTTTCAATGACAAATGCAAGAAGCTGGTCTCAGAACATTTTGAGCTAGCTAAATCAATATATCTCCCTAAACACAATGCTGTAATTAGAGCAGAGAACCAAGCCCAGCTGTACCAAAAGCAGGGGAGATGGAAGCAAAGGTAAATTCCATTTAAACACAGGCTCACATTTAGTTCTGCAGCTACTACAGCTTGATCTGGCCTGGACCACAGCAAGGAAAGGGCAATTTCTGTTCCAGCATCAGCTACTAATGACAGGAATGAACAAGAATTAGCTGCCTGCAGTATTTATAACTGGGGACACTCTGTGAGGATTTCCAGAGCACATCACCCTGCAAGTCAGGCAGATTCACCCCCACTGCAGAACCAGCACCACTTTTTATCCCTAGATAAAGAGACTCTCGCTACAACTAACTCCAGAGACTAAATATCTGGGTTTATTTGAAATTATTTTAGTAGAATTTCAGCAAAACAATTTACTCAGACTGCTTTAGTGAAAGCAATTGACTTTTCATCCTGATTTTATTGCTGCTGCTGGGGGAAATGAAACCAACTTCTCATGGTAATTCCAAATAATTCTTTGGTAGTTCTTTCCTTTACAGAAAGGCAATAAAATGGCCTTGTTGTTAGTATAATACCAGGTATGAAGAGACTGCTCTGATCACCCTTCTTATCCTGGCAACACAATCTGATGGATGGAGTGCTGCAGATGCACTCCAAGGGCAGCCCCTGAGGCCCAGAAGTACCCACAGATTTTGGTTAATGTGTCACACAGCTGCTAGAACAACTTCAGAAACCTCAGAGTATTGTGCCAGCATTTTGCCCTCAATTTTGCTTTTTCTTCAACCTCTGTAAGAAAACTTGGCAGGTGTGGATGGTGGGTTATGGTTCCCAATTCTGCTGTTTCAGAGTCACTGGGGTGTCTTTACGTGTAACTTGGGCAACATCCCACTCCTCTGGTTAGGGAAAAAACCCAAAAAAAGCAGCTAGGCAGCAAAGCAACTGGAAAGATGATATTCCTCCCCAAATCATCCCATCCCTGGGAGCACACCCTGGGCATTTCCCTCCTCACCTGCTCCAGGCTGTCCGAGGCAGCCCCAGTTAACAACTCCCTGCAGGGAGACCCCTCTAGGGAGGGTGGTTACACAGCTCAAAGGAACTTCTAATCCAACTCCTGCTTATTTTGGATCAATGGAAAAGTGCATGGCCTGTGCTGCTGGAAACCCAGGCTTCTGTGCTCCATGTTACCTCTGTTTTCCCTCGAATCTCTGTGGAATTTGTTTGCACCAATCATAAGCAAATAGCAATAAATTTTTTACTTTTCTAAAAAGTTCTTTAAGTGATGCAAAACTAAAATTTACAGAGCTAAAATGAAATAATGCTTGATTTATTTTTTCACAACATTTTCTGATAGCATTTTCTGATAGCAGCCCAAATCCAGCTACCTCTGCACACAATTTCTCTAGTTCCAAGAAGGAGATGTAAATCTCCTACATTTAACTGGGAGACATTATCTCGATTAAATTTATGAAGAGAAAGAAGGAATTTTCCTCACCCAAAACCACAGAAAACAGTGAAGGGAAAATTAGAACTCATGGGGGCAAAATGCCTCGCAAGCTGTGCAGGGGTTAGTTAAATATAAAAGCATGCTTGGAAACCAGCACTCGGCCAAGCAGGCACCTAGCAACAAAATGCTGCACGTGATGTGGTTTTAAATAGGAGGCAAAGTGGTGCTGGTGAGTGAAACAAGAATTCCTCTTTGAAACATCTCCTGCTACTGGGCTACCAAATGCCACGAGGCCGAAGATGCCCCCACGACACCAAAGTGAAGGACAAAATTCTGTTCCCTGCTGTGTTTTGGCAGGGGCTGTACCTTCTCCAGAGCCACAGACAGCTTCTCCTTTTCTCTGTGGATTTTGCCCAGAAAAGCAGGAACATATTTAAAGGATCTGATGTTATGAATTTGGGATGCTCAGGTGGCTGTGGCACCTCCAGCCATGAAGGGATGAGGAGGGCACTCGAGACAGGTGATGTCTTTTGGGGTGTGTGGAGAAAAATCCCTTGAGGTTCAGCCAAAAAATGTGTCCCCGGGATAACTTCACATCAGTGACTGCACCTTAGATTGTCCTTTTCCTTATTTTTCAACTTGATATCCTGAAAAAAGCTGTGTGACCGACCCTGCAATTTACCACTGTGGTGATGGCATTTTATAGTCCTGCACCTTGAACAGCTACAGCACTGTTCTCAGGCTGACAGTATAATGTACAGCTCCATGCATGTCTAACAGCTGGAATTAAGAGCTTAAATCTGCTTGGTGAGATGTATGGCTCTTAAAACACAGGCAATGATGGAAATAAAATAAGGAAAAGAACAACGGAAAAGGGTGTTATGCACTCCTTAGCACTAAACATCATTTCACTTACAGTTGTTCCCTTAAAAGAAAAAAAAAGAAAAAAAGAAAAAAAGAAAAAGGAGAATAAAAAGGAAAAAAAAGAAAGGAAAAGGAAAAAAGGAGAACTTGCCAAGTGTAAAAGTCTGTGCCATGAAATCCCAACAGATCCAATAAGTAATATAAGAAATCTTTGTGATGTACAAGATGGACTTCAGCTCTCGGGGTACATAAACTGTCACAATTTAACAAATATAAAATGCAAACAAATGCTTCAAGTTGTGTAAAAATAGGGCAATGCTGGTCATACTGAAAATGGGGAACAAAAAGAAAAGGCACCAACCCATCCAGCAAGTCATGAGTCCAAACCAACATCTTGCAACTTCAGCTATCACAACAGCAGTGCCCAAATGCCACCTTTGGAGCCCTTTTCCACTTTGCAGTTCTAAAAGCATGTTTTATCAGTTCCTCCTGACTTGGGGAATGTTTTCCCTCGTGTAACTGCTGAAGCTCTGGGTGTGGCACAGAGGGATTACCTGATGCCATCAGTCCAGTGGCAGAGAACTGCAGAATCCCTGGGCAGGTCCTGGGCAGCTCCCTGTGGAGGCTGTTTGAGCAGAAGGGTGTCAAAGCAGCCCAGGATTTCCATAAAACTGCAGAGAAGTCAGTGAATTCACAGACCCCTAACCATGGCAATCTGGCCATCGAGACCAAAAAGGCTTCAAGCCATAATGATCACCACAGCAATTAATTTACTGTGTGCACACGCACGGAGGCTGCTTAACCCTGAACACACAGACACAGACATAGATGTGGCTGCTTCTCACACCACTGACATTCTGCCTGTGGGACGTTATATTTCTCCTGGATAATGTTATTACATATTTTATTGACGTCAATAACCTTGTTTTTCGAGGACAGTAATAACTTCTGGCTATTTTTACTTACGAGCAGGAATTTGCAAATATTAATTGAGGTCCATGATCCTTCATGGTAATAGTTACCAGAATGTTCAGAAGGGATCATCACAACTTCTCCCGTAAACAGTGCCAGGCCAAGAACAAACATAAATTTAAGTTAGCCTTTCAGTTGCTCTCACTGTGGTTTTTTTACTCCGTGAACTAATAAAAGAAGAAGCTATCATAAAACACTTCTATTTCACCCTTTTCCACATGATCCACCTTATTTCAGCTGCAAGAGAATAACAAATGGTTTGGGAAATGTGCAGGAAAGCAAAAATGATTAAATGATATTTTCCCAGCTTTCAAAATGCAATGTTTGAAGGCAGCAAATTGGGCAAGGAAAGGGGACACTCATTCCCTCTTCCCTGTCGCTGTGCAGCTCAGCTCTGCTTTCTTAGCCTGACACTGGCAGAGGTGGACAGAGGGGGTACAAAAGCATAAACCCCTGGAACAGACCTGCTGCATCAAGGGACAGTGTGTTATGAAGCTGTTCTGCCACTTCCAGGTATTCTGTGTCCAAAGCAATAATAATAACAATGAAAAACGTCTGTGCTGTGCCGTGGGCCGCTGTAAAACACCTCGGACTTTTCCAAAAGCACCTTGCTGCATTCTGACTTAGCTCTCCCTGTTCATTTCTGTTCTCCTGTAGCCTGCTCCAGACACCTTGGCAGAGCAGCAGCCCACACAGTCTGTCCTGCTGTGGGCACCTCCCAGGGAACTTCCTTTTCCCCTGGCTCCTTTTCCTTCTCGCCATTCTGCAGGGAAAGGAGTCCCTCAGAGGCCACAGAATCCTGAGGCAGCAAAGGAAGCCGAGGTTACACCAAACCCAGCACCTCTGAGGGCTGGAGAGCATGAGGAGGAACAAAGTCTCTCATTCAGGTCCTACAATAATCAATCAGCCTGAAGAGCCATTTATTGTAACACCTGGAACACAAGTGACCAAAAACTTTTGAATAAAGACACAACCAAGGACAGCAAAACCCACTGGATCATAAACAAAGAGCTCTTTTGTACAGTGATAATTGGAGTTTTCCTCCTCAATATAGTCCTTTGTTCACTTTATGGTTCACCAATGAGCTTAATGCATTTATAATTCAATCTCTGACTGCCTGCTATGAATAAAGGATTGGGCCTGATAGGAAAGGTCATGTTGACCTTGAGAGCTATCAAGTGACAAGACATTTTAGCAATGGAGTAAACAATTTAAATACATCTTGGGAAACAGACAGATCCTACAAACTTACAATCAAATGATACTTTGTTCCAATAAAAAGTTTATCCTGTCTCTTCCAGCTCTGTTAATGCTGTGATTTTTATGTATTCCCTGTCAACTTGACAACCCAGTTTATCAATTACAGCTTTGTTACCAAGCACATTTTTCCACCACATAAAGTTTGCAACCCCCAAAATACAAATCTTCAGAAATGCACATTAGGAACACTTGCCTTGTTATTGAACTAAACCATCTTCAATAATGTTCATACAAACATGACCATACCTTTATTTCTAACTCTTCTGTGAAGTAACTCCCCACTAGCCAGAACTTGCACCAGTGCAAATGAAGAGAAACTGGAGTTCCTAAGCCCTTTTTTTGAGGGGGACATGTGTCTCAAACACATTCTCCCAGTCAGAGAAGCAGGCCCTATACTTACATATAGATTGTTTCATGATGCATTACTGCACAATAACTCCCCACTAGCCAGAACTTGCACCAGTGCAAATGAAGAGAAAACACTGAGAAACTGGAGTTTCTAAGCCCTTTTTTTGAGGGGGAAATGTGTCTCAAACACATGCTCCCAGTCAGAGAAGCAGGCCCTATACTTACATATAGATTGTCTCATTATGCATTTCTGCACATAACAGGGAAAGAATTCCAAAACTAATAAAAGGTCAGTTTTTGGTAAATTTTGTGGAAAAAATGGAAATTACAAAATTTCACAGCTCTCTTTCTCTCCTATATAAAATATTTATTTTTTTCCCCTCCAGACTATTGTCTGGCAGGGGAAAGAATTCCAAAACTAATAAAAGGTCAGTTTTTGGTAAATTTTGTGGAAAATGGAAATTACAAAATTTCACAGCTTCTCTCCTATATAATTTTTTTTTTCTTTCCTCCAGACTACTGTCTGGCATCTGTTGACAAAACCTGACTATTTAATGGTCTGCACAAGCTTGGCTGACAAAATTCCCAATAGATAACACCCATCTACTGACAGATGACAATGCCCTCCCAGTTAGGATCACTGCTCCAATAATCTTCTGTGCTCTTCACAGCACCATCAAAACCCATTTATTTATTTATTCATCAGCTTCCAGTGAAGATTAGCACTTATCCCAGTGAAGCTGGAAGACAGAAGATGTCTTTTTCCTTATCATCCTCCAGATAAACCCAGAGAACAGATCACAGCACTTAGTGCTGATCACAGCAAAAAGTTTAACCTCAGAAATTACAGTCCCACAAATCAGAAGCAGCTGAAGGACAGCCAAAATAAAATTCTGAAACGAAACCATTCTGGCTTGTCTCATCAATGACTTAAATGGAGCAGGGATGGCATTGATCAAAGGCACTGGAGGAGGCTCTGCCAGTGTCCCGGGTGTGCTTGGCAGCAGCTCCTTGGTAGCTGCCTCTGGGAGGCTGCAGGAGCCTTGGGTGCACCCCACAGATGTGCAGGTGTTCCAGCACAGCTGGATCCACAGCAGCCTTGGCACAGGAAACCAGGGCAGCTCTGTGGCCTCGGCATTTCGTGAAGGAAAGAGATGCAACAATCTCTTCTATGAGACAAAGCAGGATGTGCAGGTGTTCCAGCACAGCTGGATCCACAGCAGCCTTGGCACAGGAAACCAGGGCAGCTCTGTGGCCTCGGCATTTCGTGAAGGAAAGAGATGCAGACAAAGCAGAAGAAAAGCAGTGAAACAAGTGCTGTTGGGAGGGCTACAGCCTTTCATTTCCTGCCAGGGATTTTCTCCAAGGGATTCTACTTTTGGCTTTTCTTCCTCCTGGAAAACCAGACCTGGGAAAGCATCTCAGGGGCTGCCCTGCAGTGCTGGACTGGCAAGGGGGGAGAAAGGAAGCACAGCAAGCTCTGTGTGTGCTTGTGTGCAGGGCGAGGCAGCACAGACAGCTCCAAGAGGACTCTGATCTCAACCAAAAGCAGCAGCTTTGCAATGCTCTGAGATCCAGGAACATCACCTAGGCATGAGACAGTGGAAAGCTGCCCACATTCCCTGTACCACGGCAGCTCTGGTTTTAAACTCTGGGAAGTAAAAATAAATTTGAACAGGTTTTGTACATTACTTAATCTATCAAGAACATTGACACACTAAAACCACAGCACAGCATTGTCCAAGCTCCTAATTTCTGAGACTTCACTGAAGACTTGATATCAAACTCTATTTTGTTTACATGCTAAAGCAGTTCCATGGACCTCTACAGAGCTGGTCAGGGAAGCTGAACTGCACAGCTTTCTGGTGTTTCTGATCAGGAAATCAGTGATCATTTTCTTCCATCCTGCTAGGTTTACTTGGAACCTGAATTATAAAAGCAATTTTCAATAATGCACTGGGTGCATGAAGAAGCCTTTTCCATAATAACACCACTGATTTAAGAGGGATGATACTTCACAGAGCACAATCACATTTGAAGAGTTCTTATTATAGTAACTCCTCTATAACTGCAGCATTAAATAAGTTCTACTGTGTTATGAAAAAGCCTTGAAAATACTCTTTGAAGTTACTTAAAGTTACATTATGGCCCTGTCACTTCTTCTTTTGGAAGAAATAAGACCTGGGAATTGGGGAGAGGCACAGAGTCAGAGGGTTGGTGTGACAGCTCCACTGCAGGCAGCTGTGCCACAGTAAGAACCACCCTGACCCAGGGGCAAAGCATTTCTTACAGCACAGCAAACCTGGCTCCTCTCCTTCCTGCGCTTCTCAATCCTCTTCTGAGCACACAGCAAGAAAGCCAGACCTTCTTACACGTTTTGGCAGTGCTTTTTGCTGCCTTGGGATAAATCTGCCCTGAAGCAAATGAGTGAGGCCAGGGGGAGAGCCCCCCCATAACTGGCTGACCTTTTCTCATTAACTGTGTTTTTTGATATTTCTGAGGAGACACTGACGGCATTTTTTGTCTCAAATCTCACCTGCTGAAATGTCACACTGCACATCAAAGTTCAGGCAGCAAGATGAAGATGACTGACCCAAACCTCTCCATTAAATACAGATCAGTCAGAGAAACTTGACTTCTGCCCTTCCAACTGAAATCCTTTAGGAAATCAATCCCATTAAGGATCATGCACAGAAGTGCCTATAAGCGAGCAGCTGAAGTGACTTAATTAAATCCCTGCATTTTGCTCACTTACATGCAAGAATTTACCTCACGTGGAGTTAAAAAACCCCACAAAGTGATGTAGGGATGCTGCCATGGATTACTCAAAGTGTAAGAAACCTTCATTTGGTGCTAAGTGTGCAGCCCTGGGATGCAGATCACTCCAGGAGAAGCAGGAGGGTTATTTTCCACTGCAGAGCAGCGGGAGGTGGGCAGATCCCAGCTTGCCAAGGGACTTCTCCAAATGGCACAAAGTACTTGCAATTTGTGTTCCTACTGACTGTGCTCCCCACACACCGAATCTCTCCTCAGCTTCTGGCTCATTTTAAACCCCCGAGAGTGAAAGCCTGCTTTGAACAGTTGTTGTAGTTCTTCCCAAAGGAACTTTTCAGCTGCAGTCTCTACACATCACCTAAAAGACTATGAATCTGTTGTTTGAAACCCTGTGGTCCCATTAAGAAATCAGAAAGCTGAAAGCCCAAAAAAGTCAATGCCTTTAGAAGCTTGGAAATTTAGGAAATACAGCTTTCATGCTCTCGGTGTCCCTGTCTGGAATGGGAAGTAGGATTACTTTTCTGCTTCACCTGATAAAGCTGATAAGTCTCTAGTCCCAGTGCATAAATGAATCAATAACGTTATTTCTAACTTGAAGACACACCCCAGTAAGTTTTAAAATCCAGTTCTTGTGTATATCTGACTTCCTGACAGTGGCAATGCATCACACGCCCCTCTGTATGAGCAGTGAAAATTCAAGGGAAATTTTTGTCCCAGGACAGCCCAGACTGCAGTACTGTATTCCCTGGATAAATGGTCACGACTTCAATGTTCCCAGATTTCTCTGTGTTGAAGCACACAACTGACAGCTTTGCAAACCTGAATCACGTCACTTTTCCACCACACACAGCAATTAGGCAACGCAATGGCAACAACATTTACATCCTTTCCACCCTACACCTGCCAGAGGGAGCTCAGCAGCACTGGCTCACTTTGCAATCACAGCTGAACAGCTCTAATCCTTTAAAAATGGAACTTTATCCCAAATTGTGGCTTTGCCAGCTCCAAATCAAACTGCACAAGGAGAGGTGATGGTGCTTCATGGTTTTGATGTAGATGAACATTAAGTTCAGTTTCCAGACAGGGCAGGAACATTTTAACACATGTATTGGTTGCTTAGAAGCAGGGAAATCTAAAGGACAAGTGAAAACATCACTACCCAATGTCACAAACTAGGCAAGTATCATGAAAAATGCATTTCTCTGCGCCAAGGGAAATACAGGTTGGATATTAGGGAGAAGTTTTTACAGAAAGGGTGATAAAATTCTGGAATGCTCTGCCCAGGGAGGTGGTGCAGTCACCATCCCTGGGTGTGTTTAGCAAAGCCTGGATGTGGCTCTGCGTGCCAGGGTTGAGTTGAGGTGTCAGGGCTGGGTTGGACTCGATGGTCTTGAAGGTCTCCTCCAACCTGGGCATTCTGTGTGAATCCTGTTGGGTTGGACTCAATGGTCTTGAAGGTCTCCTCCAACCCAGTGACTCTGTGAATTCTGCGAAAGGTTTTGGCAAGATAACTGAAATTATAACTCATGGAAAGCACCCACCCTGCCTGTTCTTGCACTGTCACATCAGCCAAGTGCACAAATACCTGAGGGATGTGTGGGATCCACAGCACAGGGCAGGAAAGGAAAGCATTGGGAGCAGGTTCACAGCAAACAAAGCAGATGGTGGCACCTTCTCAGCTCTCCCAAAGAGCTAAAGCAGCACCAGCACTTTGTGAACCCAGCTGGAAAATGGGCAATTCCTCCTGGTTTTGCATGCTGGAGGTTTTCTGCAGAACTGCCCTTCCCAACCCTCGCAGTGCCAAGGTAATTAGTTCTTCCAGCTCCCCGTGTGTTAATGGCTCTGTGGATGACAGGCCCTCAGATAAATGGCACCGGGGACAAAGACACCACCAGATGTTAATTCAAGCTACAAAGCTCTGCTCCAGGACACTGACTCACCTGCTCCCTCCTCATCAGTTTGATTTTGAAGTTTAAATCAGAGAAACAGAAATGGGGAAAAGGAGTGCTGGATCCAGCTTTTTCTCACCATCAGCACTCATAGTCAAAGAAATCTGCACTTTATTGACTCTCAACACCTTGACCCAGAGTCCCTATTCCCAGACCAGTTAACTCAAAAGGTATCTATTTTGTGCACTGGACTTCAGAAAAAACCCCAAGCACAGAAATCCATCTGGATGGAAAACAGGGTTTTACCAGAAGATTATAATTTTTTTCCCCTTAACAGCAGAAGAAACTCAGAATGAATCATTTAAATATAATATCTGAGAGCATGCTGTTAACCTCTAACATTACTGAAACTGTGGCTCCAGAAAGATATTTTTTTTTTATCAAGGTATCATTTCATAACAAATTATGTTTAAGCAGTTTGATTCATTTTAGCAGACCAAAACTCCTTGCTCGGACCAGACAGTGGTGAAAAAAATCTCTCTAATAAACTGAGGCTGAAAAGAAAAAGTAGTTCACCTCTCTATATGAAAATTTAATATGTATTCTTATATTTTTCCTGCGGCCAAGAAGGAAAAAGAATCAGATCTGACTAACTCCCCACAGAACAACAATTCTGGTGTTTGATTACCTTTTAAAAGGCAATTCTAACCCAGTTTTTTAAAGTTCACATACAGCAAATTGCTGCCAAGAAATGGATGGGCAGTTTTTGAGAGTTATTGCCTGGAAACATTTCCCTAAACCAACAGAGCTCCTGACAGACCTGCAGTGAGTGATCCCTTCTGAACAGACTGTGCCTCCTGTCTGCTCCTCCATCCTCCAGCTCACACCCATCCCCAGGAACTGGGAATGTGGTCTGGAGTGACAGGTAAAGCTCACAGAGAAATGTGGAATCTTCGTGAAAAGTTTCTTTTAGAAAGACAGGAGTGAGGATCTTGGTTAAAAGTTTGAGTAAAGGATATTCTGAGGAACAAGGGGAAAGAGGCAGAGACAAATTTTCATGCAGGAATGCAACACCTTCCCACCACACTGATTAGATCCAGGATTCACATCCAGGTTTTCCCTGGATTTACACTGTTACACGACAGGGGAGAATGTAGAGGTGAAGTTAAAGATGACACTCACCTATGGAGTGAGTAATTATACTGAAAAAAAAAACCAACAAAACAAAGCCACTCCACTTGACTGCCAAATCTGTTAGAAAACACTGTGTACTTTACCTGTTTATAGCTGTTATGTCTACTTTCCTAAAATTAGCTTTCCTCTGACACCCAGCTGAGGTTTCTAAAAGCCTGTCCTGTCATGGTTTTATATCCAAATCTGGAAAAAAAGCCACAAAACTTGCTTGCTGAAATGCTTTATCCAAAAGTTATTTAATAAAGGGTCTTATCTTTCCCCCCACCACAGACAGTTTTTACTGGATTTTCTGCATTTAATTTTAGAAATCCCTATGATTTGTTCAGTGCTCGTTCTCAAAGCACATAAAAGTGTTTTGTAAACGTTTCCTAAGAGGCCACGCAATGGATGCTGATAAGAAAGCACCCCCAGAAACACCCCAGACAGTTCTGTGTTTAAGCCCTGCTGTGTTTGGAGGGAGGAAGGCTGCGCTGGGAGCAGATTTCCCTGCTGGCAGGGGCAGGATGCTGCTCTGGCAGGCAGGAGGGACGGGGTGCTGCTGCTGGCAGGGCAGGGCTGTGGAGCTGGCAGCTCTGGAGGTGGGGGATTCGAGACACACACCCAGCATGACAAGATTTACAGCTGGGAGTGGGAAGGAGACAGGGGAGGAGGCAGCTCGTGGGTGAACAAGTGGAAAGAAACAGTGAGACAGCAAGGAGGCTCTTCCCAGGTAACTCCTGAGGGTCTCTGGCCTGATGCTGAAGTCCAGAGGAGAAAGCTTTCCACCAGGTATCAGCCCCAAACCCCAGCCTGGACACTTCTGAAGAGAATAAAACCAGCAAAAAAATAGAAAAACTGGCACAAAATCATTCCACCTACAAAACCCTCCCTAGTTTACATCAGCAAAGAATTTGGTGCAAGGGAAATGGTGCTGCAGCAAATAAAGACTGTGGAGATGGTGGGAGTTGGAAATGACAACCTCATGGAGTCCTCAGCCCCCACAAGTGCCCCGAGCCTGAAACCCCTGAATAATCCCCAGCCCACTTGTGCCGTGCCCAGGAAATAACACAGCTTTGAGCTCGCCTGGCTGGGGTAAAACAAAAGCTTTTGTGACTCACGACAGAAGCCTGAATGCTAAAATTTCCTGCAGAACTATTGAGTGTGTCTTTTGAAACAGAGTGCTTATTACCAGGGACTTGTCGTCCCAAGAGCAAGTGTAACCTTGACATCTGCTTATTTTCTTTCAGAAAACCACCTTGCTCAGTTATTATGTATTGAAAGCTTGATGGTTGCCAGCAGCTAGAAGGGTACAAGCCACCAAGCAAGTGCCACAAAGTGGTAATATTGAAGCTGCAGGATGTAAGGCTGCTGAGAGAACAAATAAACACTATTGGTACAGATTTAAGAAGGAAAGAAATCTGGATTTCCCCTAAGAAAAATATAAAGCAAGCCTTGCACAACTTCATTCCACGGAAAAGTTCTATGAAATACATCCCTTTGCTTTTCACTTGCTTGGCTGTCACCTCGTGAAGGCTGGAAAGGGAATGGATGCCAGAAATAGAGAGAGTGGTGAGGTCTGGCTGGGCAAGGATGAACTGAATTCCCCCCCTCCTCACAGCAATCCCTGACAGCTGGTGGCAACCAGGAGAAGAGTTCTGCCCTGCACAGCCTCAGTGAAATACTCTGCAGAGCTGCAGGATGCTGAAGGTGTCTCCTAAAGCTGGATTAATGACACCTGGGTGGGTTCCCCCAAAACTCTCTCTGTGCAGTTTGTGTCCCTGAACTGATCCCCAGTCATTAAAGCAGAACACATTCACCTCACCACCTCTCCCTCCCACACACCTGAAGGGACAGTCTCCAGTTCTCCTGGCTTTTCCTTCATGGAACGAGGTGCTGGAATAGGTGCAGAGGTGGTGACAGAAGGGGTGGCTCCTTCACAATGCCAGGAGGTTTATGGGGAGCAAGGACAAATTAAATTAGTCAGTGACTTTTGGCTGAATTCTCCAAGCGGGGGATCACACTGGCTCTCCATGTCCCAAAGGACACTAAAATCCTGGCTGCGTGCAGCCTGGAAACCTGCTGGCTGTGGGAACAGAAAATAAGATAATAAAACTCCCTATGGATTTAATAGCACCATACACGTCTAGCTGGGGAAACTTCAAGGTCACTGGACAATATTTAAGATGCTGATACTTAGTCATGCAATAATAATGTCAGCTGCAATTAAATGCATTTGAATTGAGGGCCCTAAGTGCCTTGCAGAACATACCTTTTCAGCTGTGGGGATAAAAACAGCTTTTAGGGCTCATTCCAGAAGTGTCTGGTACAGAATGATGCCCATAGTTTTTCATATTGAAGTTAATTCAGACATTTTAAAACACACTTGTAAATAAAGCACTACCAGGAACAGTCTAGGTGATCACACTGGAATCAGACACAGAATGTGTGATGCTATAAAACACCATGATCAGGAGGGAAAAGCAGGCTTTCCACAGGTACCATTTCCACAGGTGGCATGCTCTGCGTGTCCCTATATTGCAAAGATGCTCAAGGCTCTAGCTCTGAGGCAGGAGAGACTCTGCAGTGGGAAGAGCCAGGATCCAGCAGCCAAGGGGAAAGTCCCGGTGGGGAGCGGCCTGATGGTGCCATGTCAGTATGGGAATTTTTCTGCCAATTTTTCTTTTCACTGCAAGGTGAACTCAGCTCTCCTTCCTCCCCCAGCTCATAAAAGCCAGTTCTTGTCTCCTGGTTTCAGATGCTGTTCCCCTCCTGCAGCCCGTGGAGAAATCCCCTTCCTGCAGCCCTGCCCCGAATTTGGCTTCAGCAAAAAGTTCCTCCCACAGCCCTGCTCGAAGCCTTTGGCCTCTCCTCCAACATCCTTTCCAAAATCCCACCGAGCCTCTTGGCAAAAACAAGGGCAAGCTCTTGCCCAGCTGCCAAACACCCACCAGCTCTTTCTCTTCCCTCTTCCTTCCCCTACTCAAAATGCTCTCAGCAAAACCTTCTCAGTGTCTCTCTGCCAGTGCAGCTTGGAAATAAATTCCCTTACTCTGAGCCCCTGAGCCTCTGCCCCAGCTCACAACTTTGGCCTTGTCTATGCCTAAAATAGCTTTTCTTTTCGTTTCTTTCCTCTCCCTGTCCTCTTGCCTGCACCCCTTATTTCCTGCTTCCTCTGTGCACCACTTCAAGAGCAGCAAAGATTGAGGAACACTGCTTCTGTTAATGGTGTCATTTACAACGACTGGAAGGCTTTTTCCTTTTCCTGATGAGAATTTCTGCGCAGGTTTTGGTGTTGCCAATCTTATTTGCTGCCCACATGTTGAGGAACACTGCTTCTGTTAATGGTGTCATTTATGACTGGAAGGCTTTTCCTTTTCCTGATGAGGATCTCTGGGCAGGTTTTGGTGTTGCCAATCTTCTTTCCAAACAGATCTTTGAAAATTAGCTTTAAAAGCCTATGAAAGCAAAACAGTTGAACAGAAATTTGCTTTTAAAACCCCGATCTCTTTGGAAGTATTTTTACACCAGCTGTGTGAACCCTCCAAGCAGCTAAACCACCAAGCAATGAAGGCATTTTTAGCTGTTGGGGTGGGATAACTCATCCTGCCTGCCCTTCAGGGCCAGGCCCAGGTGGTCTCTGGGTCATGGCCATTCTTGGACACATGAGAATTTACCCTTCCAGAACCAGGCACTCTGGCTCACACCTTTCAGTGCATCACGTCTCTAAGGACAGTGTGTGATCACCTGAGGGCAACACAGAGCTCCTAAAGCCCCTTCCAGCAGAGATGGCAAAACCAAAATTCCTGAGCCTTGAGCCCCAGTCTGCAGTTAGGACAGTTCTTTTGAGGCTGCCTCAACTATTTCAATAATAAAAATATCTACTTTTTAAAAAAAATAAGTTCTGTTTGTCTTTTTCATGCTAGCTATAAAGCAAGCTTTAAATCTTGTAAGGTACTTGTGTCCTGTTTACCCAGCTAGAACAACAGAAATCCAAGTAAATGCAGAGGTTTTGCTGACAGGCAATAAACTCAGAGCTCATTCTATTCCACTGTCAGGAGCTGGGAAAACACATAGCAGGAAGATTTGAACACCCACAAAGCACCAAGAAGAATTTGGCATTTAGCTCAAAGCCCCACCTCTGTCCCAGACAGTGGCATGGGGAGGGATTTCAGCAGGCAGGTGAAATCCCAGCCCACAGATCTGCCTGTTCTCCATCCCCAGCAGGATGGAGAGAGGACAACAATTCACCCTTTAACAGCCAGTGGGAAGGGATGGCAGGGCAAAGGGAATAACCAGGTCAGGATATGACACCTGAATTTAGGGGCTGTGAGTCCCTCAAAGCAGCAGTTCCTCCCCACTGAGAATTCCTAAAACCCCACCTGGAGCCAAATCCTGCCCCATCCATGGGGGGTTCACTCATTAAGCCTTTAGGGAGCTTGGAAATAAAATGCACATTTCTCTGCTAGCTGTAAATCCTTTGTCACCTGGCAAATCTGGTCTATTTTCCTACCACTTTTACTCATAAAAGTACTACTGTTCTGTCTGAATTTACATGGTGCTTTTATTGTGGAGACTGGGGAAGTTCAGAGTTCTCAGCAATGTTGTCATAACTCAAATTAAGTTGTGAGGGTTTCCAGACAAATTCCTTATCAGGATATTATTGCCACTGTTAAAACCCAGAGAAAAGAAAATGACTTGACAGGTCAAACAAAACAAAAAAAGGGGAAAAAAAACCAAAACAAAAAAAAAGAGCTATGGGCCTTTAACATGATGTTTTGTTAATATTCCTTGTAGTGTATATATTACAACCTCATTTACAAAACACCCAGCAAAGCAATTATTTTATTTGGGGTTTTTTTCTCGTTTTCTAAAGAATATAATTTAAAATGAAGAGCATTCCTTGCATTTCTCTTTTAGTCTTTTTAGCCCGTAAATAAGATATCAAAAGTAGGAATGAAAGCATTCTACTAAAAAGCACTTTGAAAAGAATAGTCTACCAAATTAATTCTGTGACTAATCAAAAGAACAAGCTTTATTAGTTTTATGTGCCTACTAATGACATAATTTTCTTTATTCCTGAGGACTGAAGTACTACTCTCCAAAAAGTGCTTGCAAACCCAAGATATCAATATTTAATCAGGGAGAATAAACATTAAATAACTTCACAGGAGAACTTTGCCTCATGCTCCAAACTCCTACTGCACTGGAATAAGGAAGAAAAAAAAAGAAGAGAAAACAAGAGTTTTATGATTAAAGTCAGTGAAATTCTTCCATTTGCCTCATACCTGTAGACTAAAATGGACTTCAAGTGAAGGTCCATGTGGATAAAGATTTAAGAACACAGTCAGCCACGGACTCTTATTAACTGTTTTAATAAGAGTTGACCATGTTCAAATGGAAACAATTTCTAGTCCCTTCACCACCTGCACTAAGGGTCTGCTATCAAGCAAATGCCAGAAATAAATGAGAAACAGGAAAAACTTCCAGTGCTTACAAAATTTCAAGAAATTTAAAAGACCTTTATCCAGTTTAAGAAAACAATATTTCAAAATCTAGAGTTGGACTGTGAGAACAGTAAAACCCCATCAGTATTTATATCATTTTAGGTAACTTTTTCTCTATGTTTTCTGTGACTCAGTGATAGGAACAACAATCCAACTACTTTATTTAGACAAAGAAAGAATGTTCTGCTTGAAACAAAAAGAGCCCTAGACAGTATTTCCCTTCTCCAGAGCTGTGAATGACAAAATAAAAGAGCCAGTCTCTGGAAGATCTGTTTTCTTTCTTCCTGGAGTTTGTGACTCAGCCAGCACTAACAGCAGTTTCCAAAATGTCTGCAAATGGGGGCTCGAGAGCAGCACAGCCAAATCCCAGCTTAGGGGGAGCACTTTGCAAAGGAGATGCTGCTCCTCTGGAAAAGTCAGGCATCCATAAAGAAATTTATGGAAATCACCGTCAATCTGAAAGGCTGCCCTTTCACTGAACTGCTTTCAAGTGGTTCAGTTTCTCTTGTCCCTCTGCCTACCGCAGCGAGGCTTAACCAAGAGTGAGCAACATCTTTTATTTATCACCTGAAACCCCTCTTTGTTCCTGCTCCACGCTCTGCCAAACAATCAACAGGTTGTGCCAGGGACCAGGGCTGAGGGAAATCACAGTGCTGCAGGAAACAATATTCATGGCAGGGCAGCCTCCAAAGGCACCAGCAGCACACAGAGATGGTGCCCTTTGCATGGAGGAGAACAGCACCGTGTGATGGAAACCCAGGAGGAACTTAGGCAGGGTGAATGAAGGATCTGAAACCAGAGGAGGCCACAAAGTTGATGTGAAGGCTGCAGCACCTTTCCTAGACAATGAATTGGGGGTGCAGGGAGACCTCAGAGCTTCTTCCAGGGCCTGAAGGTGCTCCAGGAGAGCTGGAGAGGGACTGGGGACAAGGGGTGGAGGGACAGCACAAGAGAAATGGCTTTAACTGTCAGAGAGTCGGTTTAGATTGAATACCAGGTTAAAAACCATTACTCTGGGAGTGGTGAGGCCATGGTAGAGGTAGCCCAGAGAAGCTGTTGCTGCCCCAGACCTGGGAATGTTCAAAACCAGGCAGGATGGTGCTTGGAGCAGCCTGGGATAGTGGGAGGTGTCCCTGTCCATGGCAGGGGGCTGGGACAAGGTGAGCTTTGAGGTCCCTCCCAACCCAAAGCACTCAATGGTTCCATGATTATGTGAAAATTTAATATAATTATAGCCATGATAGATACAAGGGATGCAAGGTCTGCAGGGAAAATAATATTGTTTATTAGAATAATTGATGCAGTTGGAAAGGATATAAATTTCTAATAGAGCACATTTCACTTTGTGCTATCTATGTATTCCTTTCAAAATGTGTCTAGATGATTACAGCTTTCCAGCAAGGCAGAAATTGCCTCATTATCAGTGAAATATTCCAAGTGATGGTACACACAGCATTGTCAAATGTGGGAAATCATGAAAGTGGGGGGGAAGGAAAAAGAGAAGACTCCAGATTTCAGCTAAAATATTTTCAAGTCAAGCTTCCTTTGCAGTGTCAGAGAAATAAAAACTTGCACTTTTTCAAAGCAATCACAAATGGCTGTAAAAAAGACAAGATCATGGCTAAACCTCTGTGTGCATCAGGGGGACAAATTCTGATGAATCCCAGCATGAAGTTGGAAAAACAACTGGAAAACTTGCTTTACAACCAGCCTGTAGTTCCTGGGACACTTTGTGTGAGCACAGGGAGACCTGAACCCCTTCTCCTGGCACAGGGAGCAGGCACAGCCACCTTGCTCCTTTCCTCCTTTTCCCACAACCCTCAGTGTGAGGAGCCTTGTAACTGATAAGAAACATGTTGTGACAATGGCTTTGAGCACCAGCCTTCTCCCCAGAAGAGTAAAATGTTAGAAAGATCCAAATTCAGCTCGACTTCTTTGGTTACTTGGCTCTAAAATAGAGACAACCCACAAATGCTCATTTTAATAATGCATCAACACTGCTTCCTCGTTCCCAGGAGTTATTCTCTTTCAAATGATCTCCCAAATTCATAAGAAATGAGCTTAATTTCTTTCTGCACCAAAAGTGCAGATTCCTTCTCAATTACCTACATATCTGTTGGAAGCTGGATTATTTAAAGCTCTCAAATTATTCAGCCACCAGAATTTAATTCATTTAATGATTACTGAACCTTTGAACCATTTCAGTCAACTGGCTCTTTAATTGTTCTTCAGCAGCCCCTAATAACTGGAAATATTTTCTGAAACTGTGGCAAAGCTGCACTGAGATGTGTAGTCTGCAGCTCAGCCTTTTCAGATTTTTCTGCACAAATACTTCACTAGTGCTGCCACACGTGCATTTATAACATTATCCTCAGGATTATTTCCAGACTGCCAGGACTTTGGGAGAGCTCCACACCGAAAGCATTCCCCAGCTCATATGGAATTCAATACCTGAGGGCCAGACCTTCAAGCCAGGGCAGCTCAGCACAGCTCCAGTGGTTCTGGGGCTGCTCATCTGTCTGGCAGACCCAGCTCATGCTGGGGACCTGCTAATTCTGTTTCCTCGGGAGCATTGGGTCATTTTGCTTTGCACAAGCTTCAAATGCTCCAGCACTTCAGCACACAGGGATTGGAAAAGCAGAATTCATTCTCAGGTAGCTCACTTGGCCATACTGACAACTCTCACCAGTCACAAGCACATGACCCCTGCCCACGCTGACGAGAAGAAATGGCAAACTCTGCTGGTTAGATGGGTGAAATATTTTCAGTAACAAAAAGTGCCTGGAAATGGATGGCATTTTTAGTAAGGAAGCACACGCACAACTCTCTAAGCAAAGTTTTCTTATAACTTGTGCTATCAGTGGCTCTAGATTTCAAAAAATAAATTATTCGTCTTCCCCAGCTCCTTGACAGCCTTTGCATTAAATTTAAGAATAAAAGTAAATTGCTTTGAGTGGAAGAATAAGCCCAGAGTACAGACTTACTGAGCCCTATTAGTAGAAATAAAAAGGTGAAAGAGTCCAAAATTCAGATAATAAACCTTGAAGGTGGTAAAAAAACCAGCAGCAAGATGCTTCACCCAACCTTCTCATTACTTACACAACCCTGAAATATGTCCTACAAGAGATAACCTCGTTTTCCTTACTTAACGTCTTCAATTTAGCAACATGGGAGAAAGAAATTACTGCCAAACTCAATGCAAACCATCACATTCGATAGCAAAATCTGCATTCCCTACAAACAATGTGGGAAATCTGCCCAGCCAAGACTGATTTAATTCTTTAGGGGTTGCAGTTGTGACCATGTGTCACAACAATGGTGGGAGCATCTTAAAGGAGTCGTTTTGCAGAGCCGCAAGGGTTTATAAAGGATTAATTACAGAATATTTGAAGGACCAGGCAGTTTTTCATAAGGCAGCATGAAGAGCAACACAACTGAGCATGAGGGTAGAGTTAAATGCCTCTGCTCCTGTTGTGCACACCCCAGATGAAAACTGCTGCTGTCTTTCAAGTGTGTCAGCCGTAAATTTAGTTATTTAAACACAAGTTGTGTGTCCAAGGACCATTCTGAACAACAGATACGTGTAAAGTTCAAAGCAGAGCTGACCCAGCAAGTGCAAAGCAGGAGCATGTGGTAAGTGAGATGAAAAAAAACACCCACAACCAATAAAACCTTTTGGAAGATCTACAGCAAAGCAGTTTCACAGAATTCAGTGGCACCATAACAAATTGAAATGAGCAAATGAAAGACTCCAAATTAGCTACTTGAAGTTTTCATAAAAAATACTGATGGTCTCCAAACTACCACGGGAAAGTTCATCACCTTCCTTAAAAAAATTATTATCTCCTTCCCAATTTTAATCTTTTCATAATGCATGCAATTTTTTTATCTTAAAAGAGAGCACCAGATCATTTTATCAATTTTTAAAACTATTTATCATTCTTTCCCCTCAATAAAACTTCATTAAGGTTATTAAACAGAGAAGAACTTGCATTTGCTCCTCTGCTGTAACCCTGTATTCTGGCAAAACGTGAAAAGGAAACTGGAGGGCTTCAACAGGAGGCAGCATCCTGCACTTTTATGGCCATCTTTGCAGATGGCACAGAGAGTACAAACAGCCCTCAGAGCCACAACAAAGCCAACCTGAGAACATTGCAACAGCTCCTTCCCTGATGCAGATCTGACACAGCCAAACCCCACTAAGACAGGAGCTACTCGGGGGCTGATTGCCTGTTTTAGCCAGAAGACTTTTCCTTCCCTGATGCTGTGATGGGTTTGAGAGAGAAGGATGTGTTAACATCACCCTCTGTGCAATGCCATGGGGATGTCTGGGGTTTGTCTGGACGTTTGTGGGGCACACAGGGAGCTGCAGGGCAGCAGCCTTGCCAAGAGCACCCCCTATTGCAGCTTGAATGGGATAAAACACATCCAGAACAAGCCACCTAAATATGTGCTAATTTCATCTAATAAATCCAACTCCTCTGCCAGAAAACTTCCTGGGAAAAGAGAGCATCCTGTTTGCCAGCTTAAAAACTTCCAGGCATTTCGTTTGCTTCCAAACAACACGCTGGCCCTTTAACCAGAGTTTAGGACAGTTTGATCCAGGTCCCACCCTCCTACAGATAATGACAATAAAGGTGCCATTGCTCCGTAACTTTCCTCAAGCCTGGTGCTTTCCCTGCCCTGCACAAGCAGACACGTCCCAGCAGCTCCTCAGGGATGCCAGAGAAGTCTCTCAAGCAGCAGACAGGATTGTTTAAAGGCACTTATAAAAAATAAAAAGGCATAGCCTCTAGGCAGTTTCTGGTTTGCTCACTCGTTATTTTGCACAGGAGAGCACGAAAGCACAGTTTCCAACAGAAAACATAAAACCATAGTTAACACACTAAATCCCTAAAGAGGAGCAGACTGATTTTTCTCCCTGAAACAGGCTAGAGAAAAAGATCTCTGTCACACAAAGCAACCCACGAAGAGCTACACAGATAAGGCACTTCAAAAAGAAAATGAATTATTTTATAATTCTGAGGACAATTACTTAGAGATTTGACATTCACAAGCATCCAGCTCCTCAAGGACGGGAGCACTACGACCAGAAATCCAGCTGCCACTACTCCCTGCTCTAGCATCAGCCACCCCCATTTTCCCATTCCCACTGATGCACAGCCTGATTAAGATTATACCCTTTGAGCAGCCAAATATGAGGCAAATTCCAAGTTTGCTACCTAAAAACTGCAGGCTAGAATCCCTCAGATGAAAATGACAGTACAACCCCTGAAATCACAGGGGAGTCATTAACTTCATCCCACAAAGGACCTGGTTGCTTCTTCACAGTTCAACTGATTTTAGTTTTTTAATCCGAATGCTGGGAAAAACCTAACATTTTCATCATGTAAAATATTAACAATCTTCCCTGGATGTAGCTGCTGCAATAGCCAGCTGTTGCAGAATTACAGATGGGGCCAAAGCACAGGGAGCAGCCAAAATCTCTCCAGTTAGAGGAGGAGCCCATTTTGCCAATTCCAGGGATCGACTCCAGGTACTGGTGCTCTCCATCACTTGCAGAAAGCTTCCCATGGAAAGCAGGGAAATGTTCCTTAAACTTCCAAAATGTTTCATGCTTTTTCGATGGAACTTCAGTGAGATTCAGTTAAGTTATGAAGTGCTAAAATAATCATCATTTTACTTCTTAGGAGAATGACAGCAACATGGCTGAACCAGCAATATAAAACTGGCACTTCTACTTTTCCAACTTGTTTTGCCACTTACAGAACCTCTAACTTTTGTGTTTGGTAACAAAATACCTAGATGATAAAGAATTAAGAATTTATGACTTGGGAAGTCAACTTCCACCACAATTCCAGTGGAATTCAGCATGCTAAATCTTCAGGTTCTTCTGAAAGTCTTAATTTTTCAGATTTTTAATTTTAAAAATTAATCTTTAATTGTCTAAAGATTGAAACCTAATTTAATTTATTTTTTTTTTAATTAATCTCCACACCCAAAACCTACACTCCACAGAGCTGTCCTCTGTGGGCCAGCTAGCAAGATCTGGAAGAGGAACAGACAAAATCAAACCCACTCCAAGCAGCTGTTTCCATCAAACCAAGAATGATTCCCGTGATCAGGGCACCCAGGGACATGTGCATCCAATTCCTTTTTATAAGTAAATTCAGCTCTATGAACTCTAGCTTTAATAACATCATCTTCTTCCATCTCTGTGAAAACATGCACCTGGGAAAGGCAGGGGTCCTTGTTAGGGATCTGCAGGGAGTTATGCAATTGCAGTGAAAGATGAAAACACAGGGTAAAAGATAAGAACAAAATACTACAGATCTTCAGTTTTCCCAACACAAAGTACAAATATCGCATGCAGACAAGAGCAATGCAATTATTACTACTCAGTTGAAATTTATTCATTAGGAGCTCACCTTGCATCGCCTAAAAATCAGCAAGATTCTTGGAGCAGTAAAAATATAATTACCAAGATCAATTCAATGCACTGTGCCATTAACACCTTATTATAATGAGGCCACAATGTGCAAGCATCTCATGGACAGAGCTGTGTTTTGCAATTCATGGTGCAATTAGGTCTAGGTCTAACTCAATGAATCCAGTCCTAAGTGGGATGGAAATTCTGGATGTCTTTGTGCTCAGCTGAGTCCAAATGAACTTCAGTGAGAACTGAACAGGGAAAGGCTTGCCAAGCACTGGCCCAGGCTGCCAGGGAAGGGCACAGCCACCCTCCTTGGGGGTATTTACTGGATGTGGCACTTGGGGACATGGTTCAGTGGTGGCCCTAGCAGTGCTGGGGGAACAGCTGCACTCCAGGATCTCAGAGGTCTTTGAGTCTGAAGGACTCTGTGACTCTGAGAACATGTACAGGGTTTTCCAGCAAGGAACTACAGCTCAAAAAGCCTCCACACATACACAAATCCTGAAATCCTGATCATTAATGGTTTAGTCAAAATATTCCTTGATGTTTCTTTTTCCCTCACCCTTTTCTTTCTTCACTTGCTCTGTGTGGTGGCACAGATTACAACTGAAAATGCACATGTCTGAAGCTGCAGAGCACAACTTTCTGCATCAGGGCTTAAGACTGGAATCCTGGATTCCTGTTTGATGTAATCCTAATAGTCAGAGATCCATACCTTCAAAACAGGCATAGTCATGAACTTTTCCTAAGAGCTAAAGCATCAGTCCTGTGAACATCTAAGCAGTCTTTGATTCCTGCAGGAGTAGTTGTGATATTCATTTTGAGTGTATTTCAGCAACATATTGGACCATTTTCTTTATTTTGTTATAGACAGTCCTAGCTCAGCCAGCAGAGGGAATTTGTCTGAAGGCTCATTCCCAAACATCCAAGTGAAACTTCTAAGTACAGAGCTGTTATTATCAGTCATTACCACCCCAGATCCCCCAGCACAACACAATTAAACTGCTGAAAACGGCGAACGCCTGATGCTGCTCCATTTCTGCATTCTGTCTTGCACAGCACAACACAAAACAAATACATTGCATGAATCAAACCCTGAGAAAGAACTTGTGAGACAATGAAATTAAGCATTTAAATGTTCCCTTTGAATTGAAATGCATTCAGTGATACCAGGATGAGGCACCATCTCCATCTTAGATGCAAACAAACCACTCTGTTTGGAATTGTTTGTCCTGCAAAGACCACATGAACTGAAGGTGCTCTCATTAAACAGAGCCTTTTTGCTCTGTGCTTGTTCTTCTCAAGCACCTGAAGTTTCAATGTAAGCTGATCCATAAAATGAACTTCCACCTCAGTTATGGCTAAAAATCACTTTTCTGGAGATACAAGGTCTCTCAAAATCAGTTTAAAACAGCAGCTGCAAATGGACACTTTAAGCAGGAATTGCACTTTATAAAGCCTGAACACTCCCCAGCTTACCAGGTAGGAATGCTGTTTTCAGGAAACATCATAATGCTGTTCCTAAGCAGCTTTGGTGACTCAGTGGTAAGTCTCTGCATGCCGTGTGGGAAGCTGGAATTTGAATTTTTCTTCCCCCTGAGTTGCCACTTTGGGATGCTTGTGCCAAAATAAAGCCGCGGGTTGTGCAGGGGAGGAATTTTTGGTGTGATCCCAGGATGCCACACTTGCTGGGGAGGCTGTGTGGGCCCAGGGCTTGCCTGGAGGGGGCTGTGCTCAGTACTTGCCCAGCAGAACGGGGAGGATTTAGAGGAATTCAGGAAGGGCTCAGAGCAAAGAAAAAGGCAGAGTTTTGGTTCAAAGTCACCTCTTCCCTTCTCTCCTAAATACAGTGGGTTTACCAACCACAGAAGGAGGCATAAATAACCTGACCAGCCCACCCTCTCTTAAGCTGATGATATTTTATTCTCCAGTGACTATTTTTATTGAGTGTCCTGCTGAGGTGAGGGTATTTGCCATCTCCAGGGGTGCCAGAGATCAAGGATTAGCACCTGAAATAGCTTCCCTACCACACTCGGGTACCTCCTGAACCCTGCAGCCCCCTCTCCTGGAAACCTCCCGAGGCAGGGCTCGGTGTTTCATTGTCTGTTAGAGGCATCACGGAGGTTGTTGTGCTGTCTGCAAAGCACCAGCCTGGGCACACACACAGCACTGAGGATAAATCACCCACCGCTGCCGAGCCCCGCCTGGGAGCACTCGAAGGTGAGGACTGAGGGTACGGAGAGTAAAGGAGAGAAGAACAAAAAGGGAACTGCACAAATGGGGGTGAGGAAGGAGCAGTGAACACAACTACAACAAGGTTTGCGCTGCAGCTTCTCTGTGAGGGGCTCGGGAGCTGTCCCAGGTAGAAGGCAGCCCTTGTGGAGGCTCTCAGACAGGTGCCTGATGCAAACCCTCTCTAAAACCCACACTTTGGGTGTGCAGGTCATTTGGGGATGGAGAGAGCGGCTGGGCTGACGGCAGGCACCACAAGAAGCCGATTTTGCAGTGCCACAGCAGGCTCTGAGGACACAGCACCAGCACGGCACTTCTGGAGCCCAGGCACACACTGAAGCACAGCTGCCCTGAAGGGATAAAGCCAGATTTGCTCAGGAGCTGGAGGATTGGGCACAAAAGCCTAATCCACAAATAAAGTCTAGAAAGTAAGGCTAATTCAGGCTTACCAGAGCAGGCACTACCACCTCTAAACCAGCTTTTTTTTTTAAACTGTCTTTAATTTGCAGCTTATGCTGCAATTTCTAAGCTGTTCCACACAGGCCAACAAAAGAGCCAGGAAATTCATCGGAAGCATTTCATGTTTATCAGGAAGTCCTTCCAGGCTGCACACAAAGACACTGCTCTTGTTACTCAGTCTCCTCCTTGTCTTATCCCTACTTTTAATGGTGTTCTAGATCTGTGCAAGAAGCTTCTTCTCCAGGAGCAGTGAAAAGGGATCATCCTGTGGATGGACAGACAAGGGCCCACACCTCCTTGTCTTATCCCTACTTTTAATGGTGTTCTAGATCTGTGCAAGAAGCTTCTCCTCCAGAGAGCAGTGAAAAGGGATCATCGTGTGGATGGACAGACAAAGGCCCCCATCCCTGACCTCAGCCCAGCCTGTGGCTGAGACTGCAACAATTCTGCATCTATTTTAAAGGCAAGGAGAAATTCCTTCTTCTCCTTTGCAGTCAGAAAAACTCCAGAAATTAGTTCTTTGAGGGCCACGTCTCCTATAGTCACCTCAAGAACAACAACAAGGGAAAAAAAACCCAAAACAAACACCAAAACAAACCAAAAATCCCAAACCAAACAGGCTTGAAAAGTCAAACCAAATACAAAGTAATAAAACAAAAGCAAAAAACCCAAACCAAACAGGCTTGAAAAGTCGAACCAAATACAAAGTAACAAAACCAAACCGGCTTGCAAAGTCAAACAAGATACAAAGTAACAAAACAAAAGCAAGAAACCCAAACCAAGCAGGCTTGAAAAATCAAACAAAATACAAAGTAACAAAACCAAACAAAAAAAAATCCCAAACAGGCTTGCAAAGTCAAACAAAATACAAAGTAACAAAACAAAAGCAAAAAAAAAAAAAAAAACCAAACCAAACAGGCTTGAAAAGTCAACCCAAATACAAAGTACCTTCTGCATTTTACAGAATGGGAGGCAAACCTGATAAAACATTTGGTCCAATTAAGACAAGCCAGTATGGGAGCACATTCAGTACCCAATTTGGTTCCCAAAGTGCAGTTTTATTTGCTTGCATTCTCATGTTGTTAGCTCCTGGGGATGCTAAATTAATACAAGTTCTACCCTGTTTTGCCAAAACTAGGGTTTAGTTTTTATGTAGTTGATTTTATGAGGACAAAAAAAAAGCAGGGTGAACACATCCAGTTTTGAGTAAATAAAGAGGTGGGAAGAAAAAGGAAGAAGAGTTTATTTTTATATTTTTTTCTTTCATCAGAAGCTGCATTTTATCTGTAGGAGCTGAGATTAGAGCAAAGCTTTAATGATGGCTTCAGCATCACCACTGACCTGTGCAAATCCCATCCTGGACAGCAGAATTTGAGTTCTTAAAGGGAATATTAACTTTCACACATTACTGTAGGGGAGGGAGGGAGGGCTGGCCACCTGAGAGAGCTCTGGTCCCACAAAACACAAAATCAGGTGCTAAAAGAGGCGCGTGCTGACTGTAGAATGCACAGAGCCTCCGGACAAACACTCAGCCTTATCTCAGGAGCTGGGCTGGCACCACACAAGTCACACCTCTGTTCCCCACTCCAGAGGGCAGAGCACTGAGGGGAGAGGGGGCACAGGGGAAACGGGCAGCTGAGGAACACCTGACACAGAGGCTGCAGAGAATATTCTGATTCCCCCGAGACCTCCCACCGGGGCCTCGGATGGGACCTTCCAAAACACCAACACGGCTACAGCAGGCACATGCAGAATACAAATAACGTAAAACCCAGCACCTCCCCTGAAACCTTCACTGACCTTTGCAGCAGGTGCCACAGCCCACAGAGAACAGGCAGGTCTGGAAATGTGAGGCTGCAGCAGTGAGGATGGCAAACCAGGAAACAGGGCAGGCCTTAAAGGCTTCAGCTGTGAAACTTAAACTAGTGGCTCAAAGCACATGGGAAAAGGATGGAAGGAGACCAGTGGAATACGGGAATAAGGGAGCTGGGGCTGAGGATGGGTTCTGCCTTAGACTGAGCACTGCAAGGTTGAAGGGTCAGCACTTTAAATCAGATACCGTGGAGTAAGCACTGAATTTCTGCACTTTTTACAGCTACATTGTGTCCTTAGCTTGGGTAACTATTGAATGTGAGATCAGGAGGACTGAAATGCATGAAACATTTACACAGACACACACACCCATCTGTGAACTATCCCATCTCAGAGCTCCCAAACCAAATCTTCACAGAGCATTTTAAAAATGCATAAAATGCAGATTCCCTTCATCACGTGAAACGCCTCAGGGGAGAAAACAAAACAGGGAAAACAGCTTGAGGTAAGGATTTTTAAAGCATGAAACATGCCAAAATTGGAGAAATGTCTTAATCTCCAGTGATGGAAATGCACCAAGTGAAACACTTCAATATTAAAACAACCAATGGTTTTAGGAGGGAACAAGTTCCCCAGTAGTATATTAATGCAAAATTATGTGCTTGGAAATGGGAAGTGATTAAAAATATACCAATAAAATCAAAATATTGAAAAGCTTTTTTGACGGCAAGATCAAATTAAGAGTAATTTTTATTCCACTTGGAGGGAAAACTGTATTAAGATCCATAAAAATCTATAGTAAACTGATTACCGATGATTGCTGTGGTTTAAATATGCACTTTGCCGACTTTGGGAAGGTACAAGGCAAAAATTAATCCAAACTGCCCTTGGAGAGTGATGGAGGGATGATGGAGGGATGGATGGGTATTTTCACACCTGCAGCCTGCTCAGGAGCAGCGGCAATGGAGGAGTTGTTGGTCACTCCTGCACAGGGAGCAGGCCATCCCAAGGTGCCCCAGGTGTGGCAGAGCAGAGAGGAAAGCCACGTGCCTGTGCCACTGCAGTGAGAGAGAACTCAGAGCAGCCCTTCCAACAGAAGGACAAGCGTGTCCTTGGCACACAGGCAGCACAGAGCACCCCGTGCAGGCTGGAGCATGTCTGCAGAAGACCAAGAAGGCTGTGGTGCCTTACCAGGGGTGGCAAACATCTCCTCTGGTGTGTGACTTGTGGTATGTTAGGCACCAGGGGTAAGAAGGTGTGGAGATGTGCAAATAGAGCACAAAGCCTGTTAATATCCTTTATTGATTGAACTGTGTCTCAGAAAGGAGAGAAATGGCTCCAAAAGGCATCTCAGAGAGCACAGGACATGGCCTGTGGCAGCTCACAAACTCTTTATTGCAGAAGCCTCGCTCTGACCCATATTTGTAATCAAAATAAAATCCTCCTGTGAAGGCTATCACAGCTCCACTTACCAAAATTCCACTAACCTACAAGATAAACCCTTCAGGCTGGAAACATTCATTTAACCTCACTGTCACTTGTGTGCAGAACTAACACGGAGTGAGTTCCCAAGGTACCCTTCAAGGCAAAAATGTCTTTTTCCACCTGTTGTAGATGGATTTCTCCTAAAAAGCCACCTTGTACACTTTTCACAGTGTTCAAATCGGGTTACAGATCAATGCAGCTCAACGCCACGTGACAGAAAAACTCACTGTCACAATTAATACTTAATCAATTTGCAGTGCCTTGTTCTCCAGCAGGCACTTAAAATACAGGGAACAGGTGGAGCCTGAAACTGCTGGGAGAATAATTACCACCCTGACTGGGTCCTCAACACAATGCCACTCTGCTGTGGTGTTCTGACAAACACATACAGACACTCACAGATCCAGTGACATTTTCTTTTCTTTTATTAAACACTCTGTGTGGGCAAGAAAAGAAAGGAGGTTGCAGTGTAATTTTTGACACCATGTAATATCAATGCTAAAATACAAGTGAAAGACTTTTAAAAGAAAGTTGCAGTGTTTTTTCCAGCAAGTTCCCCTTTTGTGTTATCAGTAAGCCTCATTTTTGATATTCACAAGGCAAATGAATGGTTTTCTTTTCTGAAAGGGAAAACTGAAATCACTGTCAACAAAATGATCAAGAAACAAAGATGATGCATATTACAATTAAGATGTTAAATAGTTAAAGACTAAAATTTCAAAGCTCCCCACTACAACAAGAAGGCAAAGTCTGAGACACGGTATGTAGAAGGGATGGTAGGTAAATAACTCCAAGTCCAGAATTCTGCAGCTTGGAAGTGAAATGCATGTTAGGAAAGTGATCAAGAACATCACAGAACAGCACAGGGAACACAAGCAGGTGACAATTATTCCCACAAAAACCAGAGAAAACACCTAAAACAATCCTATTTCAGCTTCAGGAGCAACTTTCAGTTTTACACAGATAGCACCACTTTAAACTGATTTGACAGCAGAGCCCTAAGAGCAGGCACAGCACTGATACGGGGTGTTCCCATCTGAATTTGATGCAAAAACTGAGTTGATGACACTGTTCCGTAGGTATTTGCTACTATACATAATTAGTGTTGTCTGGGGACAAGTGTTCATCTGATAATCAAAGGGTCAAGAAATGGAGATACCACCAATAAACAAGAACCTCATTAAAGAAATGTTGTTCTTCTGGTATTTCAACTGCTGCTAATCTTTAGAGAATCCATTTTCAATCATTTCTTGGGAACTTGTCCTTAGCAATTTTTAGGCTAAGAATATGATAATTTGTACTGGCCCTCAAATAAACAAACACTGAGGAAAATTGTCTGGGTCACATGCACTGGGCAATTCATTTGAATGCACAAGGTCCTCTCAACAGAGTGCAGAACCACCCATTTCTCTGGCTCTGTGAGGCCCAGCACACACAGAATTTATGAATTAACAAGCCCAGTTAGCCAATTTCTGAATGCACACCTGAAAGAAATGAACAGACATAGCAGTAGATTTATTGGTATAGTAATGCCTAAATGTTGATTTGTTCAGCATCAATTAGAGAAAACCATATGTTCTCCATGGGAGACAAAAATAAAATGGAACCAAACCCATTTTCATTTAAATGCCTGGAATTCACTCTATTCTCAGAACAATATTGCCAAAGAACCTACTTAAGAGGCTGCTGCAACAAAAGCATGCAGCAGAGGAGAGGCAGAGATGCTGAATGCAGGAGCTGCAGTGCCCTTTGCAAGCCCTGTCCTGGGAAAATGACATCAAGTCCTGTCAGACCTCCTCATGTGCTGGACAATCCCCACAGAACGGCCCAGGCACTGTCGTTTGCCATTCAGGAGCTGCTGCAGCTCTGCTGCGTGCTGCCCATTAATGCTCCCAGCTGCCTCCCAGCTCTCTGCTGGCATGCTAACGATGCCCAGCATGCTAATGATGCCCAGCAGAATAACACCAGGATGGGACTGGCACATCCAGCTCAGGCACTGAGCCCGTAACAGCCCGATTTCCAGCCCACCTGCCTGAGCACAGAGCTCACATTCAGGCTGCTGATGCTCACCGGTGTGCACGTGGGACAGGACCCAGACCTGATGGACTGCTCTGTTTCCTTTGCTGCAGTCACATCATCTGACCAGAAGCCATCTATCCTTCAACAAAGGAAAGCCTAGAAGGAGCTTTCCACTTGCATGAATGCTGGAAATAAATTAAATAACCTGTTGCAGAAAACCCAGGCAGATGCAAATTCTGACCGGTGTAAGAAGGGAGGAAAAGGAGACAAACAATCTTTCCTATGGGGTCTCTCCTCATTTCAGAGTGGAGACTGCTCATATAATGGTTCATACTTTGGCCTTTCCTCAAACAAAAAAGGAAACACTAAAGAGCCATTCTGGTTTTGTAATTTTACCTTTTTCTGCGTGTTGAATCTGTGTGGAGCTCATGGAACCCTTTGGGCTACATCCCTGCTGTAGTACAGGTGCCAGAGCCAGAAAAGAAGGCTGCCCATGCTGCACTTCTTTGGAACAGGGTTCTTCTGCTTCAAATGTCTAATAACTTCTAGTAAATCAGAGGCTCTGTAGCTCACTGGTGAATGGTTTGTCTTAGCTACTGTTTGAATCACTTGTACAAATGAAGAAATGACCCCTGGAAGCTTTCAGAACAGATTCCCACGTGCCTGTGCAATCTGAAGGGCAGCTGAACTAGCACAAGCAGGCTCTGAGAGGAGCTTTGCACAGCAGCTCCCAGTGCTGGCATAGCTGGGGGGTCTCCCAGGAGGAACTGCAGTTATCAGTAGGTCTGAACGAGCTTTAACTTTTTGTCACAAGCAGTGACGAAAAGTAACTCAACAATCCTTGTCACTGATCACACTCAGCAGCAGCCAGGACTTCCTCCCCTTCCTTCTGCCTGCAGCATAATTCCCAGTGCTGCTTCTACAGAGCCAGTGCTGGGAAATCCTTCAAACTGCCCTTATGGAGAATCCAGCATTAAGGTGCTTCATTTGTTTGGGTTGTTTTGGTTTTTTTCACTTTTGCTTTTGGTGGAGGGGAAACCCCCCAACCAAACAGAACGAAAAACATCCAAACCCCCTAAAACTGAAAAAAACCTTCACAGCAAAGCCCCAAAACAAATTGTAATGAAACCAATGCAACTTCTCCCACTTCATAAAGTCTTTTATCTTCCTGGGGAATTGAATCACAATTCAGATGCCTTGGAAGGAAGCAGCAAGCCTGGCAGCTCTCATGCATTGTGCAGGAGGCCAGACTTCACCTAACGCAATAACAGCATCCTGAACAGTACCAAACCTCCCCAAATCCATCTCTCCACTCTCACCCTGCAGCTTTCCTACTTGAAATCGGCCTCTCTATTTACAGCTTTAAAGATATGACCGTGCAATCCAGATACGAAGAGAAATACATAATCTCTTCATATTTATATAGGTAAAAAATTACAGATATAGATAATATAAAATACAGATAACAATTAACACAGAGCCAGGGCATTCCTGGGAACCCCACTGCAGACTCTGTGGAGTATAAAACTTTGAGCATTTTAGGATCCTAAAGCAAGGTCAGCCTCAGGGGTCTGTATTACTCCAAACAATAAAAATGAACTTTTGCCACTCCTCCAAACAAAGTTTAAGAAAGGAAACAGCAGCACTATGCTTTGTCCTTTAAAGAAGAGAGAAACAAGAGTTCTTTTTACTTTAAAAAAATAAGCACTGCAGTTTGGCTTGGGGTTTATTTGGGCATGTATGAGCCAGGAGAAACCACAGCACACACATTAACAGGAAGATTATCGTACAGCTACAGTCCACTCCTTGACACTAGAGGCTTATAAAATAGACTTGCAGGTTGTATTTTTATCCATTAATTCCTATGAAAAGATATTATAATACAAAATTATCCCACCCACCAACATTTCAAAATGGAGAATGTGCTTACAGTCAGAAAAAGGAGTTAGCTTCAGAGAAGGTTTTGGAAAAGGGCAGAGGAGAACCACGCTTATCCTGCCCAAATGTGGAAGGGCTACTTCCCAAACAGAAAGATTTGGCAGATATGAAGCATTTACAGATCTCATAGCAAAATACAGAATGTTTTCCTTAAAATATTTTAAGAATAAACAAAATACATATTTCAAAGACACTTTCATGAGCATGTGTTATAGTCCAGATTACACAACACTGCTTCTATTAAAAACAAAGCCTAGTCCTAAAAAACCCCCAGCCACATTCATGGTGTTTGGAAATGAGAACTAGAGAACGAGGAGCGTTTTCTTCATTAAGTAACAAATTGCTTCTCAGAGATGGATATTTTAAGATATCCAAGTGGCCAATTGTCAGCCGGTGTAAATTATCACGGTTGCAGGGAGCTCTATTTTTACCAGCTGAAGATTTTGCCCCTAAGCATCTGCCAGTGAAGCCAGCCAGGGAACCATGGACATCTATCTGGAAAGGCATTGATTCTAAAGAATGACAAGGTAATTACAACGTGCTGGGCAATTGCAGGGACAGGGGTCAGGAAAAGGATGGGGAAAGTCACAGTAAGTAACGAAACGAATGACAAGGTAATTACAACGTGCTGGGCAATTGCAGGGACAGGGGGACAGCAAAAGGATGAGGGAAGTCACAGTAAGCAACGAAATGAGCAGGAAAGCAGAGAGCAATCCTGGTAACTCTGTAGGCTTGGCACTAGTGCACCAAAAGCTGCGTCAGAGCCCTCCCTTCCCAGCCCTGTGCTGCAGACCCTGATATAAACTGTGCTTCAGCATCTGGGCTGAGTCAGCACGGCTGTTGCTCCCTACAGCAGTCGGGACAGCTGGTGACTGCTGAAACCAGGAGCGTGGATGTTCTGAGAGCAGGATAAAGCGTTCACGTGATTTTAATACAGCAAGTTTCATGTGCATCCTGGCTGAACAGTCTAGTGAGCACATCCAAAACTGCTCCCTGACACCTGGAGCACTCCCTGTGCCCCCCTTGACTGGCTCTCACCCTCAGGGCACCAGGCCCTGGGCAACCTGGCTGAGGGCTGGCATCAGCCCATCCCTTCTGACAGCTGGGCCATCCTCCCCAAGACCTGGACGTGCTTGCTGGGGGTGGCCATCCCCAGCCATGGTTTGGGTTTCTGCTTGTTCTCTGTCACCAAAGGTATGGGGGACAGTAAAGAAGGTGACATAGGGACTCCATCATTCAGAGGGCATAAAAGGCAAAAAGCCTCTCCTTTATTCAGATATCTTATTTTATATCTTCGTTCACTACCAGTGGACCTGATTGGTCATGTAATGAATACATTTCACATGACTGGCTAATTAACAAGACACCCATTTGGCAAACAACCTTACTGTAAACACACACACGTAGCACACGTTAACTTGATCACAGCTGCAGAGATTAAGGATTGTTTATAATTCTCTTCCCTGAGCTTCTCACAGCTTTGCCCAGAACAATGCCTGGGAAGCTATCTATTTCTCCCTGTGACCAGAGAGCTGCCACCACAGTTCCCCACACACCCTTTGCTGCTGCAACCCAACTCAACCCCTGCACCTGATGTGGAGTTAAGAGACTGCAACAGAGCAGCTTCCAGGGCACCACAAGCAAGTGGTGAAAAGTCCAGAAACTCCAGATTTAAACAAAACACCGCCCCCAGCATTCCATGTAATGCTTCAGTACTGGGAAAGTCCAGATTTAAACAAAACACCTTCCCCAGCGTTCCATGTAATGCTCAGTACTTTCAGAAGACAAGAGGAGAATAGAAAATGCTTCCCAGAGTGTCCCATCTCAGCAGTATCTTTCTGTGTGCTAAAAGCTCACCTTCCCCTGCACAGACAGCAGATGTGCCACTGGCAGCCAGCTTCCTGTTGCTTCATTTGCAAGGAAACAAGAGACTGGAGCTGATGCACTTTTGCAGAAGAGAACCATGTTAACCCAGCACCGCTGCCTATTGAAACTATACGTTTGCATTGCTCAGAGAATGCCATTTGTTAGACTGAGTAGCCCAGAGACTGGTAAAGAATAACTTCTAATTGCATGACATAATCCTTAATTAGCATTCATCCAGAGATGAAGCTTGCATTCATCTCATGAATAAATGATAAATGACGTGATAGTGAGTGCTGAGGAGCACTCAGTCACATCCCTGGGACATCACAGATATGCCACTGCTAAGCCTTTAGGTGAAGTCTGGGTACCTTCCTCAATGGCCACTTGCTCTCAAAAAACAGTGACAGACTAAAATACGTGCATTTGGACTTCAATTCAGAGCAGATAATTCTGTCAAGGAAACATTACGAAAAAGATGAAAACCAGCAGGAGCAGATTATTATATTTATGCTGCGCTGGACTCACTGCCACCATTTTTAACATCAGGCTTTATCCTCCATGTAACCAAATTAATGCTAATCTCCTCAAGAGTTCCAGAAATCTAAATCAGAGAAACTCATCATTTTCAGCATTTCAAAACTCACTTCCCAATACTCTGCCTTTCATTTTTATTTCAACCTCCCCACGAAAGCCTGTTTCAGCCTGGCCCAGCAAATACTGTAGGGTATTTACTCTGGACGTCAAAGTGCTGGCGGTACTTCCATTTCATTGTACAAGGCCAAGATAACAAATACAGATTTATTATTAAATGTCCCACCTTTCACACTATGCAAATTTGCCCAGCCTGCAGCCTACTTTTGGCAGTCCTCTTTCCCAAGGGCCCTTTAGGAAGAGGCTATCAGCCAGATTAATTATTTTAACAATAGCAGCCTTTTCCTACTGCCATTTTTTCTGTCACCATTATATGACATAAAGCAGGGGGGAGGCAGAATGAATGCATCCAGCTTGTAATAGATCTCAGCCCAAAGCTTCCCAGAAGCACTGGATGCAGTGTGCAAGAACAAAGCCTCCAGCCTTGCGTGACAAGTGACGGGGACAAGAGGAGAGCATCGCGTGTCCCTGCCTCTGGAAAGGCTGCGTGGTCCATCTGGCTGGAAAGGCTGACCACCACAAGGAGAGAGGGCAGGACAGCTGTTAAAAACCCAGAACTAAAATAACCTGCTCTGCCTGTTGTCATTCCTTAGGACGTGTTGGCTTTCCAGTGGCAAACGCTCCTTGTAAATGCTTTGCTGCTCCATCCCTCAGGCACGGTTCGTTTGCCGGTCCTGCTCTCCTGACGGGACATAACTGCAGTGGCACGTGGCCTCTGAGCAGCTTGTGGCACAGGGACACACAGCCACCTTCCCAGCTGTCTGAGGTGGAGCGCTCCAGGAGTGACCAGCAGTGCTGCTCTGGGTCCTCCAGGGCCACAAATGCACCAGGACCCAGCCCAGCACTGCTGCTGCTCAGGCTGGGAAGAGGAATGCTCAGGGATCCCTGCCGCCTGCTGTAGACACCGGATGTGTTTATGGGGGAGAAAACTTATGTACATTACTTTAAAAAACGTAAAAATGGGGATTTTCTCACTTTGAGATAACAGCTGAATGCAGCAGCTCATAGTGAGGAGGATAACACAAACCCAAGGATTCCCCAAGTCCTCATTATTGCTGTTTTCACAACTCAGAGTCACAGATCTGCACGCAAGGAGAGGGAATCATTCCTCTGCCAACCTCAGTCGCTGTGGGTGACAGAACCTGCCCTTCCACGGGGCTGAGCAGAGCCTTGTGGCTTTGTGCTCCAAATTCACTCTTTTTGGAGATCCTGGTCCCAGAATTGCAAAACAACTCGGGCACAGGCGATTAGGTCATGTGAATGGGCTGCACTGTATGTTTGATTTAACAGAAAACATAAAGCAGTTGGCACTCTGCAGCCCGCTCTGTAATGTTTACAAAATGATAATAACCACAAGGAAACGCCAACAGGAACTTAGCACAAGTTAAACAAATCACCCTCAAAGTGGCACTCTGACACAATGGTGTCAAAACACATTTCCTTTCCCACTGGAACAATCCTATTACTTCACGCTGGCAAATGGAGGGGAGAAAAGCCGTTTTAAACCCATGGGAAAACGGCACATTTACAGAGCTACTCGGGGGGAAGCTGGGCTTCCTCCGAGAACTTCTGAGGGCAAAGGGTTTGACAGGGAAAAAGCCCAGAGGGTTATCCCACATCAGCATAAATCCATGAAAAGACAATGCCATCTTCATTACTCCAACAGGCGCCAAATCATAACGCTCCCACAAAATGAAAAAAATCAATTATGATCTGCCCCTCCTCCTCCACACCAGCAGAGAAGTAGGAAAAACAGAGGAAAAGAAATGGTTTTCCCAGTGCTCCAAGACTGGCCAGTGTAAGGCTCCATAGGAATCAACACAGCTTTGAGCAGACTGACACAAACCCTCCCAGGCCAACAGGAATGTTTGATTAGGAGAGATCCACGCCAAACTCTGGGAGTCAGGAGGGCTCACCCACCCAACAGCACAAACTGCATTTCCAGCTCCGTTTTCCAGCTCAATATTTCTCTACCATGTCTCTTCAGAAGACTCATTGCTCATGGAGCCAAAGGCAAACATTTCAGGGAAAAACAGATGTCAAAAATCAAGGGTCACTTCCCCTGGCACTTCCCTTCTACAGGAAGCACCTCCATCCCTCCCCCTGTTTCTGGCTATGATGTGAAGGGCTCAGATGCCAGCTGGACAAAACACCACATCCGTAAACTTCAGTGCCACTCAGGGTTGGGATGGAGAAGTGGGCAGCCCAAACTATAATCTCATCATAGACTTCATAACACGGGAATCAAAGGAATTTAGAAGTCTCTGAATAGGATTTTAAGGCAAAGCTTGTGAAACCAGGGGATCCAGGACCTGAAGACCTGTAAATCCCTCCCAACTCGACCTTCCCATGAAGCACAGGTCAAGCACAATAAAGCCTGAGCTGCTTTACATGGAAAGCCCAGTGACTACAAGTTGAGTGTGTCTAACACTGCCAGCAAACAGATACCGGTCTGCCAGTGAGATTAGGATCACTTATTACACAAGTTCAGCACAGGATGCCAAAACTTAAATCAGGAGGGGAAAAGCTTAAGATATCCCAGTAAATTCCTGTACTTCAGCAGCAGTGAGGGTGCCAGGAGCAGGTCTGCTGAAAACCTGACTGATGCACGCCAGAGGTGAGGAGTGGAGCTGCTGCACCCAGGAGCAGGAGCCCATTAGGAGGCTCCTGAAGCACAACTCAAAAATGAGTTTCATTCCATTTGTGCATGCCAAACCTGCCCTGCCAACGTGAAATGGGGAAGGTTTGCTCCAAAAGCACATCCTGCAGCACCAGTGTGAGCACATCCTCTGCTGCCATGACAGGAGCTGGCCAAGCACGCTGGGCAGTGGGCTGCTGGCTGCAGGAGGAGTGGAGTCAGACAACGGGAGCACAGGGCAAGGAGCACTGAACCCAGGTGCTGACACAAAGCCGAGCTTTATCCAGCACTGAGGTGTCCCCTCAGCTGAGATCAGTGACACCTGCAGTCACAACAAGATCCCCAGCCCAGACACAAAGGAAACGTGTGCTGATGTTTAAGGGTGACTGGGGCAGCAGGAACTGAGGTGGGGAAACAGAGCCACACTGGGTTATGTGTACAGACAAACAAATGCAGGAGGGCACAGGCAAAGAGAAAGGCCCAGCTGAACAAGTGCCAGCAGGAGTTCAGCACCCAGCTACATTTAGCTGCTCTTAATTAAAAGAGCTGAATACAGAAGAGACAAATGCAAACCTGGCAGCTCATGCAGGAATATGTTATTTTATGTAACATGTCAAAAACATGACAAAATCACCTATTTCTGTTTACTTTCCAAGGTTACTTCCTTCCTCGAGTCTCCAATGAAATCATAATGATGTTTTGCCTTGGAGACTAGGAGGGAGAAGAGTCTCCCTTGAGCTCTCTCCTTTGCTGGCTCCTTGAGAACAGGGCAGCTTCAACACACACTTCTGCTGTAGAGCATAATCTAACTCCTGAAAGCCTAAAGGGGTTTGGGCACACATCTGTAATGTTAAAAGAAAAAAAATAAAACCAAACATTTTTTAAAAAAATCCCAAACCATTAGCATGCCATGGTTCTGAATATTTACAAAACTTGTGTTTTATTAACATACATAAAAGATTGGTGAAATGGCACTACAGCATTCCTAAAACGACAGCACAAACAACTACCTGAATTGTTGCTTATATTGAAGAAGTTCTGTCAAATCTCAATGGCCAGAGATCAAGTAGTCACACCACTGGAAGATTAGTCAAAACTATGCAAATGCACAAATATCCCAAAATTGAGGAAAAAACTAGATGGTCGATTTACATGTCTGAAACAGAGAAACACCAAGTCTGCTGTACTACAACAGTTATTGCAAAACTCCAGCCAATTGCTAACAAAACCCCAATAATAATCTGCACTGTGTGACCATGGAAGGTCAAAGAGTGCTGGAACTTTTATCACTTCCTCTTGGAGCTCACCAGAGGAAACCTGAAGCAATTACACGTGGGGATGATGAAGGGGTAGGAGGGGAGGATGAGGGGCCATCAATTGCACCCTTCTGAGCACTTCTGAAGAGAAACCTGGGAGCTGGAAACCCCAATGTGGACATTTCTGGCACCTCAGCCAAAGCCCGGCTGACTGGGAACACTGCACAGCAGGATCTGACATAATTCACTGCTAATGACAAGTGTCCCTAATACACAATATTGATTTTCCTCTGCTGATTGCTCAGACTCCAGAACATCTCTGTTTTTACTGAATGTTCCCAAGTGTTCCTGGACTGAATGGGCTGACTCCCTCAGAAAGCTGTGTGGCACCTCACTTGTCTCTAGAGGCACCTCGGCTCGGTAATTAGGCTGCCACCTTTCACTTCCTTCTGGTTCCAAACAATGCTTGCTCTGAAGCAAACCAGCCATTTAACCGCACACAAAGGGACTGCTGCTTTCCCAAAGAAAAAGAAGTCAGATTTGTGAATTTCTTTGGGAAAAAAAAAGGTATAATTACCAACCATTAGTAGCAAGTCCTCCCCTCACAAAAGGTTGAACACTAACATTCCTTAAAGGGTTTCTTGAGCCTTTTTTGCTTGGTAAAAATATCCCTAAAGGGTGGAAGAAAGAAACCCCTCCACAACATAAGCAGCACGGAGTCTTTTTGCAGGATAATGCATTTCTTCTTTTGGCAGTAATGAAAGGCACGTTGGGCGCTTTCTAAAGCGGTTTGTTCCAGATTGCTGGCTCCCACTGCACAAAAAAATAATGACCCCTTCCCCACGCCATCCCAACAGCAGCACGCGATCCCCGTGGCACAATATCCCATTGTGGAGCTCTGAATGCCAGCCTGGCAGAGGGACACAAGTGCCAGTGCCAGCTCGGGGGAGGATGAGTGCCAGCCGCTGCCAAAGTGTTGGTCTGAGGAAACCAGGGAAGGGGCCCCGCACAGATAAATGCATGGAAAGATGCCACACTGTGGCCCTGCCTCCTCTGAGCTGCTGGAGGAGCTGGGGAGAGGAAGTTTGAGATGAACTGCACAGGCATTTCAGCAGTGCTGCCTTCTCTGCTTGCAGGGCAAGTGACAAATCTCCTTTTCCTTTTGATCCTGGAGTATAAAACAGGATCCCTATTTCAGCTGTCCCTGGTTTTTTTCTTTCTGTCACACCTTCCTGTCCTCTGCCCCCCTGCATTTATCAGCCAAGTACAGGGATGGGTTTAAAGGTCTCCCACAACCCACACTGAAAGCTCATGAAAAGGCTGAAGCCACCCTGCAAAAACAGAGCTGTACAGGAAAAGAGGGACACATTCAATTCCTGTGTTCAGTGAATAACCTAGCCCCAAGGATGCAATCAAAAAGTAGCCTCTGTGCTCAGGTAAAGCAGAGGAACTGACAAACAGCACTTGGGTTTCTAAATGCCTCAGCCGCTTCCAAAATTTCCCACCTAGGACAGCATGCCTGGCTAAGCCCTGTGGTGTGCAAGGCCCACACTAACATATAATGACCCCATGACTATTTCCATAATGACTGTGCAAATAGTGGTCCCACCACTAGGAGAGTCTCCTGGCAGAACCTATGAAGGAGAGGGAGAACCCATCCCTGCGTGGATGGCAGCTGCTGCCCCCCAGCTCCCCCTGCCCACAGAGCCCAAGGTGCTCCTGCCATGCCGTCTTTGCTCACCATGACTCTCCTGGCAGCCCTTTTCCCACAAGGCAGCAGTGAGGCTGCCAGCCTGTTGCTTCCTGCAGGACTTGGTTGACAGCTCTGTTTGTTTATGGCTCCTCTCCGTTTAGCCACATAATTATGTCCATTTGCAGCACAGAAACGAGTTCCAAGAATCAAGTGACTCACATTCATTAGGCTGTTTGTACGGAATCTGAGACGTTGTTGCTCCGTGCAGAAAGGACCACCAAGTCTGCTGTACTACAACAGTTATTGCAAAACTCCAGCCAATTGCTAACAAAACCCCAATAATAATCTGCACTGTGTGACCATGGAAGGTCAAAGAGTGCTGGAACTTTTATCACTTCCTCTTGGAGCTCACCAGAGGAAACCTGAAGCAATTACACGTGGGGATGATGAAGGGGTAGGAGGGGAGGATGAGCATCAATTGCACCATCCCTTCTGAGCACTTCTGAAGAGAAACCTGGGAGGTGGAAACCCCAAGGTGGACATTTCTGGCACCTCAGCCAAAGCCCGGCTGACTGGGAACACTGCACAGCAGGATCTGACATAATTCACTGCTAATGACAAGTGTCCCTAATACACAATATTGATTTTCCTCTGCTGATTGCTCAGACTCCAGAACATCTCTGTTTTTACTGAATGTTCCCAAGTGTTCCTGGACTGAATGGGCTGACTCCCTCAGAAAGCTGTGTGGCACCTCACTTGTCTCTAGAGGCACCTCGGCTGGGTAATTAGGCTGCCACCTTTCACTTCTTTCTGGTTCCAAACAATGCTCCTGCAGGCTTGCTCTGAAGCAAACCAGCCATTTAACCGCACACAAAGGGACTGCTGCTTTCCCAAAGAAAAAGAAGTCAGATTTGTGAATTTCTTTGGGAAAAAAAAAGGTATAATTACCAACCATTAGTAGCAAGTCCTCCCCTCACAAAAGGTTGAACACTAACATTCCTTAAAGGGTTTCTTGAGCCTTTTTTGCTTGGTAAAAATATCCCAAAAGGGTGGAAGAAAGAAACCCCTCCACAACATAAGCAGCACGGAGTCTTTTTGCAGGATAATGCATTTCTTCTTTTGGCAGTAATGAAAGGCACGTTGGGCGCTTTCTAAAGCGGTTTGTTCCAGATTGCTGGCTCCCACTGCACAAAAAAATAATGACCCCTTCCCCACGCCATCCCAACAGCAGCACGCGATCCCCGTGGCACAATATCCCATTGTGGCGCTCTGAATGCCAGCCTGGCAGAGGGACACAAGTGCCAGTGCCAGCTCGGGGGAGGATGAGTGCCAGCCGCTGCCAAAGTGTTGGTCTGAGGAAACCAGGGAAGGGGCCCCGCACAGATAAATGCATGGAAAGATGCCACACTGTGGCCCTGCCTCCTCTGAGCTGCTGGAGGAGCTGGGGAGAGGAAGTTTGAGATGAACTGCACAGGCATTTCAGCAGTGCTGCCTTCTCTGCTTGCAGGGCAAGTGACAAATCTCCTTTTCCTTTTGATCCTGGAGTATAAAACAGGATCCCTATTTCAGCTGTCCCTGGTTTTTTTCTTTCTGTCACACCTTCCTGTCCTCTGCCCCCCTGCATTTATCAGCCAAGTACAGGGATGGGTTTAAAGGTCTCCCACAACCCACACTGAAAGCTCATGAAAAGGCTGAAGCCACCCTGCAAAAACAGCTGTACAGGAAAAGAGGGACACATTCAATTCCTGTGTTCAGTGAATAACCTAGCCCCAAGGATGCAATCAAAAAGTAGCCTCTGTGCTCAGGTAAAGCAGAGGAACTGACAAACAGCACTTGGGTTTCTAAATGTCTCAGCCACTTCCAAAATTTCCCACCTAGGACAGCATGCCTGGCTAAGCCCTGTGGTGTGCAAGGCCCACACTAACATATAATGACCCCATGACTATTTCCATAATGACTGTGCAAATAGTGGTCCCACCACTAGGAGAGTCTCCTGGCAGAACCTATGAAGGAGAGGGAGAACCCATCCCTGCGTGGATGGCAGCTGCTGCCCCCCAGCTCCCCCTGCCCACAGAGCCCAAGGTGCTCCTGCCATGCCGTCTTTGCTCACCATGACTCTCCTGGCAGCCCTTTTCCCACAAGGCAGCAGTGAGGCTGCCAGCCTGTTGCTTCCTGCAGGACTTGGTTGACAGCTCTGTTTGTTTATGGCTCCTCTCCGTTTAGTCACATAATTATGTCCATTTGCAGCACAGAAACGAGTTCCAAGAATCAAGTGACTCACATTCATTAGGCTGTTTGTACAGAATCTGAGACGTTGTTGCTCCGTGCAGAAAGGACTCTGCGTCCATGCTTGTGGCATGCCTGGGTGCACCCATGACACTGGTGAGTTTGTCAGCTGAGATGTGCCCACCTCCACCCCGTGACCAGCAGCACACAGAACAGAAAATATTAAAAGGTTTTTGTTTTACCTGCCTAAAAAGTACATCCCATTTTCTCTTCAACTCTGTTTTAGAAATTATTGGCAGTTTTTACTCCAAAGGAGCTATGACAATTTGCTGCTATAATCTTGTATTACATTGCACAATTTTGATTATTTAAGCTGAATCCAGGGTAACACAGTTCATAAGCTTTAACATTTAAAAATAAATACACCACAACCACACTTCTGGACAGGCAAAGAGTTAATTACGTGGAACCCAAGCAAGGAGATGACACAAAGACAAACTCAAATTCTCCATGAACTTCAGCTGCAGTCAATCCAGCAGCACATTCCTCTGAACTACAGGCTTTTACCACTATACCAATAAAAGCGAAATTTTAGGCACTTGGAAGCCCTAATGTAGGCACAGTGTGAAAACTTTTTTTTTTTTTAATAATAGACTGGTAAGCTTATAGCATCTCTTTGAAATATTTGTCCATTAAAAGCTATACAGCTGACCCTGAGGTACCTCAGGGAAAATGCAATATTGTTCTTCAATAATTAGGTCAGAATCTGATATTTTGACCTCTGTGTACAACTGCTGAGAAATATGAGCAAAAGTCAGTACAACCTGAGGCTTTCATGATAGGGTCAGAACCTCTGTACTGTAAAATATTCCAGCTGACCCCAAGGGGATTCAAGTCATTACTGGATATTCCTTCTCTCACACAAACTGTCTTCCCTCCCACTGACAGCACTATATAATATTTCCATCAGCAAAAAACATTCCCCAATTTTAAAAAATGTCCTTCTCATTCACAACCAGCAAGTGTCATCTTGGAGATGTATCTTGTCCTCCTGCAAACACAGCAACTGTTTCTGTACTGAAGTGGCAAACAAAATCTGTGCTTGGTGCCGAGTGTAGTTAGAAAAGTGTTTTATTTTTAAAAAAAGAAATATCTCATCTTCAAAATCACCCAAGTAACACTAAGGCTGTGTCCTGCTGACTGTCAATAACAACTAAATCTTTAGGTGGTGACATAATGACAAAATTGTTGCAAGCAGAGAGAAGCAGAAAGATTTCACAGACTGAATGTGACTATTTGCAATTTTTCAAAACACATTTGCTATTCGCAACTTTTCAAAAAAGCAACAGTGCACTAAGCCTGGAACATTTTCCAAAAACCCAAAAGCTCTAATGGGAACGTGCACATGGCTTTTGCTCCATGAAATGAGATGAAAACCAGTTGTGCTGACCCGGGCCCTGGAGCTGGTTACGTTCCCATTAATAGGCACTGCCAGTCTGAAAGAGAGCTGGCAGCTTTCTTTTCCCAAAACTTGTGGGACCACCAAAGTTCATGTGCTCGGCTAGGTGTGTCTTACAAGGCTACATGGAAAAAATGTGGATGTCTTCTCATTTTTCCATGTGCCAGAGCAGGAGATAGATAGCAATTGTATTGTGAAGCCAATAACCACCTCACTTTATTCATTCCTCCCCAAAAGACTAACATTGTTTGGTTTTCCAAAAGCTTGATTTATTACTTCCAGCAACCCGGATGGGAATTAATTGGGAGAAAATGCAAGAGCTGTCCAAACAGAAGCTTGCACAAGAGCTCCTGCCTGTAAAGCAAAGCTGAACTGAGAGCTGGAAAAGGTCACATCCTTTTATTTCTGCAGGCAATTAACCCTCGGAGCAGCTTATTCAGGGATTCGATCCATTCTTCAAGCAGAAATACCCAACAACTTCCTCAGTTTAATATTGACAGACAACGTTTCTGTTGAGTTAACTCAGCTTGAGACTAATTTTCAAACACCTCATCCACCTCAACTGTGAATTTGTGGGGAATGGTGGGCTGGATTTCCACAGCTCCTCCTGGGATGGGCAGCAGAGCTCCCACCACCGAGGTGCTCACGGAGGGCAAACCCCTTGTGGTGCTGACCTGGAGAACCAGAACTGCTGAAACTCTGGGGCAGCACAGCAGACTTTACGAGTGACTGGATGGATCTCCTGGGGTATAAAGCTCAATAAAGTATTTTAGAGGGCAGAAATTGTCAATAGCTGCTCTTTTCACACCACGCTTCTGTTTACAAAACTACTGGGAAATAGATTTTTTTTAAATTTATCTTAAAACGTCCTCTTCTCACAAAACCAGTGGTGAAATTCTTTCCTGTGAGAGTGTTGCCCTGGCACAGATTGCCCAGAGAAGCTGTGGCTGCCCCATTGCTGCAAGTGTCCAAGGCCAGCTTGGATGGGGCTTGGAGCAGCCTGGGACAGTGGGAGATGTCCTTGCCCATGGCAGGGGGGGTTGGACCAGCTGGTCTTTAAGGTCCCTTCAAACCCAAACAATTGTCATTCAGTGTATGATGAAATGTCACTACCAAAACAAAAAAAAATCAGCTAAATGAGGCACAGGCTTGGTGCTCATGACACCAGCTCCAGCCACCTCCAGAAAACCTCCTGTACTGCACCAAGACAACTCACCACTGGAAAGCATGTCAAATAAAAAATGATACTGTGAATAAAGGCAAGTTAAATATACATTCATTGGGAAAAAAAAGGCTCAACTTCACCATTTCCAGAAAACATATTTGAAATAATACCATAAGCCTCACAGAAAAAATATGAAGACAGAACACAGCTCTTGTTTCTCTCTCCATCAGTGAAACAGAGGAAAAGTCATTTAGTGGTCAGCTCCAATAGAAAGCACCACTACTTTTAAGCTTTGAAAGAAAGCCAACCAGTTCACTTAGCATTTTCTAGTAATAAGCATTTACCCAAGATAAGCATGCCAGCCTTTTGTTTAGTACAGAATTATTGCCTGTATGCCTTGAAAATTGAGCCTGTCATGCAGATATTTTTTATAAACAGTAGCTCACACCCATTTAATAAATGAAAGCATCTCAGACACAATCACAACCCTGCACAGAGCAATCAGACACGGGAACGTGGCCATTTTACAAAGCACTGAATCACATTTGCAGGCACCCAGCTTCTCCCCTTCCCTCCACGGGCAGCACCTTGACAGTGCTGGAACACGGAGCGAAACGGAGTCAGCCCAGAAATGGGCACATTGAAATCCAGAACCAGTGTTTCACTCAGATGAAATTGAGTCAGCCCAGAAATGGGCACAGTGCTGGAATCCACCAGCAGCGTGTCACTCAGATAAAATTGGGTCAGCCCAGAAATGGGCACAATGTTGGAATCTACCACCAGCTGAAACAGTGAAACGGAGTCAGCCCAGAAACGGGCACAGTGCTGGAACCCACCAGCAGCGTTTCACTCAGATGAAATGGGATCCACACAGCCCAGCGGTTTCAGAGCCAAACAATACACAGCACACCCTCAGCTGGCTCCAAAGCTGTGGCGTTTCACACCAGATCCCAACCCAGCAAAGGTGATTTGATCACAAAGGTACACAGAGATTTGTGATGTAGGTGGATGACTTGAATACAGTTCTGCTTCTTCATGCAGATACGTTATTCCCTAAATTTAATAAACAGAAATGCCAAAGAATTCTTTTGTTGCTATTTTATATTTAATCATCTACGTTCCAGCACCCCTTCAAGGTGCTCAAACTAAGAGAGCTTAGGCCCAGTAAGATCTTAGCTATGTGATGCTAAGTGGTTTTGACAAGCTCTATTATAATTACTTTAAAATGCTTTGTTCTAATGCTTGTGTTTGCTGAAGTCTTTGATGGGAGATTAAATTACCTTCACCCGAAATTCCTATAATAAATTAAAGAAAACAGAAATGTAGTGTCAATTTGTGTCCAAATCTGCTTACAAAAGAGAATTAGCTCAGGCCTTTGCCCAGCCAAGCACTTAATCATGTGCATAATTTTTATTACGTCAGTATTCCCACTGATGTCAATGACCAAGTGCAGCTACAATCACAAGTTCTATACATGCCTGAGTGCTTTCCTGGAGCTGGGCCTGGGAGGATTCTCAACACATGGCAGTGACTTAGGACAGCCAGTCCAGGGAAAGTCTCTCGGGACTGAAGTCAGGAGAAAGCTCAGCACGCAGCCTGATGCTCCCTCACAGAGAGAACCGAGTCCTGCATGATAAAACTTCAATTACATTTGCAACATAAAAAACCAGCACCAGCCTGCCCTGAGTCAACGAAGTACCATCCAAACTTCAGGCAATTAACTGATGATTAGAGCAGTGCCACTTAATTAAATAAAACCACGACAGATACAAAAAATGGCGAGGTTTACTGCATTTCCATATAGCCACGTGTTACCTGATCACATTTTGTGTAGTCCAGGGGAACACAGGGGTATCTCCACTTCCCAAAGGAACTACTTAGGGAAGAGCTAACTTGGGTCAAGGACTTTCAGGTCCCTGGGCACTTGTCTGCAGCCCAGAAGTGACTGCTGCTGTCTTGAAGGCTCCGTGTGCAAGCAGGAAAAGCACCACTGAGTGCATCCTCAGCTGGGAGACAACAAAACCAGAGCAAGACTTGTCTGGGACAGCTTCACACCAACAAAGTTCTGGCTTCCACAGCACGGCCCAGGCTGGGCTTCTGCAGAGGCAGGACAGGTTATCTGTGCTGTGGGGGTGCAAGCAGGCTGAGGCAGCCAGAGGAAGGGATTTAATTATGGCCTCGTCACCCACATCCTGTCTGCAGCCAGCGCTGCCTGCCTTGATGGCTGTACTGCTGCACTTGTTCTCCCCAGAACAGCAGGGAAGATAAGGCGTCTTTGGGTTCTTCTGCCTGCAGAGGATATTGTTTTCCTCCTTCTTTTAGAAACTCTGCTCTGCCACAGCTCTTGGCCATTACTCAGAGGAGTGAAAAACAAATATTTCCTGCTTTCTGCATAAAGCAGTGATTACACTTGTAATAATTTGTATTGTACTTCACCAAACGCCTTTTAATTTGCCATGCATAGCGTGTATGCACCCATTAACACTACATACATAAATATATACTTACACACATGTATTGGTAATATCAGGCTTGTAGCCTCCAGATTTTTCTCTCTGACACCCTTTTTAAACAACAAATTTCAACATTTAGTCATTACTACTAACACAAAGAAAAACCTACAGTTTTAATTTCAGAGACAAGCTTAAACTCATCCCTGTACAAGTAAATTTTCATGCTGATCATAACCTAAACTACATGGTAAATTTGTGGCTTTTCTCCATTTTTAAGTATGCATGTTTAATTTCTGCACAACAAACCTACACAAGTTCTGTGTAACTCTTGGCAAATACCAATCACTGCTTTGAAGATAAAGCATGAAAAAATCCTCTGCTTGGTACCACTTTCATCCATCTTGTACCATTATTCTAGCCTTGGTGACAGCTGCAGCTCCCAGCTCCTGGGAGACCAGGAGAAATGATAACAAACCTTCCCAGGCTTCACACTTAATCACATAAATCCACAACACCACAAGATGCAGCAGAGCTCTTGCAGAACAAGTGCTTCAGTCTTTTTGTGCCAGTGATATACACACCAAAAATACATTTTAAAACATTTTATATAGGTATATATTTATATATATTTATAGCAGGTCACTAATCTCAGGCACAGATACCTTCACAGCTCAAACATGCTTTTGGTGATATTCAAAGAGGATGAGCATGGGATTCATTTATTTTTTCCTTCTCCCTTAGGAATGGTTTCCACAAAGGGAAAATTTAATAATCAATTACTATATCAAGAACGGAACCTATATTAAGTCATGAATCTTTATCCAGCAGTTGCAATATAAACAGACACATCAGAAGTTCCCCTTTCATTACTTTTGTTTGCTTTTAAACTTCCTTAATTTCTTCATACACTTCTTTAACAACAGTTCAGCAGTGTTAAGCATCTCCTGTAAGAGCATAAAACTCCTTCACAAGAGGCTGTTTTTACACATTTATTCACCTGCTGTGAAAACCCCTGGTGAATTTTTGATTCTGTGGCTGCTTGTCCCTGAGGTTCAGCTTTAGTTACTTTTAAAAGATTAATGGTGAGCTCGGCAGAGCCCAGGCATCTCTATTAAAGTCCTGCCTGTGTTTACAGAGCCCTGGAAGAGGGCTGCCTGTCCAGCAGCATTTCCCACAGGAACACAGAGCTCCTCTGCTGCTGCTGCTCCATCCTACAGCAGCTAGAGACAGAGAAAGGGCTTACATAGATCACAGGCTCTGAAGCCAGTCTGGAACAGAAAACAAAATCCACTCTCTCATTCTTTCTCTAGCGCTTCAGAGTGCAGAATGCAAACCTGTACATCAAACCAACACCAGCAGAGGGACAGGAAACAGTTCAGCAGTGTAAAAAACAAAATCCACTCTCTCATTCTTTCTCTAGCGCTTCAGAGTGCAGAATGAAACCTGTACATCAAACCAAAACCAGCAGAGGGACAGGAAATAGTTCAGCAGTGTAAAAAGCTGTTCATTTTTATGTGGAACTGACATAGCCCTTGCATGCTCTTAATAAAAGACATTTTTGAACTGTTTTATGAAGACAGGATTCTTAAATTAACCTTGAGGTCTAATGGAGGTATTAAATATTAAAAATGCTGGGAAAACCCACCAGTTCTCACTGATATTCTGATCTGAATTAATAACATTAATCCTAATCTTTACATTCTGCTCCATTTTGAAACATGCATTCCAGACAAGTAACTCTGATGCTTTTCAAACTTCATCTGAAGTTCCTAAAATGGAATTTTCCAATTTGAATCATCTCAGCTGAAGAAGGAGACCGGAACTGCCTCAGTACAATTCACACATATATTTAAGGACACGATGCTTCCCAGTGCTAAAATAAATCATTTTATAATGATCTGCAGCAGCTCAGATAAGATGCCTCATGCATTTGCCCTTTGCATGAAAGCCCAGAAGAAGATGCCAAAGGGGTTTAAAGATGCTACATGAACACTTTCACAGCGTATTGATCTGGCAGAAAGAAATGCCTGCCACGTCACAACACAGGTGACCTTAAATCTGTCAGTGATGGAAGAAAAAAAGAACAATTTACAGGTTTAAACTCCAGCTTTGTAACCTGTTTGCAAGTGCTGTCTGGGGCACCTAAAGATTATTAGGTCTTATCACCCTTTTAATGATTTTTTTTTTTGGTCATTATTGATTTTCTTTTTATGCCAAAGAGCCTGTGTTAGACTCCTGGAAGCCAAAAAGACAAACTATTCACCCTCCACCAGGCCTAGAAAGTAATAATAAACAAGGAACCCAACCCTTTCTTCTCTTTATTTCATTAGAAATTTGAAAGTTAAAGGTTTTCTAAAATGTAGAATTAAAAATAGGATTAAGTAAATACAGATTTATTTTTGACGAGTCCCCACAGGAAAGGAAATCCAACCACCATTAAAAACAGGGTCGCAGAAAAAGCACAAAAAGTTCTCCCCATGCTTTACAAAGCTCTTTTTCAAGCATATAATCTGACAGGAGAAGAGTAACATAAATCCAAATGGTATTTGAGTCCTTTTTTTGTTTTCCAGTGCCCACTCAACTTCCAGGCACCTTTGCTGGTGAAGAGGGCACTTCTCCAAACCAAAACAGGGGCTCCTTTTTTTGGGCTTCTTAAAATGCACAGGGCTACTTCCTGTTGGTGCCAGCAGTCAGGAGTGACCTAAAGACACCCAGAAGATATAAAACATATAAAAAACACACTCACAAAGAATTCCCCTTTTTGTCTCTTGTCTCCAGACTCAAACATTGTAGTTAGGAAATGACAGGACTCTACAAATAATGTTTCCAGTTCTTAAATTGTTTTGTCCCAAGGCTAATTATATTAATAGACTTCCCTGGGTTTAATTAGCATTTTGTATAACCCCAGCTGATCATTAAAATTTCATTTAATCTGATCACCAAAGTCCATATTTTAGGTCCAGTCCAGATGAAGGAATTGCAAGTGTACAATTACAACTGAGTGGATGAGCCAGGGCATTTTTCACTCCTAAATTTAATTTCAGTATCTCAGGTCCATTAGTGTGGATTGCTGGATCTTCCTCCTTGTTTAACTGACAGCAGCAATCAATCACAAGCTCCTATTTTGTATATTGGGAGCACTAATTCTCAGTTCCTGTCACTCAGCAGCCGCAGGTGGCCCTTCCCTACCCCAAACTCAAGGTGTGCCAATCTTTGAGCCTCGCTGGAAGGCACCAGCAGACATCTCAGTGAGGCAGTTTCGTGCTCACAGTAAGTTATTTTGCCAATAAAACCATTTCACCAAAGAAAACATGCTCCTGCCAGTAAAGGAACTGAGCAGCTTCTACAGTTGTGTTTGTAACAGACCTTTTACTACCCAAATTTTTGCATCCAAACCTCTGGAAGTACATCAGGCTCCCAAGAGCTGAATCTCCCCTTGGGTTTCTGAGGAGCTGTGCTTCCAGGTGAGTTACTGGGCTGAGAGCTAGTGAGGCCCAAGAGAGGAATTTTTACAAGCCCAGAGCTCAGGGCACATACAATTCCACAGCTCCCTTGTCGTGCCCACAGGGAAGCACTAACTCCTTTCTGGAGGAGTGGTACATGAAGGACTGACACTTCCCTGCTTCTGAGGCTCAGCCACCTGTGGAGTCTGCATCCTGCAATTCCCAGCAGGCGGGGAAAAATGGGTGACAGCTCCAGCTAAGGCCTGGAAACACGGCAAACTGAGATTAAAGCAGCCCTTCCAGAGGGAATCACAGCACAAGCACACATGCACTCAGCCAAATAACAGAAGAGCAAAGCCTAAATTGCCTCTATTAAAACCAAAATCAACTGCATCAGCAGTGTTTTATATCCTAATCCTGTACTTTATACAGACAGAGAAACCCCAAGAAATGGCCTTGCTACACAGAAATTTATAAAACACGACTGGACAAACCTGGCAGAGCTGTAGACACACCTCTACATAACACATTCCCACAGGAGAGCTTTGCTCCTTCCCTGAGCTCATATGGACACAGCCAGAAAGGTGCTTTGGGCAGACTCCTTGTTGCAATGTCATTATCTGCCACCTCCACTTCAAAAGAAACCCCAGGGCTGGATACAGAGCCTGACCCTGGCTAACTTATGGAACCATTAACTCCTCTCCTTCTGGCTTCCTTACAACACAAAGTGCAGCCAACAACCCCGTGATGAAAGGACCTTGCTCATGGAATCTCTGATTTTCCATGATGCTGAGTGCTCCTGCCCAGGTACAGAACGACTTCAACTCCCAGTTCTCAATTTAGCTTAGATGGAAACTTTACTCTGATGTGAGGTTAAGTCTCGAATAATTGCTGTTGGGTACCAGAACTTGTGCAGCCGAACGACTTCAACTCCCAGTTCTCAATTTAGCTTAGATGGAAACTTTAATGTGAGTTGAGTCTTGAATAATTGCTGCTGGGTACCAGAACTTGTGCAGCTCAGATGTTTACAAGGCCTGGTTTACATAAACTCGTGGTGGCAGCCTTTAGGTTAAACTGAGAACACACAAAATTGTTTGTACTTCCGAGAGTTTGCTTTAATTGTCCAATATTTTAATAATCTGCTTACAGCCTGTCTGGTTTTGTTTATCTGGAAGAAGCAGTTTGCATGAGCAAGATAATTCAATTTAAAAGATACATTCCCTGTAGATGTCTCCAATATGTAGAAAATTTTGGTCACTGATGTACTTCAGAAAGGCTGTGCTGCACTTCCTACACTGAAGCCATAATACTCTTTCCTTGGGGGAAAATGTTATTTGGTGCATGACAAGTTTGGGATTTTATTCTGCTAAATATTTCGTTGCAGATCTGACCTCCTTGGGCCATTTTTGTTTGCACAAATCTTTCCCACCAAGTATTAGTCATGCTCTGAGTTCTGTTAAAATAGTTTTGATGAGAATTCTTGTAGCTGGCACAGGGGCTCAAACAAAATGAGGCTGATTTGTAAGCATTTATTTTATCCAAAGTTTGTGGTTCAGCTGCTTATCTGAACTTCCATTATAAACTTTGGCTTGCTTGTAAATCTAAGCAAAGATCTTTTCATTAAACCACCAGCCATTAACATGAAAATTCAGTAAGGAAAAGCAAGTGCTTTGAAATTAAATTTAAATAAAAAGAAACTCTTATTCAACCTATTAGTACTTTAAGAACTTGATTTCTAGATACAATTAAAAGCAATTAAACCCCAAAGCTCCAGAACTGCACTCCAAGGAGAACATACAGTGGCACAACAAAATGCAAGGATGCAATCAGAGCTGTGCTGAAAGTGCTGATGTTTCATGTGTCTTTGGCTTTTGAAATGCTCAGAAAGTCACTGCACTGAGAGCAATTCAACAGCCTGGATGTGAGGAGGGGCCAAGCAGCTGCATCCCCCATGGTCTGGAATGGCTCATCAAAGGCAGAGAGCTGCTGGCACTGCCAGAACAAACTCCTGCTCCATGCTCTCTCTGTAAATCCCATCTCCACAGGTGCTTCTTCAGACCCCACCTGCTCCTGGACAACGTGCTCAGCTTGTCAGCTTTCAGCACAGGGAATTTGTATTCTGGCCAGCAGGGTAACCTTATGTACGACATGCTCTCCACACAGCCTGCTCCACTGCTGCTCATTCCTGCACAATTAGCACCTGGCTTCAGACCCCACCTGCTCCTGGACAACGTGCTCAGCTTGTCAGCTTTCAGCACAGGGAATCTGTATTCTTGCCAGCAGGGTAACCTTATGTTACTGCTGCTCATTCCTGCACAATTAGCACTTGCTTGCACATCCTTCCATGAACAGAGAGTCCCTAATTAATTACCAGCACCCTTGATCAGAGATCACCCAGCCAGCAAGGGGAACTGGCTCTCTGGACCTTGGAAGAGAGAGAAGCATTGGCAGAAAGGATTCTCTCCACTGCCCTTAACTCCATGCCCAGGGCAGTGTTTATTTATTCACTGTTTCACTCGAGAGGTTTTGAAATATCCTTTTGTGATTTGCTTCCAGGTAGAGTCATCACCTTGTTTTAAATACCACAGCTCAGCTGAGGCAGCCTGTTAAAAAGTCACTGTGACTGTCTATGAGAAAGGAACACGGCAAGGCTGGCAAGGAAGGGTGCTGCTCCCACAGAGGCTCCAGTCGAGCTGCTTGCAGAAGAAACTTGCTCTACACTTGTGCAGAGACCTCTGCCAAGGAAAGCAAGTTCAAAACAGGACCAATAAGCTGAAGGTGAAGAAAATGAATATAACAGCACCATGACCAGCACCTTCTCAGGCTGATGAGTTCAAGAGCTGTCTGTTCTGTTGGCAGCTGAGCTCCAGTCCACTCACTCAGTGTCTTTCCCAAAAAGTACATTTCAGCTCTGGCTCTTTTCAGCCTTTTTTTTTTTTTTTTTTAAGCAGAAAATTCAGCATCCTGGTGTTAATACCATTTCTCAGTGAGGAAGTAACAGGCAAAGCTCAATTAGGAAATTGTGCTACCAGGACATGTTACATTCTTGATAAAGCAACACAAACTTGACATAAAGTTCATTTTCCCAGTGCCATAACATGACCCACGGCAGCATTTGTTTATCTGCAGCTGCTGCAGACCCTGTGAGCTGGAGGCTGGAACTAGCCCAGCTCCAACTCCAGTGTTGCACTGCCAGGCAATGCCTTAGGAAGCTGCCTTCCTGCAGCTCCTCCTTCCAAGAACTCTGTATTTGATATCAAACAATTCAGAACAGAAAGCCAAGGAGTCATGCAAACCAAGAGCAGCAATTCAGTGGCAGCAGATGTGTCTTCCTTCAATTATCAGACATGCACATAGCACAAAAGTTTATTCAGATAACCTTTCCTCTGCCTCCTGAAAAGCTTTGAAAACTTTGGTCTTCCAGTTCCATTTTCCTGGGTGTTGACAGTTAAGAACAATCTCTGTTTCTCCAAGAGAAAAAATAAGAGATGATTCAGAGATGCACAATTAGATTGAGATATTCCAGGTTAGGGAAAGCAAATGTGATAAGGCTGTCAGGATTTTCCTCCCAGATTTAGGAGAAACAGATGAGACATTACATAAACTCCTCACTGATCAGCAAGGTTAAGCTCTTCAGCAGATCATCAATTTAGAACAATTTACTATTCCAATATGAAAGATTTGCTTCGAATTACAAGTACTCTCTTCCATAGTTTAAAGGTTGTTGGAGAAAAGAATGAATTAGGGCTTATTTTTCATAAATAAGATCCATAAAATTGAAGAAATGTAAACTTGGAAAGGACTTGAACGGTCATTAACAAAGTGTAATGGAGAAGAAATACTCGAGTAACACAAATACAAATGCCTTTGTAAATGCTGCTCCTGCTTAGGGCTTGACTCCCCTTTTAAAATATCCACACTATTCCTATTTCACTGCATAAAAAGCAAACAGATATTGAGGGCACTGTCTGATTTAGTTACTACTGGGAAATTGCATTAGGCACAGATCCCAAAATAATAACTATTCTGCTCCTCAGCTCTTAAACAAAACATACACATCTGCAAACGCTCTCCATGCTGGGCCTGCCAGCCTGCAGCTCATTATGAAGCACAGCAAAAAGGCTACACTGATAGTACTGCACAAAACACATCTCGATCCTTCACTTCCAGGCAGCTCTTTCATCCCTGAAATAATGTCAGCATAGAACCATGCAGAAGCAGACACGCTTTGGGCTTTAAATACACTGAGAAAAACCATGAAAATATTTATGGAATTAGATTGTAACGCTCAGAAGGGGAAGATCAGAGTGGCAGAAGGTCAGGATTTGTTCCCATCCATCTCCCCAGCTGCCTGGTGCTGTGGCTGAGCCATGGTAATGGGAGGTTAGTGGTCACTCCTGCTGCTTTGGCCAGCAGGATGACAGGAGGGTTTTCATTAACAAACATGGGAGCCAGCTTTCTAGGATCTCACAAATTGGATTTCAGCTCTCAAACATGAAGTGCGCTGTCAAACGCAATTCCATCTTCAAAGAAACATGTCCTAGATAAAGGAATGAAATTGTAAACAGATTATAAACCGTATTTAAACTGATTACAGGTTAATGCAGGATCCAGACCAAAGACATGCAGTGGTGCAGGCTGCATATCACTGAACTGAGCTCCTGGTTCAGGGTGACTTCACACACAATCTTCACAAAACAAGACTAACTACCAAGAAAAGGGAAAATGAAAGAAAAGGGAGAGATGCACTAAAAATGAAATGTCACTAAGTAAAACTGCTTTGCTGGGTTGGGTGTAGCCACACCAGGCTCAGGCCGGACACGAAGGAATTTGCTCATGGAACAGGTTGTTCAGCATGGGTTTGGACTGCCAGGGGAGGAGCTGGAGTCACCATCCCTGGTGAAGGAATGGCCACACGTGGCACACAGTGCTCTGCTCTGGTTGGCATGGGAAGGCTCAGCCACAGCGCGGACTCGATGACCTCAGAGCTCTTTTCCAACCTTAATGATTCTGTGATTCTGAAATAATCCAACATCAGCTGAGCTCCATAGCTGAAGGTGCTTCACGCAGCACTTCAAACCCTTCAAAGGAGCAACTGTTTGGACTCCAGCTGAGTTAAGTAAATACAGATGTAGAAACAGTAGGAAAATAAATACATCAATGCACTAAAACTGCACCAGCACTACTAATTGCTGCTTATTGGAGTTTTTCCTGGCTTAGCTGTTTCCCAATAAAAACCCAACAGCTGCTAAGATTGCACAAGGAGCTCTTTGCCCCCACATCTCGTCCAGGCCTTGCCAGATGCTGTCTGGAGAAGAATGTCTGCTGCTTCCCAGGCCCTGAGGGTTCCCTGGTGCTCTGTGCCCACGTGCCTTTGCTCGGAGTCCTGGCACGGGGTGACAATCCATGGCCAAGGCAGTGCTTGTGGTGCTGTGGGGCTGGCACCAGCTCACAGCACCTCAGTGTGGTTCCAGAGCTCTGCCCCTCCTCGTCCAGGCCTTGCCAGATGCTGTCTGGAGAAGAATGTCTGCTGCTTCCCAGGCCCTGAGGGTTCCCTGGTGCTCTGTGCCCACGTGCCTTTGCTCGGAGTCCTGGCACGGGGTGAGAATCCACGGCCGAGGCAGTGCTTGTGGTGCTGGCACCAGCTCACAGCACCTCGGTGTGGTTCCAGAGCTCTGCCCCTTTCCTGGGGGCTCCATTTCCACAAGTCTCACCTCCCTGGCTGTCACCCCAATTTCATGTCCCCTGGCCTGTCTGTGGTGGCCTCTCCAAGACAACGTAATTGCAGTCAGCTGCTGACACTTCATTCCTACCACACAAGGCATGCGAGCACCACCCAGCTCTTCCCCTCAGGAGAAAAAGTCACTTCTAACAGATGACAGGCACGTTAGAAAATAGACAAAACCATTTCCCACATTTCTAAAGTCTGTTTCAGACAGCATAGTTCATGCTTTGTAACAGCACTCCTATCTGTAACATCGGTAAACAACGAACAGAAACAGATTTCAAGTTAGAAATAGAAAAGATTGTGCTTGGCTCTGATGACCCACTGTGGTCCCTTCCAACTGTACCCACTCTGTGGTTTTTTTAATTTAAGAACTATTTGTTTCACTAGAAATCTGGCTCTGGTCTAGAAAAATGTAGATGATTTCCATTCATATCAAGTATTTAAAATGAGAAAACCAACAGACATATTTGCAAAATATTTAAATTAATAACTAACTACTGCTTTTAAAATATGGAATTTTAGACTAAAGATGAATTTACGTGGAATTTTTCCTCCAAGTCTCCCTTGTGATGCTGTTTGCTAAAGAAGCTCAGCAGAATTGGTTTTGTCTTGTTCCGTTCTCACGCTTAAGAAATAAAAATCACTCTACATTTGTTAAAACGCAGAAATACAAAGAAATCAGAACACACAGATCAAATTCTGCTGAAAACCAAACCAAGGCAGCTGAACGAAGCAGCCTGGCTCTGCTCTGTGCGCCCAGACTAAACCGTGCCCTCCCAGCCCAGGGTTTGCAGAAGAATTCAAAGCCAGAGCCAGCTGCTGCCCACATCACTCGTCCCTGCATGTCAAGAAAGCTCTTCAAACACAATAAGGCATGGCATTTCTTCCCCAGCCATGGTTTCAAACATTAGTGCTTTTGTTCTGAGCCTACACATTATTTTCTCTTACACACACAGGACACGACCAGTTTTTTGCACTGTGATGAGATTTTTCTTTGTTATATCCACTAATCAGTATTGAGAGCAACTTGGGGAAGAGAGATTCTGGATGAGCAAAGCCCGCTCAAGTTGGCTTTTCAAGCTAAGATTTTATTATTTGAAGCAAAATTACAAGGAAGCCAATCAGCTCCCTCTGGGTGACGGGAATTTTAAAGAGCCCTGCTGCACATCTCAAAAATAAATAACTGAAATACTGCTGCTTTTTTTTTTCCTTTCTTTTGGTGATTTGCCTGTTGATTGCCTTTTCATTTCCTGGAGACATTTCTAAGCCTTCTACATCCCAAAACCCAAACAAAATCAATCCATCCCCCCAAACTGCAGTCACCACTGATGGGAGAGCAAAGAACACGAAGCCCTGTGTTCCTGCTGCCTCTGCCCACAGCCCCAGCTCCAAAAGCATTTCTTTATTTCACTGGGGGTGGGCTCACTCTGCCATCAAGGGAACTGGAAAACACGTGACGTACTGATAAGTGTCCTATAAATAGATTTTGGCTTTGCCCAAGTGCTCTGATTTGCAGCAATTGATGTAAATAAGCTCTGGGTTTAAAGGCTGTGACAAACACCACTCTGAAACGGCTTGGTTGTGTGAACAGCTGTCTCCATGGTTCAAGGGAGGATGAAATCCACTCCTCAGCTCTCTCCATGCAGAACTGGCCACACGGATTACAAGGAGGGCTTTGCTGTGTGCCTTCAGCCTTTTTATTTTGTGTCTGTGCTGCTGAGACCACAGAGCCTGTATTAACACTTGCAAGGTGGTCCTTGCAATTCTCAAGCATAATCCCATGCAGAAAAGCAGAGAAAAACAAGTATTTACCTTTTATCTCCAGTTCTCTTATTTGCAGCAGGCAGAGCAACTGTACCACATTTGTCTGGCCAGAATGAACCATGCATTCATGCAATGCAATTCTGTACTCCCAGGGGCAATAGACAATGCACACCCAAAGAAAAATATCCATCTGCATCTACATTACGGGTTCACTATTTTCATGCAAATAAAAACATCCCTCCTCATCTTTTTCTCTGGTTTATAAGCACATTAGAATTCTAAGTATGTCTCTAATATTCAACTACAATTGAAATAACTTTAGATCAAATAGCTTTGTATCTCATTTGACATAGCTCAAAGAGTAAAAGAAAACAGATTTTTTCTCATACCCTAAATAATCTTGCAAATAGTTTTGAATTTATCATCAGGATAAACTGCATGACTAACAGGCACAATTCCTACTCAGGGGAAAGCTGCTGACAGCAGTTCTACATTCTCATCACTCATCCCAGTTCTGGGCTACTTTATATAGACTTCTCTTGAAACAACACTTTGTCTCCCAGCTCTTATCCTGGGATCACACCTTTCCTGCATGTGCTAAACAAGTTCTTGGTCATTGCAGGCCTTCTTCCTACAAGGCTTCTGGGGCCCATGCCAAGTGCCTTGATGAATCAGGCTCCGCAGGCAGGGCAGGAATCCACTTCCCTTCCACGGGGTGTGCAATCCCAGCTCAGGCAATTCCCTCTTCCAGCAGGAAGGGAGTTCACAGGGATGCTGATTATTGCAGGAAACTCCAATAGCATTGAGAAATCTGTACAGGAGCACCAGGAGTGCTCATGTTAGTGCTCCCTGCTGTGGAGTTGCACAACCTCCTCGGTTTGCTCAAAGCTATTTGGAATAATCTGCAGATCATTCCAAACATTCAAACAGCTCACAAACACAAAATTTCCTAAAGCCACGGGGAGGTGCCAGCAGCAGGCACCTGGTCTGGGAGCAGGGGAGGGACCCTCACATCCCCATCCCCTACACGCACAAGGGTTTGTTTTGGTCCACACAGAGGCAGAGGACAAGAACCTGGGGCTCCTGCAGCACACCTTCTCCTCCCTGGCAGCACTGCCAGCTGCGGGCAGCCTCTCCCACGCTGCCAAGCACAGCACTGCTGAGAAGAGCACAAGACTGTCTGGGAATCACTGGGCTGTGCCAGATGGCAGAAAGCTAACAGAGATTGTGTAACGTTTGTTTACAGCCTGATAAGTTTTACCTTGGCACTCAGATTTGTCCAAAGAAGTTTTCAGTTGAAGTAGAAAACACAGTACTTCCCTTTCAAACACATGGACATTTAAATGCTCTCAATCAAGCAGGTATCTGATTCCTAAAAACACCAGTAAAGGGTTCCTTTTAATTACATCATTTTCAAGTGTCACACACAAACATTTAAATTAGCAATATCAAGTGATTATGCTTTTAGAGAACACTTTAAATATGAACCAAAAGGAAAAGGCAAGCATCATCAAAATATGAGGAGACCTAAGCACAGCTTGCAAATTCTCCTTTTCTATTATGTAAGCAACAGTTTAATAATTCCACTTCTCCCACCATTTGAAACTCTCCTGACTCCAGCAGGTTGAAAAAAAAAATAGCCTTGAAAACAAAATCACTTCCCACAAGTGAAATACTGCCACAAACTGCTAAGGGTCTTTAAAAATGAGCTGGATCATATTCAGTGATGCCTACAAGAACTTGCAGCAGCAATAGCTCCTTTCAAACACGCACAAGTGCCACTTTTCAGTGTTTAAAAATGAGCTGGATCATATTCAGTGATGCCTACAAGAACTTGCAGCAGCAATAGCTCCTTTCAAACACGCACAAGTGCTGCCACTTTCAGTACAGGGACAAACACAGTGCAATGATGAACACATCAGTTCTGAGAAGGAGCAACAAAGGACCCCAGAGAGCTGCAGAATGGCTTGGGTTGGAAGAAGCCTTAGAGACCCTATTGCTCCAACCCCCTGGCATGGGCAGGGACATCCTTCCACTGGACCAGGCTGCTCAGAGGTCCATCCAAACTGGCCTTGGACACTTTCATCACATTCAAACCCTACAGCATCAGCAGCCTCAGCTCCCAGAGCTCCCCAGAGCCTTGGGCCACTGCACAGAAACTCTCAAGGACGATATGAAAGCAGCTCCAGAAGAACTTCTCTACTTCCACCAAAACCAAACAACCCCAAAGCTCTGCAGTTCTGAAAATGTCCATGCACTGACCTGTAAGACACACACACCACAAGACCTCCACAAGCTCCTGTCCTGCCCTTCCTCCTGCCCCTGTCCAACACCTTGCATGTTTACCCCAGCAGCAAGAGTCCATGGCTGGCAAGAAGCACTTTGTCACTGCCCTACCAAACATGTCAATATTTCTGGAGAAGGTGACGCTCTCTCCTCCACAGTCAGTGTGGTCTGAGGGGTGTGTACAGACATTGGAGGAAGGGGGAAACTGCTGGGCTGCAGCTCCAGGCTCTGGACATGGAAGCAGCGTGGGCAGATCCCCGGAGCTGGCTTTGGGAGCAGGGGCAGAAAGGGATCTTTGTCCTTACCAAGGCACAACTCAGCAAAACTGGGCTAACTGGGATGGCTGAATCAGCCTTCCCTCTCAAACTGCCAAACAACCATATGGAGGCTTAGACTTTTTAACCAAAAAGGTGCTGAGAAAACCTTCCTGTGCTGCTTTGATCCTTAACCCTCTGAGGGGAGTGTGGCTCTCTGCAGCAGCCAAAGCAGAGCCCCCTGCCTGGGGAGGGCTGGGGTCTGCTCCCACAGCTCTGTCAGCTCTCCCTGCACACATCAGCCTCCTCCATTGGTCTCAACATGAGGGCAACCATTCACACCGATGCTTTAGTTTATCTCAATTCAGTTTTGTCCTTTCTTAAGCATTTTAACAGCATGCAAATTACAACCATTACTTCCAAGATTAATGTTTCCCCTTTACACATGACCTTACCTAGCACAGATTTGCTGCTTCTGCCACTTGATTAGCAAAGACCATTTTTGAAGCCATTTACGCTAAACACTCCCAAGTACAGCACACAATTTCTCATATAAATTATTTTAAATGTATTTCATTAATCTCAGAGGAAGGAGGTTAACTCCGAGCAGCAACAAGAACAAAAAAATCTTTGTGCAATTTCACTTATGGCATTATCAATATTGGATGTGTTTCAGAAAAGGGAAAATCAGCATGGGATGCATAGCAAGTCAGACCCACCATTAGCACAGCTCCCCTGAACTACCAGAACTTTCCAACACAGTAATTTCTTATAAAAATGACTGAGTTGATAATAATTTTTCTGTGTTTCAACACAACAGAAAGATCTCATTTCCTCTGAACTATTTAAAAAAAATCCAATTATTTACCAGTTGCAGTAAACTATGCTTTAACACTGACCTAGTACCAGGACTGGGCATGACTTTCACAAATTCAATCAAGATCATGTTGTATTATTATTTGCAAGTTATACTGATACCTGTTTTAGGATTCCTCCTGGGAATAATATGGAAAAGATGTGTTCTTCTAACAGGTGTTATGGTAATTAACCATTGGAAATCTGGCATATGGAAACCAGTCTTCCTTGATGGGAATGAGCCCCAGACATGGAGACAGTGCACAACAGGGCAGGGTCTAAATCACATCTCTGAGGTCACTCTGATTCCAAAAGACAACAAAGAAACTGGATACTGCAAAATAGCATAGACAGGAACTCCCTAAGAAACTTCCAGCCAAGGGGATTTCTTCTCCAAAGGAAGGCAGCTGTGCTTTATCCAAATTCCTCCAGACAAACAGTGTAACTCAGAAGCTCACAAACCTAAACCACATGGAGTATGTCTTTCAAAGGGCAAACCTGCATTTTACAGATTGCTGCACTTCACAGATACACACTCGTGTTTCTTTCTGTGCTGTTTGGCAGTTCAGGACTGTGGTACCAACTGAATGGAGAGAACCTTTGAGTAAGATCAGTGTGGGATCATCCCTTTCTGCACCACGCCACAGCCCCAGAGCACTGAGACATTTCTATAATATTCGTCACATTTCAGGCTGGTTCATCATTCAACCTCCACCTGAGGGGATGAAGGCAAGCTCATACTCAAGAATAGCTAGGTTTGGGCAATGTGTAATTCACCTGCTTTCTTACCCAGCCCCTGAAATGGTTTCTGGTTCAGCAAGAATCACACAGATGTACATTCACAAACAAGATCACTGAGACATTTCTATAATATTCGTCACATTTCAGGCTGGTTCATCATTCAACCTCCACCTGAGGGGATGAAGGCAAGCTCGTACTCAAGAATAGCTAGGTTTGGGCAATGTGTAATTCACCTGCTTTCTTACCCAGCCCCTAAAATGGTTTCTGTTCAGCAAGAATCACAGAGATGTACATTCACAAACAAGACCTCTCTGCAGGTCAGCCTTCCTCACCAAAGACCTGACTTTTGCCATCTAAAGCCAACTTAGGAAGGGTGTTGGACACTCCCAATGCTACGAACCACAGGGAAGAAGATCCAGGTGCAGAAAACTGCTCCTCCTTCTGCCTCTGTGCAATGCTAGTGCAGGGCAGCCACAGCTTCTACTGCTCCAGTCTGCAGCTGCAGAAATGCTTCTCTTTGGAAAGACTCAACCCACAATGTCCTCCACAGTAAGAAAAGCCTTCCTGAATCATGAATAGCTGTGTATCAGTCTTAACACACAGCAGTTTTCACCAGGAATTCACTGCACTTTGTTCTTGTGAATCACAAAGACTGGAAAATGCACTTAGCCAACTTTTGGCCCTCAGAAAATATTCTTGTAGCTCTGGCCTACAGAGAACCATTGTGCTTCCCTGTGCCATCCATTTTGCAGGAGCAACCCTGTGGATGGCTCATTACCAGCTCAGGAGTGGCAGAGTGTCTGAACTCCCCAGTGGCAACAGCTGATAATTTTGTTTATTTAACTAGGATTAGTTTGTGAGGTGACAGAGCTGAGAAAGCCACAGACAGGCAACTCACACTCAATACAGCTGTGAGGATTTTTGTTATCGCCACACAAATACTGCCCAGGACTTATTTAAAAATGAAGTATTTTCAATACTTACTTGGTAGCATAATCCTATTTATAATTAAATAGGCAGGGAGCTTTGTTTGGTTCGGTTTCAGAAATAAGCTGCTGCACTAAAAACCCCAGACAGATATTTGGATGCACTTGCCCACGTTCTTGCACATCCACAGCAGACAAAGCAAAAGAAACAAGTCTCCTTTCTGCCTGATGCTTTGGGAAAATGGATTTAACATGAATATACTGATATCATCATCCTGGAAATGCATGGTTTGCTGCTGCTTTGTATTTCAGATGGGTCCCTGGCTATTTTCACTTGCTCCTATTCACATCTTACCCGTAGCTGACTTTTTGGTCCTGCTCTCGTATTCCTAATAAAACGTTTGCCAGTAACACTGGTCAAGGTCTCCTTGCAGGACACCTGTGTCCCTACAAGGTGTCTGGTGCAGCTGGGGCATCCCAGTGGCCTTGGGACACACACAGACCAAAAAGCCTCAGAGCTCCATCAGGAGATCCCAAAAACCCCATTTATATGCAGATGATAAACATATCAAACCTTTGCAACTAATTAAAACCTGACAGCTTTATCCAAAGGGCTGTTTACAAGCTAAGGGATGTAATGACAAATCACCAAGCTGGATTCCAATAAAGCAGGGAAATTTTAATCATTTGTTCTAAACAGTTGCAGAAAGATGCATCTGCTGTGACATTTTCACTTGAGCCTGCTGATCCTACATTTGAAGCTCGAGGGTATTGCACTGCCACCAGATCTCTCCACACTACTGCTAAAATATGTACTTTAATATTTATGAAATATTTCTAGGTGGAGATTATGGCTCTGAAGCAAAGACTAGCATGGCTCAGTTACTGAGTACCTTTACATTTTCCAGTAAAAAATTTTGAAATTCTTTCCAGAGTGTTCATGACAGGCTAAATGGAGCATTCCTTATTTTTACAGATAGCAACACTTTATTTATTAGTTTTTGTATTACTATTGCACTAGGGCTGTGCTTTCCCAAGACTTTGTGATCTTGGTGCAAGTCAAAAGGAAACACGTGAATCTGCAAGATAACAGAAGGATAATACTGAGAATTGATAGGCAGTATCAACATCTTGGCATCATTAGAAGCACCTCCAAAACGACTTTGTCATCCCACCAATTTATGAATTTTTTTGCCAGCTGCTGCAAAAATGCCATTTGTCAGATTCAGGTGAGGTTCATCCCGAGTGACAGGGCGTGGGGGTTTGTGACAGCTGTGCTGGACATGCTGTCCCACTGCACCCTCAGCTCATCAGCATCACTAGTGAAAGCAGGAATGAGACATCCCTGTCCTGCACCACTGGGCAGCACCACTGGTCATACCAAAAGGGGCAAAGGAAAAAAATAAACTGTGCATGTACACAGGTTTATTCAAAAGCAGCAGCAGCCTTTCAAGCACAGCTTCACCGATAATTTCTAGTGTTTTCAGGAACTCAAATATCACATATTTAATTGAGCAGGGCCTACCTTTTCAAATTTAAATGTCAAGCTTTAAAATTACAGTTGTAAGATGCCTCTGTGCTTCTTAAAATATGGAATTTCTTATTCCAGGCTTTGTGCTGCAAACTTTGGCAAACAAAAAAAAGATGAAGGCTTTATAAATACAACAAAGAAAAGTATAAAACCAACCAGCTCAGAAAGCTAACTGAAACAGTCAGCAAGCAGGGAGAAAAATAAAATCAAATCTTTCTGGAAATGTTTCGTAGTGAAAGCCTTGGAAAAAACCCTGTGATTTCTGCCATGGCCTGAATGTTAGTAAATAGTGATTTCAATGAGCTGGCCAGACAGAGCTAAGTTACACAGTGAATGACATGCTGCAGAAAAGTTCCCCCAGCATTAGAGGTTCTGAATAAAGTCACCAGTTTGGGCCAGTGCAGGGTCCAAGGAAAAGCCCCCTCACTCTCAGGGCCCACAGCCCCCACGCTCCTGGCAGCATTTAAACCACTTCCATCTCCACCTGAGCACTGGCCAAATAGCATACAAAGAAATTCATCTTAACCTTCCTTAATAAAGTAAAACTCAACCTAGACAAAATGTTTATGCAACTCAATCATTATCATGAAAAAAAAGCAGCTATGTAAAAGAACAAACACATTTGGGGCGGATGCTTGTGGCTGTCACTGTTATCCCCAAGGTGAGTGGGAAGAAGGTGAGCTGCGTGCACATTCCATTTTTATTCCTTTTTGGCAGAAATAGAACACTGCTTCGGCATAATTTACATTTTCTAATTTAGCATCAAGGTTGTTGAAGGGAAAGCAGCGTGCATTTCTATCAGCAGACAAAAATAACAGCCGCATTTGAGGCAGAATTGAGACGCTCTGAGCAGAGCGACAGGAGCCGGCGCTGCAGAGGGCAGGTGTGCTGCTGTCCTGTGCCAGCCACGGACACAGCTGGCTTTTCCAGGGCATGCACAGAAAGGAAAACACCCAATCCATCTGCCATTTCACACAGGCAGTCTGCCCAGGGTGTCACTAAACACTACCTAAATGTCAGTCTCACTGATTCCCAGGCAGTGCCACGGAGTGCCCAGCAGCAGCAAACACTGCAGTCCAGACAGCTCTGACAATTCAAACAGACTTGCACATCCCCATTTCCCCCCAGATCACCTGATTTTCAGTTAAACAATGCTTTAGACCTTTCCTTGCTAGTTCTCCTTCTAGTTCCTGAGCCCCCCTAGTTCAGGAAATGCTGCTTTTCCTCTATGGAAGTGTTAGAAGTCAGCAAACCTTCCACAGCAGCTTTTGGATTACAAGTGACAGAGGTCCAAAATCATCTCACATGAGCATTTCAAGAAAAGCCACCAAATACAGAGAGGCTGGTGCTGATATTAAAATAGCAGTTGGAGCCTTGGCAAACTTCTGACATTCAAGCATCTGAATTGTTTTTCTCTGTAGAGCTTGCTTGTTAAAGTGAGAAAACTTGGGGCGGGGGAGCCAGGAGATTTTTTAAAATTGGGGATTACTCTCTGAACACATCTTGGCATGAGAGTGATTCTATCATTCATAATTTCATCTCCTACAGGTTTCACAGTATATGTTATTTAAAGAAATTCATTTCCTGCTGAATGATTTATGAGGGAAAACAGGATGCTAAGGGAAAACACACTGATCAAATGCATCAGAAGTTCTCAATATGAGCATTTACCATGGAGTTATTTCCTTCTCCCTGTCAACTAATCCTGATATTTCTTCTTGCTAGTAAAAACACATATAGTTGCTCAAGATTTCAGTTTCCATAGAAACTGTTATTGGCTGAAGTAAATACAAGATGGCAAAAAGTGTGACTTCGCTAGTCCTGTGAGCGTGTTTGCAGCTGCCAAATTTTCACCACCTGACCATTCATCCTCAGCATCTACTGGTGCCTGACATTTTTAGCTGCAGCTCCCTTTAAAGGGCACGGACACTCTTTTGAGAGGCACCTCCATGCTTTCCAGAAGGCATGTGAATATTCATAGCTATTCCTATGCCTCCTAGTACAGAAGCACATTTTGTGTTATTTGATTTTGCAGACCTCGTCACTGAACTTTACAAGGGAAAAGATGCCTCAGATTGCACATTAAACTAAAGCTTGAGAGAGTATTACCAGGTAATGTGCAAATAAAGGGAAATAAAACATTGCTTCATCACCACTATAATGATTTTCTTCTGCTCCCAAAATTCCTCTTGCTCCCTTTCCTACTTGATTCTAATAGAAACTTAAAAATCAAAATCCTGATGATAATTTTATCATTCTCTCTCTTCTTTATAAATGTCATTTTACTTTGAATGGAGGCACTTTTTCCTCACATACACAATTAATGTGTCTTTTCTTGTTCCCATCAGAACATGACTGATTTTTTTCCTCATGCAGAGCTCTGCTGCAGTGCTCTGAGCTGCCTGAGATTTTGCCTTGCTACCAAGGAATCATCCTTTGCATGTATATTGCATTGAGATGGAAAACTCTGCTACCATTTCTGAAAATAGCAGCTGAAGACAGAAGGAGCCTTCCTTGACAATGTGCAAAAAGAAGGCGATGCTGGAGGTCCTCAGGGTCATTTCAGTAGACTGCTTTTAATCACCCAAGCATCAAGTGCCTTGGTACCCACTAAAACTCCCTTCTACATCATCAGAAACCCCAGTTCCTGCCCTCCTTGGAACAGCACTGCTCAGGGGCAGCCACACATTCACTGCAGCACCCAAAAATGTGTTCTCAGCTCACTGCTCATTGATGTGAGGACTGCAGGGTGAGAGCTGCACTTCTGTGCCTTCAGGGGAACCTTTGAGTCAAAACATTGAGGGAATGGAGAAAGCAACCAGGGCAGCTGCATGAGAAAACCAGGAAGAGGCAAACACCACAAAACATATGGGACTGGACTTATGGAAAAATACCTCTGGAAAAACACTATGAAAACTGAATATCAACCAAAAAAAGAAATGGTAAAACCCTTTGTGCTTCTCAGTCCTTTTTCAGAAATGAAGAATACTCATGGCAGTGCACTGAATGCAGCATGAGAACAGGCTGAGTTGTGGAAACCAGGACTGCCTGCAGTCCTCTAAAATAATTTCTTGGTGGTGGCCTTGTGTGGCAGCACACCTCACACATTCTGGTACCTCACTGTGGGTGAAGCTAATGACACTGAAACTTAGCTTACTATAAAAATAGAAAGGAATTTCTCTTTTTTATTTAATGGGGAAGTTGATGCTTATTAAAAAAGACACTTATTTCTATCAAAAAGCAGCAGTAGATCATAAATATACCAAATGAGGTTTAAAGATTCCCATTAAGTTTGTAATGACAACCCATGGGTGAAATCTACTCTTAGAATTCTGAAAAGAGATTAAAAAAATTTGCATAAACTGGCAGAAGTCCCCTGATATGAAGATTGTACAAAACCATGGGCAGAAGGAGGGGTGGTGGGGTGATGTAGAGCAAATCACCTCAGTCTCTTGGGTTTACAGTAAAAGCAGGGGGTGCTCCCAGCTGGAAGCAGAGCAGTGGAAAAGAGCCCCTGAAAAGCTTTGGTGAGTATCCTCCATTCCCAGGGCTCTCTCTTCAGCCAAAATCCCAGGAGTTTGACTGGAAGCCTCAGTGCAATCCCTGCTGCTGCCCCCTGACGTGGAGGCCAGCCTGCTGAAGCTGAGTGTGGCTCCTCTGTGGCAGTGACACACACGGGGCTCTAACGCTGCCCACCCGCCCCCTGCTCAGCCCCAGCACAGGACCAGAGCACAGCTGGCACCAGGGGCCCAAAGCAGCCCTTTAGGTCACACCCTTTGCAAGATGCCATCAACAGCCAGCCCAGGTGCTGTTTGCTGCTGCCCACACACAAACCAAGGACAAAAAGCAAGCCCATTCACACAGGTGGTTCATGTCACCACTCTGAGAGCCGAGATTTTCTCCTACCCTTCACTTAATGCCACTGCTGTCAGATCTGACACGTGCTCTAACAAAACCAGCCTTTATGTAACCCAATAAATAAAAGTCACCAAGGCAATAGCTATGCATAAATTTCAGCTAAAAACATTTTGTTAGGAGAACATGAATGTCCTCTGTAAAGCAGGTAGCATTTTAAAATAATGTTCTAGACATTGTTAATACTTTATTGCTATTCATCATAGAACCATTAATCATGGTGAACTCATTTGGTATTAATGTGGATGTCATAAAGTACTTCTGTTGCATTTCAATTATAACTCAGCCTTTAAAATGCTGCCAGCACTACACTTGGAGCTTTGAAAGCCAAGTATGAATAGTCTGTTCAGAGATAACTACAACTGCTTTCTGGCACGGAAAAACAACCTTTTCCATTCCTAGGGCCTGCAGGGGGCTGAGCAGCCCCTGGGGCTGTGCCTGGGCCCAGGGCTGCAAGGAAGACAGGTTACCCAGACCCAGGAATATTCCTCCCCCAGGATGAGAGTAGGAGAAACATTCTTTTGGTCTGTTCAGTCAGGGCTAAGCAGCAGCAAGGCCAAACTTTCCAGGCCCTGGGGGATTTCATTTTTTCCTATCACTCCTGGGATGCTCTGAGGCACTCTTGCTTCCAGAGCTGAGTGCTTGGGTTTTTCCTCTCATGTGCTGTGTCTCCCAAACAAAAACACCAGAGAGAACAAATATCTCCAGCCTTCTGCCTGTAGAGACTGTAAATGAGTGCACAATGCATCAGGACAAACCTAAAGGGAGCTGATATCCCGACCTCTCTGATAGCAGTTTAAAAAAAACAAACACCCAAATCCTCCTTCTTGGCCTCACGAGGCACTGAAAGAAGAAAATCACCAGCACAAAATGCAATATGGACTCAAACAAACAGCAGCTCCCTGCCATCAGGGAAGCCAAGAACTTGTGTAAGGGTACCTTGACAAACCAGGATTTTTGCTCCTGCGCAGCCAGCAGAGCTTCCAGATGGATTTTACACAGAGAATCCAAAGACAAAACCTCAACACTTCTCAACAGAAACAGTGTTAAACAAATAAAAGGCAAAACACTTCTTTTTAGCTGTCAGTGTTAAACAAATAAAAGGCAAAACACTAAAACACTTCTTTTCAGCTGCGGGAACGCTTTTTCTCCTTTTCAGTTCTTGCATATAATTCTCATTCTTTTTTATCCAGGTCATCAATGTAACAGGAAAGCACACAGCAAGAATTCCTACCTTGGGAGCTCTGGCATGTTTTCCACATCTGGCATCTTTGACAAGGCTGATATCCAGCAGCTCAGTCTCCTAGAAGGAAAAATTGCAACACAAGTAATTATTACATTATCCAAGAAGCCTTGTTGTGTTATCAGTGTCCCATTCCCACATCTGTTTGTCCAAATGGAGATCAGCCTCTAGGAGAGCTCAGGTGCACCCAGGCAATTCCAACAGCAACACTGTGCAGCTATCCCAGGATATATAGATTATATAGAAGCCATAAGAGTCAAACTGAATTCCTGGATTGCTAAACAGCAGCTGCTGTGCTTTTGGTTTAATCTGTTTAATACAATTTTAGCATTTTGATGCTTGTCACAGTGCGACAAAAGGCAGTGTCACAAACAGAAAACCCTGCCTCTGCAATAGAAAACCTGCTTTATTATTGCCAGAACACTTTGAAAAGTGCTCATAAACCCCAAGAAGTGTTTTATCTGTAATGATAACAAGGTTCAACAATTTCAGTGACTGCTGCTGAGTAAGACACATGCACTTTCTGACAGGCATTTCATAGCTTGTGTGCTATCCTGAGTTATGGGTTATACAGCAAAGCTGGCACACCATGACAGCTTCTGTTGGGCAAATCCTTGCCCTCCCCTACACAATAACAAGGTTCAACAATTTCAGTGACTGCTGCTGAGTAAGACACATGCACTTTCTGACAGGCATTTCATAGCTTGTGCGCTATCCCTGAGTTATGGATTATAAAACAAAGCTGGCATACCATGACAGCTTCTGTTGGGCAAATTCTTGCCCTCCCCTGTAAACAAGTAACACGAAGAATCCCCTTTCCCTGATTTGAGCATTGGGAAGGAGGATGGATGCTGGAGCAGTGTGATTCCCAGCAATCTGCAATACTCCAGCAGGAGTGACCACACTGCAGGGAGAGCCACACCACCTGCAAGCATTTCAGCCTTCCAGAGCAGCAACTGCAAATGCTGTGCAGGGAACATGAAATCTTTGTGCTGGACAAAGCCACTGCTCCTGTTCTTTTCAATTCCAAGGAGAAAATAAACAAACAACTGATGGCCATGTTATTTTGCCAAGGGTTACTTGGGATCCTGATTTGGTTTTCATTCTAAGGAACCCGCTCTTGCTCAGCTCTTGCAGAGCTTTGCATTCTGCAAAGACAAACTCTACCAACAAATTTCCCCGTGACTGTACATTGATCACATTTCCCTCTGTCCCCCCAGCAATCCCAGTTCCCTTCTGTTCTAGTGCTTGCTGAGCTCCATGAACACTTTTTCCCCTCTTCATGGAGCCTGTTTAGAGGACACCTGCACTTTTGAGATGGTTATTTTTTGCTCTCACTTGCCTGAAAGGACAAGAGTATCAAAGCTTGCAGAGATTAGAAAGAAGCATTAGTGGGGTGATAAAAGGTGGAAATAACCCAAACTCCACCAATACTCAGGGCATATGGACACAAGCATTCTTCTGACAGTGCAGGTGAAACTTCAAATAAAAACAATTCACACTTAAGTGCACTGGAGGGCTTTGAGTCCCTTTAACTCTGAGTTAATCCATATGGCCATTAGGATCCTGGCAGGAGTGAAAACTATGGAACAAGGCAGAGCTACATATGAGTTAATCACACTCGGAGCAAGACCTTGGGTGGGAAACAGGAGTTATATTTACAATATCAAATAATACCCATACACCAAAGTGGTCTCAAGCCCATGGTGAAATGTTCCACAGAAGCTCCAGGCACGTGCAGATCATAAAAATCAGATTTCCCCAACTGAAAAGACTAAGTAGCACTAAAAATAAAGGCTTTACCAGCAAACACATGAGGGAAATTAAATATGCTGAAGAAAAATGGATCTTACAGATCACAGAGATGCTGAGCCACACAGTGCGAATTTCAAAAGCTTTTTTTTTATATGTCTGGTATTTTGGTTTTTTAAAAAAAGAGAAGAACAACTAACAGAATTGGTAATTTAGTCACTCACAAAAGCACAACTAGACCTCCCATAACACAAACACAAAAAGACCCTTTTAAGTGGAATAGCACACATTAAAAACAGACTCAGAAAAAGGAAAAGGCAATGCCCAGCACTCCCAAGGACCTGAACAGCCCTGCTCAGGTCTGCATCCTCCCAGATGGAGGAGGGTGGGCCAGTATGGGGTTGGTTTGGAGTTTTCACTACTGCTTTCAAGCTGCTTACATGTCACCAAGCCGTGTGCAGAAAATGTGACCACCTGAGGATCCAAGAACTGGCGAGGGCAGTCTGACAGTAAGGGAAAAGTGGGTTTTGTGGGGCTGCTCTCCTACAGCTGCCAGGGCTGTAGGAAAGGCTGATCCCTGAACATGCACCTCATGGCCTTCCTGCCCTGTGACCTCTCTGACAGAGAGCACAGCGTTTGTAATCCTATCCCAGAATCATTTCTATCCCTATTTGACAACATCATTTAATATAAATAGATGAGAGCAGGACCTGCATCCATGGAAGTGCCTCTGCAGGCAGAGTTCAGTGGGGCTTGGATGAATCAAAATTCATAATGGGCCATTTCTTAGTACTTTGGTTCAAAGAAACCCCATGGAATTCCCTCACCCCAGGCACTTGCTTTCATCTTTTAAACAACTAATTAAGAGGGCAGAGATCAACTTCCTTGCAAGTCAGAGGAAATACAATTTCCTATTTCCCTATTGCAAAACATGGGGGGATTTTTCTAAAAGGAAAAGACACTTGAGCAGTGGCCAATAAATGCCCCATTTCCTGTGCAGCCAAACAGCCCAAGCCCTTCTCCACCTAAATAAACAGGAGTTTTGTTAATGACTTCCTCCAGCCAGGCTTGGAAAATGCACTCTGTTGTAGGGGGCATGGAAACCCTGGCACCGGTGGGGGGAAGAAAAAAATCCAAGTCCTCACAAGTCCAACTTTTCCCTGTTTAGAGACCTTCAGTCATTGCTGCTGGGATTAAATCCTGCAATAGAGTAACATCTCTTAATGCAAGTGGTAGATCCTCCAATCATTCACAACATAAAAACCTGGAGCAGTGAATTACTAATCCTACCATGTTTGTTTTCAATTAGCAGCCGAGACAGAGAGGGCTGCATTGTGCAATCACTTCTATGGGTGAGCACACACTCACAAAAGCAACGCATTGTGCAACCCTCAGTGTCTGCTTGAGCACTTGTAATTAGGCCCATCTGAATTTAATATAATACCACCAATTTCTACCAGCTGAGGATCTGGCTCATTCTATTTGAAACTGCCAAAACGATGCCAACTGAGTCACAGCGCCTTGGGAACGTGCTTGTGACATAACCCCAGCTCCAGAGCAGGAATGCTCCTGGGTACCACTGGAGAGCTCTCCTGGAGAGCCAGCAGCAGCAGGGAGGGCTGGGAGCAGGACCTGCTACAGAACCTCCCAGAACAGTGTCAAGGAGACCCAGCAAGAGCAGGTGTGCATTGAACACAGGTTAGTCCAGAGAGAACTGCTTTCTAGACATCCCTCACAAAAATAATTCCACTCCTCTGCAAGCATCATTGTGGCTCAGGAGTCGCGTATTGCTCTGACCTCAGCTGTTCAACCTCTGTTTTCATGTCCCTTCTGGCTGGATGTTCTTTTTTCCCAGCTCTCAGCCAGTGCCACTTAGGGAGAAGGTCTAACCAATTAAACTCTGTAAACTCATTTTCCACGTAGCTGGAAAACCTGTAGCTTCACAGTTTCAAATCTGAAGAAGAAACTGTGCCTGAAAGCTTATCTAATTCTTCTGACTATTACCAGTCAGTCGACTAGAAGACACAAGACTGCCTTCAAAGCTTGCTTCATACACTGCTAGCAAAATAAATCTTGGAAAATTAAGCCGGTTTTCTAAACAAGCACCATTTAGTGCTACTGGATGGCAACATCTGGTCAAAGTTTTCAAAGGGACAAAGCCAATTTGCTGAAACAAACTTCAAACAGAGAGTCAAACAACACTTTCTATTGGGAATAGCTAATCAAAATGAAATAGTACTTTAATATTGAAAGTCTGTTTTATCATTCTCTGAACACGAAAGCACTGAATATCTGTGGAAGAAGAAATGTATGCAGTTCTGTGCTATACTTATTTTTAGTCAGCATTTAAAAAATGTTATTTTAAATAAAACCACATGACTACCATCCTAACATGAAAGACAACATTAGAACAATACTTGAATCTGATGAGGAGCAACTACAGAATCATTCCAGTTGGAAAAGACCTCTGAGCCAGTTGGAAGAGACCTCTGAGATCACCGAGTCCAACCTTTGACCAAATACTACCATGGCACCAAAGGCTCTGTCCAGGCTCTCCCTAAGCTGGGATGGTGACTCCACCACGCCCTGGGCAGCCCATCAAAGTCTAACCACCCTTGCATGAAGAATTTACAAGTTACAAAGAAATTACAAGCTAAGCTAAAGAACTGCCTTAGGTAAATAGGTATGGAAATTCACGCATTTACAGCCACTTATGGAATACACCTCACTCAGGTTTCAGGGATTTGGACAGTGATTCATCAGCCACACTCTAACTCCAGGATGAATTTCTCCCCAGTGGGATTGAATACCTAGTGCCAGTTCCAAAAGGGTGCTTGCAGAACTAGGGGATGTCAACGTATCATTTTCCTGCTCAGAACATACCTATTTTCCTTATTATCAATGAGAATAAATTGAATGAAACACAGCAATTTGTCTCCTCATCCCAAAGGAAAACGTGGAGGACTGGTGAGACTGATTTAACAGAAACCCGCACCGACAGCTGCAAGCAGGAACAGCAAGGTTGTCAATGACTGTAATTGGAGCTGTGCTTCCCCAAAAGTGCCTTTATACAATTCATAAGCTGCATCCCACTGGAGAGAGACAGTCCCTGAAGAAGCTGTCTCCATGCAGCACACAATTCAATTATTGGGCATCAAAATGATGGGCTGTGTCAATAAGGCAGCAGCAGAGCAGCACGTACACCTCCCATCAACAGGAGAGCTCTCCTCAACAACCCCAAAGTCTTTTGCTGCACAGCTGTCCTTCACAAGCTCAAGGTACTTTCTTACCTTCCCACACACTCTTCTCAAAGAAAAAATTAAAAATTATGTTATTAAACTTGCCAACCTGCCCAAAGCAACCAGAGCTCCTTCTAGCTCCTTGCAGGTGATGGATAAAGCAGCAGCAAGGCACTCAAAGGATGGAACAAAGGCTCTCACTCCTGGAGTAGCCACTGACATCTCAAGGATCAATCAAACACACAATTTTAACTTGGTTAAAGTGGCTTCTGAATTCTCTGCGTTCTAAACATCCATTACAAAATCCAAAGCCCAAAACAAATCCACCACCCTGGCGCATGAAACGAAAATTTGGGTGAGAGGCACAGCTGTTCATGAGGGGAAACACAGCAAACACTGCTGCCTCCACTGCTTCACTCAGAATCAAAGCTTTTCAGGCTTCTCCTTTCTGGCCAATGAGCACTGGCAGAAAACCTCACAGCCTCATCCACGTCAGGCCTGCTCCGAGCACGAGGCTGGGCACGGTTCACCTCGCACTCTGGGGAATTGCCAAAGCCCCAGAGGAGGGTCCAGAAGAGGGGACCGTGTCATCAGCAGCTCCCCGTGGAGCTGGGGAGGCATTGCTGCCATTTGTTCTGTTAGCTGTGGTGACAAGGGACATCCCCTGAGGGTGACAGGGGACATCCCCCGAGGCAGGGAGTGATGGAGGAAGGACAGATGTGCTCCTCTTCCACAGAACAGCAGCTTGGAAAACAAGAAGGGATGGGCTTAAACCCTGCTTGGACCACATGGCTCCCTAGGTCTGGACTAGTCTTTCTGAACAATGGCAGAACCATGGGGCTTGGTATAGCAGAGAATGGAAATTTAAAAAAAAAAATAAAAAATCACTTGAACAGAATGAGAACAGAATGATTTCTTACTCCCCAAAATGTATTATCTGTAAATTTGAACTTGTGCTAATCTTTACTGGGTGGTCAGCAATTCTTAATTCCAAGAGACTTGGGGGACCTCAGCAAGGCAAGAACCAGCATTTATTATTTGGCTCCACTGCTCTGGGAATGAGCTCTAAACACCTCGAAAGATTTCCTGGCACTTTAGGAAGAACCTCCAAGCAGAGCTGTATAACATCTCTCCTCCAAGACCCTTACAGGAAGCATTCCTATGGAAAAACAAGCCCCAAATGGGAAAGTTTTGGCTATCTTAATAACACAGAGTCTCTCAATGTATCCCTGGAGTTGTAAGAATAGCAATATTTTCTAGTACAGGGAAAATGATCTGTGGTTTATATAAAGCATAAAACATTGAGCTATTAGGGCAAAAATGAGAGGGAATTTTCATGCTAAGTGCCCTTTTAATAATGAAAGCAAAACAATTCTTCTGCAGCTACGCATAGAGTTCTTTGCTGCTTCATCAAAGGGAAATTTCATTTACTTGGATTTACAGATGCTGTGGGGCTGAGCAGTCTAGAAACAGGCACAGAGATTTAACAATACAAACCTTAGTGCAAAGAAACAGGAAGCAGAAAAACACAGTAAAGATTTGCTGCCTGCCTTCATCCCAGCAAACTGACCATCACAAATAGGCAAAGGACACAGGGAAATCTCAGCCAAATGATGCTACAGTCCAGTCCAAAGTCACCAGTGCTGACAGAGTATAAGCTCAGCTTGGTATGTAAAAACACTTCCCCATCAGTCAGTGTCAGTACATGCTGCCTTCATCCCAGCAAACTGACCATCACAAATAGGCAAAGGACACAGGGAAATCTCAGCATGCTCTGATCAGCCATCATCCCAGGTGTTGGAAGCAGTGCACTGGAAAAAGAGAAAACTGCCATACCAGGACTTCAGCCATTCACAAGTCTCAGCCAAATGATGCTACAGTCCAGCCCAAAGTCACCAGTGCTGACAGAGTATAAACTCAGCTTGGTATGTAAAAACACTTCCCCACCAGTCAGAGTGTCAGTACACACTCCAAAAAACCAAGCCACAACCCTTAATCTTACAGCCTAAACACACAAGACAATCAGTGAATGAAAGGAGCAAAGGGTTTTTGAAGTGATCCCCAGCAGGACAGAGGAAAGCAATGGCAAAGCTGGAGGAGTACCCTCCTATCCTAATCCCACATCCTTCACGAACATGGAATCCCCTAATCCCACTGCTGCCTGTGCCAGTGCTCTCCCTTTCCAGGAAAGCTCCACCACAAGAACATTCAAACCCAGAAGTTTCTCACCAAAACAACTTGGATTTGCTGCAGCATGCAGTGGGAATTGTATGGACAGGAACACCTTGAGTGTGCCTGGTTGGAACTGGTTTGGATCTGCTGAAATTGTTCTTGCATCACTGCCCATCCCACTCACACAGGCAGGGAAGAACAGGAGCAAAAGGAGAATTTACAAAATGCAGCCATATTCAAAAATGAAAAGAGCTGGGGGAGGACCTGCTCCAGAAGAAAGTACAAAGCACCTTGTAGGCAGCCTTCATAATGGTACTTGACTGATTTTTATTCACATAACTGAGAATAACCTGGCAATTTGTAGCTTTAGAGTCACAAGGAAGAGTACAGTGAATTGAAGTTTAAGCAGTATATTAAAAGACCAAAAAAAGCAGTATTTCTATTAAGAAACTTTTCCTTTCAAATCACAACTCAAACATGTATGATTATGATGATTGAATGCCTGCCCAAGAAGGGATCTATCATATTTTGGGGGTGATGTTCTCATGCCATTATTTCCCACTGACAGGGGATCACAGATTACACAAAGATTATGGTTTTTCCTTTGAAGCAAGTAAAATGTATTATTTTCAACAGTGAACAGCAGGAGCAGAACTTTCACCCCACATGGAAAACCACTGCACAACTCTTGCTCTATCACACCTGACAGTGCAGCTCCTCCCCATGAAAATCTGTCCATCAACAAAACGTTTTCCAAGACTGAATGAGATTCAAGGCTTTTGAACTTTAGAAAAGCCCCTTTTTTAATGCGTGCAGCATAAGTTGGAGACATCCAAACCAGCAAATGAGTGGCTCTGGCTGTTTGATGTTAGAAGCTACTCCAGCAGTGAGGGTGGTTTTGTGGAAGGGTTTGGAGACTGCACATTCATGTCAACCAGTCTGTATTAAAACAATCAATACTTTTTACAGATCTAAATGTAACACAATTGGCAGATTAGGACCTCAGAGTTGCTCTGCTCCCCACATAACACAGGGATTTTTAATGTTAAAGCACAAGCACAGCAACCCATGCCCTACTTACAGGCCTGCCACTTCCATGCATGGATAAAGAGAATCAACTAAAGCTGCACGGAAGCAGAATGTTCATCCCTGCCAGCTCCTCTAGCTGCAGCCCTGGCATGTGTTCTTAACTGGAGAATCCACAGCCCAGGCACAGTTCCAACTGGAGACTCCAGCTGTAACAGGCTGCTTGAGCACTTTTCAGCTCAAACAGCTGAAAACCTGCAAAACCTGGAGACTGGGGAGAACCTAAAGCATCCACAGTTTTGGAAAGGGGAGGAGAAATGACCCCAGCAGCTGCATGCACATTGGTCTGACAGGCAAAGCTTTGGAGGAGATGATGAAAGGAGTATGAATCACATGAAGATAAAACAATAAAAAAATAAAAGACAGCATGAGCTTGCTGGCCAGATCGTACCTAAATTTCTAATTTTTCTTTTTGCTTTGCACAGGAAGCTTTGAAGTCTGACTGAATTTTGGTTAATGGCATGAGCTAGAACTGGCAAATCATCATCCCCAACTCTGGTCACCAGTACTCTGAGGTGAATTTAACCTGAAGGAGCTACAGAGAAGGCTCCAGAAGTGATCACAGAACCCAGTGTAGGCTCCTGTTAGAAGAGACTCAGAGAGCTTGGCTTCCACCAAACAGCTACGAGGGGGATGATTATTGTCTATAAATGCATGCATTGTGTAATCAGCTGAGAGGAAGAGGAACTATTCAATCTAGAAAGAAATAAGAACTGAGTTATATGGATTCTAATAAGTGCGGGCAAAATTAGGACTGTTTTTCTTCACAATTTGAAAGCAAAAATCACTTTTAAAAAGCGGTTTGAGATGTGTTTCTGAATACTAATACATGCACCACACAATATCCATAAACAGAGCACAGAAAATGTTTTTCTACAGTAGTGATCTAATGGAATTGTATTTATTTACAGCTAAATCTTTGCATTCTCACCACTCCAACCGCCAGGCAGCTTTATCTACAAAGTTACCACTGGATAGTTCAGAGGGTAATTCATTAAATGCTAATTTGTAAGTGACCTATCTGGCAAGTGTTGATACTCCAGTTTCAGAGGAGATTTATACTTCCAGGCTCACCAGAGAGGTGAGGCACAACAGCTCTCTAAGGAAGCATTGCCTTGCTCTGAGGGAAATCCTACTTTGCTTCTTCAAAATGCACAGTCCCTAGTGCAGGGCTGGGCAGCAATTTTCCATGTTCTTCTTCTCCCTGTGCTGAGGCACAAACTCTCACTCCATCCTCCCACAGACCCTTTTCACTTCACTGCTGCTGCCACATTTTAATTTCCCCTTATTACCTCCATTTGCTGCTTACCTTGTAAATATAAGTGAGTTCAAAACAGTTACTTGTTTGGTGTTTATTAGGAAATTAATTAGAGGGGAGTAAGAATTTCTTGCTAATTTATTCTTTACAAGCTGTAATCATTATTATTTTTGCATGCTCTCAGGGTTTATGGATAAGTACATCTTAAAAATCAAAGCAAAAAAGAAAAAAGAATCCCCAGACCAGAATCAGTGGGTGAATCTCTCCAGATTTAATTTACATTCATCTGCTATTAATCTGAATGCATAATATTCTTCACCATTATTTTATAAATCTTTAGCTAGAGCTGGGAAATTATTTTTATTGAAGTATTTGCATGCGCATGCCTCAGATTCTTTTTGTCTTGGCAGCTGTGCCTGAAATTGGGATTTACACTGAATGAGGAAATACGGGTCATTCTGCAAGCACAACAGAGATGAAGTCAATGGCAACTTGTTGGAAGACCTTGAATTCTTGCCAAGCCACGTTTCCCAAAATATTTTGCCCTACACCACACTGAAGCCTCAATTAGCAGCTACTCTCTCCTGCAGGAGCCAGCTGCTGTGAGCATCAAAGGCATGTACACAGAACAGAACCGAGCTGTAATTCAGCAAAAACCTGTAAAGATGCATGATTAGCTCTTCTTATCCTTCATCACACTGAAGAACACGCTTTCCTTAGCAGGGACTCACTTCAGCCCACACCTGAAGTGTGCCCATAGCTGCATCATGCCCAGCACACTCCAAACTTTGCATTTTGTTCCTTGCCTGAATCCAGCACTTTGGGGCTGTTACAAGACGGGGAAAGTTTTTTGCTCACTGTGTCTTGTTGGCAGCACACACACAAGAAGACACACGAGATATTTTCCTCCCCTATCAGGGCACTCTTTAGCTCTTTCCTGTTTATATTTTCTCCTGCTATGTGGAATTAAAAACAAGGCAGCAAACCCAAGGTTAGCCCTGCTGTCTAATGATGTTTCTTAATTTAGCAGCTTGTTTGACTGCAGTTGCTGTTTTCTCCCCCAGAAATGTTCTCAGTTCTGCTCTCTGGAGCATAATTATTCCAAGTACCTTTCCCCCAGCAGAAGCACACCAAGACTTCTTGACTTTGCAAAAGGAAGTTCATGTTCTTGAAGGTGACTGAAATATGACTTGAAGAAAGTATTGAAGGACTCGATCCTGGCAGGGAAATGCAAAAGAAGGAGAGGACCCAAACACTTTGCAGGTTCCCCAAGCCTCTATGAATCACAATTTTTAAAAACCTCAAGGGCGTTTTTCACAGCACAACCAACCTGCAAGCCTGAAGGGCACTTAACACCCAAACAAACTGATTTGAATCCATTTGTATCTCATCTTGCCAGAAAAATCGTCTCACTTTTCCAGTGCTCTCCCTGACACGACCTGGATGTCAGCTCTGCGTTTCTTTTGCAGCCTTGAACCACTCAGCGTGAAATAATCCTGCTGGATGACTGCCTGGGCTGGGGTGGCTTGCTTGTTATTATTCTTAATGCAGCAGCCAAGGTGATTTCACCAATTTCCTCAAATGAAGCTGCAATTTCTGAAATAAGGCACATCCTAGCGAAAGAGATGAATGGGAGTCAGAAATGCTTTGGGAAATGTTTCATGCATGCTCTAAAATACCAGCTTCCTCTTGCATGTGGGAAGATCTGCTGCCTTCCTGCTTGGAAAAATACCTTTGGGTTTCAACAGGCAGTAAGGTTGTCACTCCCACATCTGAGAAAATACAGCCAAGTTTGGAAAAGCTACTGAAACATCTTTCACACACAATGAACTTAAAAACCCAGAATATATCTGCATGGTGTTATTCTCAAAGTGCATAAGGGAAATTAAATGTTTAATCTAGCATTTCACAATATCTAAGTGGTTAAGCTTGCAGCTTAAGTAATGTCTTAACAAGTGCCTTGTTTCTTTCTAAATAAAATTTCATGTGTAATGAACTTATCATTAGGAATCAAGGGTATGATTTAGCACATCTTTCAAAGCAGGCTGGGCTGCCTCCAGAACAACACCAAAAAGTGCTATTATTGAGTAAAAAGCAGGATAGTTGGGGAAAAAAAGACATGCTTAGAAAAAGGAATGATTTTTCTGTAATTACGTAGATTGAGAAACAGCTATTTTTGTTAACATCTTCAAAGAGACTATTCAAGTTATGGAAGTAAACAGAGGAAAATAAGAAAAACTTTTTTTTCTTCCCCTCCCAGAAAAATGATGGCTTGAAAAGCAACAATGAGACAAGAAATCTATTTAGGAGAACAAGGAGAACAGTGCTTGGGTGGAGGCTGGGGTCAGTGGTATCACCGACTGTGATTTTAGTCCATGGACACACCAGGTCAGGATTTCACTGATAAGAACTGAAGTGCAGCTTGTCACCCTCACAAATCCCCCCCACAACACGCAGCTGGGCTGGCTGTAAGGGACAGGAGGGCTGATGGCACAAGGCACTCGTAATTAGAACCTGGGTGACAGCTAAGCCCTGTAGAAGACACGTGGTGGGGGAGAAAGCAAACAAACAGGAACTTGCTAGAAGGTCATGGCTGTGTGTTTTGTGGTCAGCCCTTGCAGCCTTATAATGACAACTATGATATTTCGGGCTCTGCTTGGTGATTTTTTCCCTACTGCTGTTTGTGAGTCCAAGGTCCAGTATGAGAATGACAGGATTAAACATAGATTGGGATGTGTGGAGGGACACAAGGTTTTAGGCACGTATCTCCTGGTCTGTGTAAGCAATAAAAAATACTTCCTCCAGTTAAACCAGACTCTCAGATTCTCATTATCCTTCCCCAGGATAGGAAAACTCAATTACAAGCCACAGCTCACCACCTTCCCCTGTTTTTTGCAGGATGTCTTATACAACAATTCACAAAGCATCTCACAGAAGGGTCAAGAGTGACCACAACGAACGTGTTCTACTTAATAATGGCAAACACAAACCTGCCAGAAACTGTGCAATTCTCGCAAAAGCAAGCAAATAAACACAGGGACTTGTGCCACTCTTTCCTCCACACCTTTACATATTCCTGTTACAAAGCCTGCCCGTTTTGTAACAAATAATATGCCCCCTCAGACACATGATGTATCATTTTCTATTTCTTTTTTAGTCTGGATTGTCTCCAGGATCTTCCAAACCTGATTCAAAACACTAAGCTGTGTATCAACAGTCTTGGAAATGTGGGGATATGACAGTGTAATGGCATTCTCACTTCCTTTCCCACAGTAAATACAATTTTTCATTCAGAGAAAAAAAAAATGCAGCAACACCTTTAATTTCTCTGAAAATCTGGCTTTACTGAGTTTGTATCCAATTTTACCTTTTTCTGTACAGAAAAGTCTCTTAAATAATAACAATGCATATCTATTCTTTGAAATAAGTTTTTATTTAGGCTGGTAGAGGCTTTTTCTCTCTCTTAGTCTCTGAGTCTCTCTCAGTAGCCTCAACCTTTCAAAAGGATTGTTTACTACTTCAATTAAAGGAGAACAGAATAACGTGACCAATTAAAAAGATGAAAGAGATGGAGCTTTATATTAAACTTGAAATTACCCTTATGGATAAACAAACCTTAGCCAATTATTGCAGCAGCAAAACAAATTAAGATACAGTCTCAAACCAGATTAAACATGAGATTAATTTCTTCAACAAGTACGTGCCCAAGACGGGAGAGCTCAGCAGCCACAATCCTGCATGTCCCTGTCATTCCAGCCCTGGAGGAGGACTACAGACTGTTCAGGCATTGGGAAAGCACCAGTAGGAATGGCATTTTAATACTTCTTCCACTATTTTGTGTAACTTTTGTTATGAGTTTAACAGACTCATTTGTGCTTCAGGAAGATCCTATCAATATTTGAGCAGCACATCCAACCTCCACCAAATAAATCAAGCGATCTCGACTTTTATTGCCCCGGATATAGAAACCACATTTGATCATCTCAAATAATTGCTCACCTCTGATTCTCAGAAGAGCTTGAATGGTCCATTATCAGGCAGAAGCCTAAATAACGTACTATTACTATTCCATTGATGGCACACAGTCTCTCCCCCTCCAAAACTCAAAATTAAAGAAACAGGCTGGGCATATCGACTCTGTTCACTTCAGAAATATTGGAGACATTTGTTTCTTCTGCCCTTGCCACACAGGGACAGGAATCTGCACATTGTCTTTTCCCCAGCAATAAATCCCAAGGAAACATCAGCAATGTAGGAATAGATCTCAATGCCTACTACTGTCTGATTGATTTGGTTTCTGAAGGGATTTCATGCTCCATCAGAATCCAAGGCAAACTAAACACCAGACACTACAAAGAAACATGAAAAACCATTTCCAGAACGGATTTACAAAGTAAACTCTGGAAATAGGCAGAGAGTTAACATTTACTTTGGCTACATAAGGCCTCCTGAAGGTTCCCTGGAACGCAGAGCGGCTCCTCAGGGCTGGCTCAGCGTGCCTGTGCCTCTGCTGCAGAGCGGGTTTCCCTCAGGACAGGACACAGGGATTGCTCTGGAGCTGTCCCGTCCCAAACCCCGCTGTGAGGGTGAGGGCAGCGCGGCTGCCTTGGCTGCACACACCGTGCCTGAGCTTGGCTCCGTGGGTCGCTCCTGCTGGGACTCCCCGCAGTGCCTTGGGAAGCTTCAGAGGACAGGGAGAGAAACATCCTGAGCCTTGTGCTGCTTCACAAGCCCAGGAACCAACCCCCACTTGGTAATAAAACATGCTCTGTGCAGAATCATCACTTCTCCCTTTAGATGTGCACGGAGCAAGTCCCCGTTTCTCTTCTCTTTCAATCCCAAAATTAAGTTTCCAGAGTGGTTTAGGTTATTTAAAAAGGGAAAAAAAAACGCAAAAACAAACCAAAACTTGTTTCTGGAGTTTCCAGAGTGGTTTAGGTTATTTAAAAAGGGAAAAAAAACCCACAAAAACAAAACAAAACTTGTTTCTGATACCTGATAGGAAAATGAATATCTTTATACAGCAGTAGCTACCACTCACCACAGACCTTCCTACATCTCCATGTGCAGCTCCATGAGCATAAATAGATAGGGGAAAAAAAACGATTTGAATTTATTATGTCATCTCAGTGGTGTTGATACTAGACATGTTAACAGTGGTCTGCTATGCATGCAGGTTAACATATGTCTCTCCCATTACAGAGTCAATATCCCACCCAGAGTAAATCTCAAAGTTCAGCATGGCCCGAATTAAATCCTGTAATGACTCCTAAAGATGGCCATACAATCTCTAATGTCAATACCATACTCTGGTCCATGGTTATAATTTGTTCAGTCAATAATTCACCACAGTCTATTAAACTTAGTACTGGCTTCCTCAAAAGTGCTAAAATAAATGTTTTAAAGACTCCCAATGGCATATTTATAGTTGCCTATAATTGGCTCTGCAGCATCACAGGAGCACATCATGGAAATTATATATATAAATCAGACCACGATCTTAATTTCACACTTATTCTCCAAGGCTTGGCATAAACAATTGCAAAGCCTCCTGTAGTTCATGATAGCCTTAATCCACAGCCCAGGCTGCACAGCCAGCAAGACTCCTCTGAGTTTTGTTCTCCTTTGGCTATGTCAAGGGTCTGAGCAGGAGCCAAAGGCAATTCCCAGCTGACATTACAGGATCGCTCCTCGCTAGGAAATTTCTGATTCCACAGTGTAATTCAGCCCCAGCAAGCTGCTGAGAGCAGTCAGGTCTTTGGGATGCAGCTGTCGTGGAAAAGGACTGGCTGTGGGACCACACAGAGTTCTGGATGCAAGGGGAAAGTGTCCCTGCCCTGAAGAGCTCCACAGATCCATGGTGGAGGGCTCCTTCCTATTCAGGTGTGACCTTCTGGGTGACAACAGTCACAACACAGCTCTGATTTTCAGAAGAATGATGACCAGGAAGTGTCAGCTTGGTTATCTCTATAACCTCACTCTGTTATTAAAAAAAAACCCAAACCAAAAACAAAATTAAAAAAAGAAACCAATACAAGCAAGCAGCACAGAAGCACTGACTGTTTTCAAAAGCTTGTTATCTATCTTTGTGATAGATATGAGCTCCATAAGAAGTCAAAAAACAAGGGAGGGAAAGAAGGCTGGCTGGCAAATGTTGATGTACAGCAGCTCATGTTGTAACACACACTGCTGGATTCCTTTTTCCATCCATATGCCAGGAAAAATTGACCTAAGGCAATGTTTTTTATTGCAACTTTTGGCAGATCCAGTCAATATCCATTATTTACAATTATGCTTTTGTGTGTGTTTCCACTGTAGTATCTCTGCCTAATTGTCAAGTCCAGATAGGACTTTGCCATATAATTATTCAAAATGCATTTAGTAAGTGATGCAGATGGAAGATACAGGAGGAAAATAATACCAGTATGAAATTACATTCCTAACAGCACTCTGCAATGCATCTCTCTAAACAGAAAGTGTATGGTAAGCTAGCACTAAAAACCCCCTACCAAAACCACTCTTTGTTCAGGTTTCCTTCAGTAATTCAACACTCTTTTTCTTCCTGATCTGTAGTGACCAGCAGCTGCCCGGACCTGCACTGCAAAATCCCACTTCTACCACCCCAGAACACAGATCCTGCTTAGGGCTAAACCCCACAACATAACTGGAGTCCTCTAGACCCATGCTTTAAACAAAAACCCCACGTTCCACACCAGGCTGACAGGGCTGGGGGACAGCACCTGGAGTAAGCACAGAGTGGCTGCCTCCAGAAGTGACAGTTCAAAAGTTAAACTCAGCTTGGTTCAGTTCAGCTGAGCACATTATGGAGTTTCTTTCAGCTGACAAATTTTTGTGGTGTTTCAAGAGGGTGAGAAACTTACTGTAAACTGATTCAATTTGTCAGGTGACAAAATCACCTAATGGCCAGAGGTCCTGAACTTTCCCTCTGGAAAACTTTCTGAACTTTCCCTCAGATCAGGCAGGTACCAGTTTAGTACCCAGCTACATCCAAGCTTCTCTCTTCTGCTCCTGGAACAGCCAAGATATTTCCTATGGCAAGGTAGAAGGGAGAGGCAGGGGGGAGCCACAGGACTGTCAATATCAAGTACATGACATAAAATACACTGTCTGTACTTGCTTTCAGGGCTCTTTGCAAGTAACCACAACTTGATGCCCCTCCCTTGCTTTCAGGCTCCTTTATGTGAGCATCTTCCAGTGAGTGATAAGAGGAAGCTGCAGGCTGGAATTTGTAAATGCACGGAGTGTGGGAGTTGCTCAATTCCCCCTGGAATAAATGGTATAAGCACTAGCAGTGCTAATGGAGGATTAGCTAATGGAGGATTCCCCTGAGACACGAGCTTGTCTGAATTACCTTCCCTGATAGGACTCTTGGAGGACAGGGGAGCTTTGGCAAAGCTGTGCTTCCAACATTTTAAGCCAGCCAAATTAGTCCAAATGAACAATGGCAGGCCAAAAAAAAGCTTCAGCAATATAATTTGGCTTTGTGCTAAATATAGTACAACAGCGTGCATTCTATTCTGAAGTACAACTCTAACACAAAGCAAAAGATAAATTCTAAACCCTGACAACAATCTTTGCACATCCCTGTGAAAGATGAGGGATCAGGCATTGCCCAATACCTGATCTGCAGTCCTTGAGCAAAACCAGTGCAGACTGACATACCAATACAAATAACCTGACCAGAATCAAGTGGCAGCTGAGTTCAGTGTGTTCATGAAGGGATCATAGGAAGGAACACTGGAGGAGAAAAACATTCCTCAGCAAGCCCAAGACTGGACTTGTGCAGTGATCTCTCAACAAGCCCTGTGCCACTTCTGCTTCTCCTAAGCCGAACAAGTGATGGAAGGAGTTGTTCTGCTCCTCTCTCTGCTCATGTGTGTCTCCCCAGTGCCACGTCTGAGCAGCTCCTGCAGCCATGGCAGAACCAGGCTGACGTTCCCACCAAACCAGGCTGCAAGACACCTACTCCAGGCTGGGAAAGGAGCGGCTGCACACCCACAGGCTGCCAGTTCTGCTTTGAGCTCGGCTGAGAGCACCACCAGCCCCTGTCCCTGCCTCCACAGGCAACATAACCTGATGAGCTCAGGCCCACTCCAATGGGAGAAACTAACATTTCACACAATCTGGGGTCAGCTCTTGTTGGCATGCTGAGCCAAACCCCATCATTTCCTTTCCTTTAATTTTTGCTGTTTGCAGATAGATAAGAAGTATTTGTTTTAAAAAAATAAACAAGAGACCAAGAAATGGTAAAATACTTCTAGGCTTGTTGCAGAAAGATTGAATAGTAAGAAAATGTTAAGGGTCAAAAAGACTAAATTCCTTATCCAGCTCCAATAGCCCTGCTGGCTCTGCCCTCTGACTAACAGCATCCCTGAGATGCTGCCCATACTGCCACTGGCAGAACTGCTCATATTGGATTTTCTCTCCTCCATCCTTTCCTCTTATCCCTCCAAAGACTCCTCTGTCTTGGCATCCCCTCCTCAGGCTCACCATCTCCTCCCCCTGCCAACCCACCCTTTGTCTGTTCCAAGGTTTTTGTGCATTTACAAAAGTGACCTCCTGTAGAAGTCACCTTGCCAACACGAAGGCATAGCCAGAAGGCAGACACACACTTCCCAGTGCTGCCTGTGGCACCAGCCTGCCCTGCTAGCATGGGAACTCTCCTTCCCTGAGCTATTCCTGCTCATGCCCGTGGCACCAGCCTGCCCTGCTAGCATGGGAGCTCCCCTGAGCTATTCCTGCTCGCTCCCATCCTCCGTCCCCACACAGCCCTGGCTGGGGATCCAGCTGCTGCCTGCAGGGTTTGGGGGAAGCTTGTGCTCAATGCACACACTTCACAGGACTGCAAGTTTGGCCATCCAGGTGCAGGTGGAGACGTAGCTGCAGCAGCCAAAGAAATGGCTGGCAGCCCTCACATCAGCGCTCCATACATCACCCTGAAGTTCTGTGCCAGCAATTCTGCTGTGTGGAGCCTGGGCTGGAGTCATCTGTGCAAGGCAGGATTTCACCAACGAGCCCTCCTGCAGGTGTCATCTCCTTCCTTGTGCAATCCCAAACACGCCGTGACTCCAGGCTCAGGATGGCTGCTCTGGCCATAGTGACGCGCCTGGGCCTTATTCCAGTGTCAGGGTTACTCAAGAAGGTTAGTGAAGCACAGCTCTGACTGACTGGGGCACGGACAAGAGACAAGATAAGGCATTTGGGAAGACCACACCTGCCTTCTCCCACAGGTCCTACTTTGGGGGGAGTTTGGAGCAAGAAGAAACCTCAGCTGATTTCAGAACATTCATTTCGAAAACAGGTAGGGCAAGGCACAAGCAGACTTAAAAATGAAGATATTGAGACACTCTCTTGTAATGCTGCCTGAACACTTTGTATAAGAAGAAAATTAACCCCCTCTTCTCCTTACAGCCCCTCTAAAGAAGCTCATTTCCTTCCAGTTGCTATCTTGCAGAAATAATATATCTTGACTCACAGAATTTGTCTTTAGCAACCTACAGCAAGCAACAGAACATGTCTGTACTTGGAATCTAAGAAAAAAGGAAACTATGTTTGTCCTCCCACAACCAGGCAAGCCAAAATTATTTGGGGGATAATTTTAAATCACACATGTGTTTAAAAATATATATGGAAACATACTTTTTGGTTTGTTTAAACCAAGGGTATATGTCAAGGACCATCAGTTTCAACTCCTCCTAGACTTTGATGGCTTGTTTAGCCGCAAGGGAGAAGAGGAAGTTATTTCTTTTTGTGGTAAAAAAGAAAAATAAACAACCCCTCTCCACTCCTCTAAACCCACTCCTTCTCACTCACACACACCAGAAGACCCAAAGTCAAACAAACAATAGCTCCAGAGGAAATAAACTCTTAAAAAAAACCCAAACAAGCATGAAATTCCTTAAATGTACCACCTTTAAAGAGAACATTTGGCAACCACTTCAAAATAACAAACAGGGACATGCAGCTCATGTATCTCCTCCCTTTGCAGAAATAAACTGAGAGTTGCTGTGATACTTCAGAGATCCATCAACAACAAAAAATTAACCAGTGAGGCTTTTGCATGTGTGTCTGCAGACCTACAGTGTTGGCAAATTCTGCCATCTTCTAAAGATATTAATTGTTGTTTGAATTGTAGCTCAGTATTTAAAGTTGGCACATCACACCTAAATTTTCCAGAATATTATTTTGATTACCTAGAAAAAATAATGGTGGTTTAGGTATTTTCCACATCACCAAAAAAACCACATTCAGGGGATGTGCATACACAGACACATCATGTATATGACACCTTGTATTTTATAGTTGTGTCCAGTGATCCAAAATGACACCAGAAAAATTAAACAAGATTGTGTGTTGTAAGATTCTTTAAAGCATGCATTTAGGCTTTTTTTTACATGTTCTTGATCAATTTTTTCCACTACTTGAAAATTTTCACCTACAGGAATATGAAAATTCCTCTCTCAAAACAAGAAAAAAATCTGTTGTGTCGTGAGGGGACTGCAGAAATTGGGAGTTTAAACAAAACACCAAATAGGATGAGGTTTAAGCTTCAGAGCATCTCTGAACATCTGAAAGAATCAGAGAAACCAAAGGTAAAAATAACAACAGGAATTACACCACTGATTTCAACTGCATCACGTTCTTATACTGCCTGCCCAAACTTAATTTCTTTTGTGTCAGTCGATTATGCCTTGGCATTTTGCCCTCCTGTTGAGAGCCACAATTTGTAAATTAGTTTTCAAGGTTAAAAAAAGGTGCAAGGAAATGAGATTTCCTACTGCCAACCAAACATCACAATGAAGTATTGCAGTAGCTTTCCCAAAAGTGCACACACTGGTCACTCCCCTGATAAGGAAACCTTAAAATTAAATTCTGACAGGTGATTCATTTGCCTTTTACCACAACCCCAGCCAGGGAGATGTGCTGAGCCCCCAAAACCATGGCTCAGCAGCAGTTCAACATCTGTATTTTCACAGGGTGCTCCAGAGCAGCCACCCCAAAGATCCTCCTCACCACAGAAAAAGCCTGAGCACAAAGCAGGTGTAATGGGGACAAAGGCAGGCAAAATTCAGGCAGTGACTCTCTTCTGAACACAAGGTTCTGTCTGTTCTACAGGATCATCATCATCATCACCACTGCCATAGGTCTCAGAAGAAATCTGGCGTCATATCTTGCTGTCTGTTTTGCAAACAGAGCTAATGAGAGTCATGTGGATGATGGTTTTCATTAGATTGAGGATATGAGCCTGATTCAACTCCACTGAAATCAATGGCAGCCTTTCCATTCATCTTAATGAGCCTGGATCAGCTTCTGTAACTCAGAATGCAAAACCTCTGCTCGTCCTGCCTCACACAAGTGTCTGCTGTGTTCAGGAGTCCTAGGACAAATTCAGCACAGCAAAAATCAGACAAAGCTCAGCTAAGAAGAAAAGAATACACAACAGCTGAGGGCATTTTCATATTGAAATGCCTTATGTCAGTGAGAAAGAGCTGCATATTTCCCATACTGTACTTTTTTCAGGGTTAACTTCAAACTAAATTAATCATGTAAAGTTCAAAAAACCCTCAGCAGGTACTGACAGAACTCATGTGAGTGCACGGGATATGTGCAGAGAACTCCAGGGCAGTGCAGCCTTCCAGTGTCACTGATCATTTTATCAAGGTAAAGAAACTAAACCACAGTATTTAAAAAGAAAATCTGAAGAAAATACCTATTTTTCCATGCAGAAACACATTATTAGTTTCAGGCACGCATTTACATGAAGGAAAAGCAAGTTTTTCTCCACACAAGTTCTGCAAATGATGCATTTTAACAGGTACACAAACTGGGATTCTGGCTACAACAGATTTCTGTTTTCTCTCGTTACCCTCACTTAAGGGCAACAAGTGCAGCAGCATCCCCTCAGATAAATCGTTACCACTTTGCTTTAGAGTTTTTCTTGTTTTTGTACTAAATAATGGCCAGGTGATGGGAGGAAGGGAGGGCCGCATCAGACCAGAAGCATGTCAGGAGAAGCTGCACGGATGGACAGGGCTGTTATTTGGATCAGTGTTGTCTTTGGCTGGGTCCAGCACAAACACACTGCAGGACAGACCCTCCTCAGAAGGACACACATTACAGGGATGCTCATTTTATTGCTGCCAATTGGACATAGACTGGGAATGAAAATATTTTTACTTGACTGTTGACTTCATAGCTACTTCAACAGCAGCTCTACCACTCCCAGCAAATAAATCTCACCATCATCTTGAAGCAATGTCCTCCCTCCCTAGTTTTCCTCACTGCTAGCAAAGCCATCTATATTATTTTTACTGCTTCTCGTTCTCCTTGTAAACTGTGTGCGTAATTCCAGCCCCACGGAAGCTCCACGTTTCAAAAGGACAAAAACACTACTGAGGGTTACTTGTGGAAGTTCATTCAGGGAGGTTGCTCTAGGTTCCTTGCCCATCTCCCGAGCACTTGGGGGATGCAATTCATCTTGGTCTAGTGCTTTGTCAACTTTCCACAGCTCTAATTACCTCATTATATGCTTCACTACACCAGTCAGGCCTTTTTCCTTTCTACATCGCCTCTTATGGTCCTGTTGCTTATCCTAAGACACTTTTTTTTTTTCACTTTTTTTTTCCCCGTGTGAAAAGCAGCCCAGGGAAATGAAGTGAACTTGCTCAGTGAACTCCCCGGCTCTTGCCCGGCTGCATGCCTGAAGGCACAGGATAATTAGGCACATGCCAGACAGATCACATCTGATGCTTTGCTCTCTCCAGCTGATTGCCTTTCATCAGCACCTTCAGTCATCCTCAGCTTACTTTCTTTTTCAGGTCCCTGTGTGCCTGTCAGTTCACAAAGAACTATTTTAGGAAGAAGTATTTGGAGACAGACAGGTTGGAAAGAGATCTGAAAAGCAGGAAACTGAATACAGAAAGAACAGCAGAGATGGTGACATCAGCCTCAGTTCTGGGTTTGCATGGCTAAGAATAAGTTCTACCTGCTACCACAAGCATGGAAAGGCTCTCTGGAAGGCAGAGCATTAAGCATGCACCAAAGAGACAACCGACTTGTATTTGCTGTTTACCCCATTAAAGGGAATTGTTTCCAGTGCAGGAAGAACAGGGTTCTATTGAACACTGTGTTCAAATTTCTCTACTCTGGATTATGAATCCACACCTTATGGAAGTGGATTCTGGCCACCAGCTCCATCCAGCAGTGATCTTGCTGCTTTTTTCAATTCTCACCTCTAACCCAGAGACCTGTTTTCTCTTTTGTTCCTGTCCTCCAACACCTTTGTACACCCTCTGCAAACAAGGCACTGCCAGCGGGAAGCCCAGGCTTTGGCTGTGTTCTGCCTCCAGCCTCCCCTCCTGTGCCACAGACACTCCTGAGGAATTCACTGCATCTCCAGCCGGGCTGCTCAGCTTCTGGTTTATAAAGCATATGCAAAAAGCCACCTTAGCAAGAAAAGGGAGCTACAACTCCTCTGTCAGAGGCAGTTAAACTCATAAGTGCAAGTCAACAACTCCCTGAAAAAGGAACAGGAAGGGATTGAAGGGAAGAAACTGAAGGCAGCACTGGATGGAGCACACCTTTCAGGAGAGGAGGGAACCCAGCTTGCTGGCCCTGCACCTCAGTTTGCCTTCAGCTGTTAACACAAGCAGCTTTCTATTTCTGTTGACCAGGAAGCACCAACTGAGAACAAAGCAAACACAGGTCTCCACATTGGCATTGTTCTGTGCCACTGACAAAATATGTCCAAGGAGCTACAGACAAAAGCCTGGTACACAAATACACACGGCTCAGAACACTGAGCTATAAAGAACACTGCTTCAACAAACATCACTGACTACCTGCACTGTGAGAAGATGCCCGTGAACCTGGAACCTGCTCAGACCAGTCCTCAAATACACAAACTCAACAAGATCCTGACCAGCTGCTTTCAAACAGGCCACGTCTAATTTTAAGATTATTTTCATAAGGTGTGTCCCCCATTAGCAGACCGAGGTCTTCTGAAAATGTTGGTTTTGGTGCTGGTGTGACCCACTAACAGCTACAGTTTGTAAATCCTGCCTTTTCTTGCCTCATCTGACACAAACAGGAGCCCGGGGCTGTGGGAGCTGGAGGTCTAGATGACAGACGTTGGTCTGAAGTTGTTTCATGTCCAGCCACTGCTGCTGAGCCATCCAGGGAAGCTGCCATGGGGGCAAACCTGGGATGCCATAAAAGTAATGCTGAAAATCCAGCCTTAAATTTGGGTACCAAAATCCTTCTGGATTTTCTGATAGGCAGCTGACAGACTGGAAGGTTCATCAGGGAGAATTATCTTTTCTCCATTTTCCTCAGATTCTGTGTTTGTTTCCACCAAGCACCTCCTATTCCCAGGATTTGTTACACCATGTCAGTGGCACCTATTCTTTCTTTCTTCTGTTTACCTTCTCATCTGCTTTCTTTGGCATTATTTTAGTCATCCAAACTGATGACTAAAGTTTCCTTCATTTAATAAAAAGTGCCCTTCCTCTCTTATCTACACGGTCCCAAAACATACAGCTCTGAAAATCTGTAAGGTTTGGGGGCAGAGGATTTGTTCTTGCTTTGCTGGGTTTATTTGGGTTTTGTCTTCAATCACCACGCCCCTGCTCTAGAAACAGAACATTGCTGTGGGGAACCAGTGTGATCAGATCTCTTGGATTCTTCACACAGAAGCCAAGAAAAAAAATAGTTTTTTATATTTGGATGAACTGAACAGCATTGATCCCCTAAGATGGGAACCAAATGACAGCCCAAAGCAGCCCTTAAAATAAGTTACAAACCAAGACAGCTTTAATACAGAAGGGCAGGGGACCAGCAGGATGGGAGGGAATAAAGCAAGTCAGCCATGCCCCAAAGGATGGCTGCTGCCAAGGAAAGAATTCAGACTTGGAATAAATTACAGCATTTTGAACCCATCCACTATTTCAAAAGCATTCAACTCATCATTGGGACAAAAATTTCAAAAAGGGCTCAGTTAGTTTCCATTTGAACAAGAAAGGAAGTGGCCAAATTTCACAAAGAACTGGACACATGGCAGTGAGCTACTCTAACATCTATTAAGAAGAATCTGATGTTAATTTCTATTTCTGCCATTACTCTGCATCTCTCCTGAGTTTGTTGACTCAAGCTCATCCTTCAGCTATGCTCACACTAACATTCCCAGTCAGCCCCTTGACAGCAGTTCTGCTCCCAGTCTCCCATCCCCATCACTGGTTCTCTCCTTCTCCACGTGTGCTCTGGCTCTGGAAGGGAGCCAAGGCGAGCTGCACACCCATCCCTCCCCATTTCCATTTTCAAGAGCACAGCCTCTGGGGTTCAGGTAGCAAAATCCTTCCGTTACCTCACTGACCTTTTTGCATATTTCAAGAGGTTGTTCTGTGGTTTGTGCAAGCCAGAGCAGAGTTCAGGGAGGTTTGTGTTGCCCACACCCTCACCTCTCCCATCACACTCAGTGGGCACCTCGTAATCAATGGATGTGACAGGTATAACCCAGCCTAGTCCTGATGCACACCAGCACTGCAGGAGGGAACAGGGAAAAGAAGATTTTGATGCTGCTTTGCACTGGAGCAGACTGGGAATGACTTTGCACTGGAGCAGACTGGGAATGACTTTGCACTGGAGCAGACTGGGAATGACTTTCTGCTGGTCAAGGCCTGGGGCACACCAGGAGAGGAGGAACCACTGCACCGGGAATGAAGTGAGAACAGACAAACACAGGATTGCCTTTACTTAGTGCCAAGTTTCCTTCCTGTGCTCCAGGGGGACCTGAGGCAACGTGGGCTCTGGCACAAACAGAGGAAAGCAAGGGATGGCACAAAACAAGAGGAAAGCAAGGGATGGCCACCTTAGTGGGGTCTATTGTGGAGGGGAAAGAGTGCTTCTGGAAAGCCTGGCAAGGAGGCTGAGACCCCAAAGATGAATTCTGATGCCCTTCCCATCTGTCCTTCTGCAGCTGGGCTGGATCCAGTGCCAGACAAGCTCTCCTGCAGCACTCACACCTTAACTCCCACTGACCTCCAGTTGAAGAGGTAGGCTGGGTTTGCACTTCCACCCTAGACTAAGATTCAGGTTAACATTAATTCTGTGTCCTTGCTAAACCCCTGGTAGGAGCATCACCAGACCATCACTATGTTTCAGACCCACTTTGGATTGAAAATTATAATAATAGTAGCTTCTAGCATTCCAGACTTTGGTCATTTATGCACTTGCCTGTTTGTTTTTTTTAGAAAAAGGGCTAAATTCTGTGCTTGTTTGGAATTTCATCTGCAAATGAAAAACAAATGCAAAATTTGGGGGAAAAAAATCAAAAGAAGCTGCATATCTCAGCAATGCACTAGAACACTCTAAACAACAGAGATTTCAGTTTTGTGCCAGAATGGAAATTCACCCAGCATGGGAACATACCTTGATGCTGTAAATACAGTGTGTGAGTAACAACTCTACCATTTCTATGGAAGTTTTCAGTTCTGCAACACTAAATATGGCTCCAATTAAAGATTTATCACAACCTGTCCCTTTGCATCTGGTGGCTGTGTACTGCAAAGCTGGAGAAGCACTGCAAAAATCAATTAGCTGCTGTAATGCCAGCCGTGCTTCCTGTGAGTTCCAAAATATCTTTGGATATCTTTGGAGCTTGCTGTGTAACAAAATACAGGGTTATCTGTATTTCCAGCTCCTAATGATCCATTAAATGAGTGTATGCCATGAGGAGGGAAGGGTGTTGTTTTAGCTGTTTATTTTTATAAACATCAATAGGAGCTAGAGCGTAATTTAAAAAAGTTTGCCAAACCTTACATCAGGTTTCAAATGACACTTTTGTGAATTTAAGAAAGGTTATTCTAGTACAGTGGAGTGATTCAATGCATAAAACTTGTTCTGGGGTAAAAGACAAACATTGTGTGATTTTCTACATTACTGAAGGCCAAGCAGAAAACAAATCCAGGCTCAAAGGTGAAATAAACTTTCACCAAAGGACCAGACAGAGCTCCAGCTGCTGATTAATAAATAGGAAGTGCATGAATAGAACAGCGTTGGTACCTCCTTGCACTACAGCTCTTTTGCCCTGGGATCTAACCTCATGTCAAAACAAAAACAATAACAAGGCAGTTGCCTTTCAACCTGCAGCAACGCTTCCAAAGACTCTCCCTGCACTGCGAGTGAACAAACACAAAATTATTCCCCTCACAAGCACACGGTTGCTAGGAAAACAGCTGTGAAAACCTAGAAGTCTGCAAACAAAATGTGAGCGCAATCAGGGCCACGGAAATGCTCAGAAAAGAGCCCTGTTTCTTAGAAAACCAGGATGAGGAGAAGGCAGCTGTGAGCAGCTGTTTTGGAGGCACAAGGCACTTGCATGGATTTCACGTGGCACCAGTGGGGTGGACTCACAGCCTCCAGGCTCCCACCCTCCAAAGGCTTCACTCTGATGCCATAAGATTTCTGTCACATATGGAATAGCAGCTTTCTGCTAGAAAATGCCCCCCTCTGGATCTTCACAGGGAGAGCTGATTAAGGTCCTCTCCCAAATTTAATTCAGCACTGCATGCTCATCAAATATGGCACAAGTGGATTTTGTTATAAATCAATAGGGACTGTAGGGCACATAATCAGATCAAAGATGGAGAAGAGCAGGGACTGCACAGCAGAGTCCTGACACAGCACAGCTCCCCATTACAGGGGAAGCTGTGCCATGGGAAAAGGAGGTGCTTTTCTGGCCAGGGAGGGCACAGAGGTGGACAGCTGCCATTTGTATCCAGGGCAGCAGCAGAGCACAGGGCCCGCAGGGGTTCTGGCCCTCCACACGATCCTAAGGCTGTCAGATCAACAGCAACAGAAGGACTCAGCTGTGCCAGCAGCATCCCTGCCACTCTGTTTCACAGCTATGCTATATCCATCACTTAACAACATTCCCCATCAGCCCCAAAAAATCCATCCCAGCATATAGAGAAATTCCTAGAGCAGTCAAGGATCTTTGGGAAGCCCTACTCTCTACTAATGAGATTGATTCCCTAAGCCTTTGGCCAGCTTTCATTCACAGGACTCTTCATGCCACTATAAAAGATGAAAAATTCCAAGTGAGATTTGAAACTGATCAGAGAAAGCCCTGCACTTAATGAAAAGGGCAAAAATAGCACTTATTATTTTTGAGATTCGCACCAATGGCTTTCCACTTTATTTTGGTTTTCCCTGTGTTTAAACATGGCCTCCCACACTTATTTAACACCTGTTTAAGCACTGTTTAATCACCTGATACTCACTGAATGTATTCTTGTTAAGAGGGATTTATGGCACTGACCTGATTAGGAAACAACCATTGGCATTGGTAATCATTAGGCTACAATGGCTCCCTGGGAGATGTCCCAGTAAAAGTGGCTGTCTCAATTAAGCACTGCAATTAAGTGGACCATATCTATAGGGTGATCTCACAAGGAGAACAAAGCACTCCAAATGCCTTTTTTTCCTTGTGTTAATACATTTTTAATGTAGAATTAGTACTTTTGATTGGAGAAGAGAACACTACTTACAGGTTTCTCCAAGTCCTTTTTGAGGGGGGATGACTACAACCCCTTATGTCGATGCTGGAGACTTCCTGACCAATCCCCATAAATCCTGTGGGAGCACAGCTCTGGCTGTCAGTGCCAAGAGGCACAGACTGCACTGGAGGATTTGCCAACCAGACTGTCCCAACAAAGACCCCCTTACCAGGGGACGTGCAGTGAGGCTGCTGATCTCTGCTTCATTTATTTGGGGAACTCAAACACAACAGGGAAGTGAGGCTGGGAAATGCAGGAAGACAAGAGTCCTCTGGTCATAATCCCAGTTCTGCCCTCAGCAGTTCTCTTTTCCCAGTTTCTTGGAGCAGCCAGGCAGCCTGTCAGGGCAGGCCTGAGTATCCAAGCTATTCCCATCCAGGACAGAGGCTGCTCCCAAGCCATCGACTCCCACAACCCTTGTGTGACCCTGGGGAGCTGGCTGGGCAGCACCACGGGCACATGCCCAAAATCCATTGCTGTTTTGGCTCCCACCCAGCCCCTGAGCAGCAGAGACAGCCCTGCAGTGGTATCCCAGTCTCCCTGGCGCTCAGGAAAGGAGCATTGATCCCATCATCCATGGGCTCAGCCTTCCACAGCATGGAGACCCTCAGGGGCACAGGGATTGAGACGTGGGGGTTTCAGCACATGAGCCCTGCAGTCTGCGTGCCAAACACCCCAGAACCTCTGCAGCAAGGAAAATTTTGATCCTTGCACAACAGGCTGCCAATGCAGTCCCAGTTTCAGGGAAAAGAGAGAGAAGATGCATGGCAGAAACCCCTAAGACTCATCTGCTGCAGGGCCAGTATCTTAGAATCAGCAGTAGCTGTGCTTGGAGCATATAAAATGGCACCCAATTTCAAGAAGCCTGTTGTTGTTGGAGGGGGTGGGGTTATGATTTTCCTTTTGTTTCTTTTATGGAATTTTGTCCCACCTGTAGCTAAGAGACAATGATGACCGGCATTTGAGACAAAAGAAATGGTCAAGGTGTGGGAAGGGTCCAGCTGGCCACTCTCCTACCTCGGTGGTTTTCCCTTTGGAATGGCAAAGATACCATGAAATTTTGGCTGGATGGTGAGGGGCTGGGCTCGCTCCTCTCGCCCTTGGCATCGAAGGAGCACAGCCGGTCTGTGGTCACGGCCCAGAGGATTCACTGCCACTGTGGAGCTTGTGTCCTCCCATTGCTTCTCCTGCCATGGGTGAGCCTTCACTCTTCTGAGCAGGCGATGCACTGGGACCTTCTTAACACCCGACCTCACTGGAAGGGACCCTCGCCACCTGCTCGGGTGCCTCAGGGGAACACCCAGCTGTGCCTCTCCGGCAGAGACGCCGAGCCGCCGCTGCCATGAGCTTTTTCACTACTCTAACCCAGCACCCCATGTCCAGCCGGCAACTCTTGCTGGAGCTGCAGAGTTTCTGCTGCATTTCCTGTGCCCTCCCAGCCCCGCTCCGCGGTCCCCTCAGCCCCGGCGCTGCCCGGCCCGGCCGCCATCGCCGCGTGAGGGAGACGCGGCCCAGCCACAGCGCCCCCTGCTGGAGCGGGGAGCCACCGCCCGCCCGGCCGGCGGCCAGCAGCGCCCCCTGGTGGCCGCGCCCGGGACTGCAGCGAGGGAAAGCGGCTGGGAGCGTCGGTCTGTGTGTCTGACATTGTCTGTCTGTCTGACTGACACTGTCTGTTTGTTACACACAGTAAAGAACTGCTGCTCCTTTTCCCACAGCTCCGCCTGGCAGCCCCGCAATTCCAGAGTTATAATAATTCAGAGGGAAGTGGGTCAGGTTTTCCATTCCGAGAGGCTCCTGCCTTCCTGTGTGGTTTTCAAACCAAGACACCTGTGAACTAATCCTACCTAGAGGTATCAAAGTCAGGGGACACATTCTGCCTCCTTACTGTCTTAAAAATGCAGCTGAGATGGAAACATCTCCTGCGAGACAGTAGTGCAGTAAGCAGAGATTAAATCTTTGTGGTGCTTCTCTGACACCACAGCGAGGATTGCCAGGTAAATTTGTCACAAGTCAATTAACATGACTCAAAAGTAGTGAGGCAGTTGTCCTTCTTTACATGAAGGATCTGGGGTCCGCTTACATGCGGCACAAAGTGTCCATGGCAAATACTTCTCTAGGAAGTTTTAATCGCTTCCTATCTGCTGTATGTGCCCACCAGCACAGCAGCTGTCCTCATCAAAGCACCAGAGACAACACTCTGAATCACTGGCAAGAAAAAAATTAGCTTTTAAATTGTAATTTACTCTTCTAAGTCATCGACATTCTTGAAGATATTACCCTAAACTTACAGCTTAATTCCCCAACTGTAGGAAAGAGCAAAACAAAGCTCAAAATGAGACAAAACTGCTTTCCATGTTTTTTAGAGATACTGCAACAAGTCTTCAGCCCCCAGCATCAGGCTTCTAGGTAGCTGCAGTCACTGATTCATACCTCATTTCTGACAAACTTCATTGAGCGGCTGTGCTGATACCTCTTTCCCAGATGAGAACAATTAAGACAGTAAAATGCAGCAGGCACACGCTCCAGCACTGCTTCCACATGCAGAGCAGCGCCATGGAAACAGAAATGCCAGTGCTGCGGGAAGGGCAAGCGCAGGCACCAGATGAGCACTGAACCCAGGGCCGAGGCAAACAGCTGCCAGCAGGATTACTGACACCGACTGCATTTCACAGGGCAGCTCACATTAATACTGCAGGAAGGTATTTAAAAGTCTGGGCAGGAATTTGTTACTTCATCATTAGCTCCCACATTATCATTTGCCTGCACAGATAGCACGAAGGGCAGCGGCGTGACCTGCAGGCTGGAGAAACAAAGGATTCAGCTTTAGCTTTATCTCTTAACAGCCATTTCTACTTATTCTCTACAGCCTGTGATTTTACACCTTTCTACGCAATACAAGCTAAACACTTTTTGTTTCCCAGCCAAAGAAAACAGGGCAGCCTGTGGATTGTCCTACTGCCCTTTCTAACTTGAATAACAACAGACAAACCACTTGTTCCCAAGCTTGGAAACTGAATATCCTCTGAAGCAGATCTACAAACAGCTGGGCAGCACAACAGCCTCCCTCTCAGCTCCACACAGATGCCAACATCTGCTTCTGTCTCCTGCAGGCTCCTGGGACATCTGCCCAAGGACTTCAGGGAATGCTGCTCCTCTCCACCTGACCTCACTTCTGACCACCCCGAGCTGAACTCCATCAGAACGGGAGAGAGGCAAGCACAGCAGGGAGGAAGGGAAGGCAAGAGACAGCATATGCTGAAGAGGCAGCAAGGGCTCTGCCAGATGTTCTGCAGTGAAACATCCATGGATGCGGCAGACACATCCACATCCAACACATGGCAAGAGACAGCATATGCTGAAGAGGCAGCAAGGGCTCTGCCAGATGTTCTGCAGTGAAACACCCATGGATGCGGCAGACACATCCACATCCTAGCTCCACAACTGTCTGCTCCATCAGAGGTTAACAGGGCACTGAGCTCAAGAGGAGAGGTCTGAGGCACCCCAGGGCCTGAAGCCAGAGCTGAGGATGAGTTTTGGCTCCCAGGCCAGACTGCCCTGCAGCAGCCTCTCCAGCTGCCCTGGCTCCGTGGGGCCCTGAGGCAGCCAGGTTTGCTGCAGGGCAGCAGCCAGAGCCACTTCAGCACAGAGACATCACAAATCCACTCTGAGCTCAGCGGGCTCCCTCAGCAGCTGCAGCAATCCAGCCTGTCTAGCCTCACTCAGCTGATGATACCCCTCTGCCCTCTAACCATTCCAGTGCTAATCAACACACGTGCCAGAAGTCCCAGAAATCAGCCATAACACCAGCCACATACACCTCTCATTGCTTTTTCACTGTGATTTTACCAGAGCCTTTGTGGGCTGGTGAGAACTCCTAAAGGACTCAGTCTTTCACGTTTTTGGAAAATTTCTCTTCAAAATAGATGCTGCATGTATTACCATTAAATGGTTCAGGTTGGACGGGACCTTAAAGATGATCTGCTTCCAAAGCCCTGCCTTGGAGGGCACCTTCCCCTGTCCCAGGTCGCTGCAAGCTCCATCCAGCTGGGACACTTCCAGGGATGGGGCAGCCACAGCTTCTCTGGGCAGCCTGTGCCAGGGCCTCACCCCCCTCACAGTCAAGAACTTCTTCCCAAAACATCTAAGCTGAGCCAGCTCAGTGCAGACATTCCCCATCTTCGAGTTCCAAAGGATCTTTGCAATAGATATTTTGGATGTCCAAACCAGGAGCCAAAGGAAACGCAGACATCACCTCTGTACTGGGCTCTCCAGAGGGAAACAAACACTGGGCTCCAGCACACCTGGCACACAAACACCCAGAAACCCTGCAGGTACAGCACCTGCCCCTGGATTACCTGAGCAAGTGTTGAAAATTATCCACAAAAGAGTGTGGGAGGGGGGAAACCCCAGAGCATGCCTGCAGTGGTTAGAATCACTGTGATCTGAGAGAAAATCAATTTTCATTATGTGGTCCTTAATGAATATATGTCCATGCCAAAAGCTCCCTTTCTGTGTGTGTGTCCCCCTGCTCTCTTTTCTCACAAATCATAGCAGCAGAATGAGAAAAAGAAATAAAAGTAGTCTTTTACTGCAACCCAAAACAAAAGAGTGACGCTGCCACTTGAGCTACATTCTTCACACCTTCTCCTAACATTCTCTAATCCCATGTTTATCTAAAACCTGCTGCAGGAGGCTTTAACCACTTCTGTTTGTACAGTGCAGAGTGCAATGACCAGCAGCTACATTTCTACCGTCACTCAAGAAATCTGGCTTTTGGAATGGGTGATTTCCTGTTTTGCTCTCACTGTAGGACTGATTCAGATCTCCCCTGACGCCACGGGAAAGTGATTTCAGCCTTTATCAGCCCAGGGCTCCCAGATTCTGTAATTCACAGCTCAGGGACACAGAGCTGCCTGTTTGGCCAAGGGCTGCCCAGCTGGGAGGCTCCTGAAAAAACTGGGCAGCCTGGTCTGGAGCAGCCCAGCACCCTCCTTCCTTCCTCTGCTTCTGATGGAGATGGGCTGTACATGGGATGGTCCTGGACATCCACAAGAAGAGCATGAAAACCAAGTATGAGCATTGTCTTAGGTACATCCCAAAAGCATCAGTTCTTTAAAACCCCTTCAATGATAAAAAAGTGTGTCTTGTACCACATCTCTCTGTCTAGCAGAAAAATTTGAAGGCATTTCTTATGTTACCAAAAGCACATGGCTAAGAAAACAAACTTTTTATTTCTATTTGCAAAACAAAGTCAGACATTTAGTCATAGATTTTTTTTGCAAGGAAGAATACTAAACACATCTGTCTCACCTGGAATGCCACAGAGTTTGGAAAAGCTATCAATCAGTTGTGATCAGGGCCTTTAAAGAAGCTTCATGTTTTTAATGCAGGTTTTTGTCCCCAGGCTTTAAAAACAGAGCTGCACATTTACAACTTTGGGTTTCTAGGAAAAAAAAAGTTTAAAGCTGCTCTGCCAATAAAAATGCTAACATTTTCTTTATAGAAACTTGGCTCACCTCCTACAGCAGAACAGATAACCTTCAAAATGTGTCATTTAATAATGGACAATAAATAGTATAAACACATTAAATGCAATACAGGCAGCTCAACAGATGCATACACACAGCTCTAACAGAAACAGCAAATTTCTGACATTTCCTACAAGTCAGAAATTTTGATAAATACTTGTCCTCCTTTGTGAATATTTTTTTCCTCCCTGGTCATTCAATTCTATATTAGTAATTTCACTGAGGTGGTTTTTTTTTCCCCAAATGCCCAAGTCCTGCACTGAGGGGAGATGGCCTCAGGTGTTTCAGACAGCAGTGAATAATTTAACTTCCAGGCACATTAGCAGCAGAAGTGACATTTCTCAGCTTCATTCCATGCAAGTGATGACTGTCATACCCTTATCCTCAATTGTCTGCCCCTGAATTATCCCAAAAGGTTGCAAAATCCTACAGCTTTTACTTGCAAATACCTACAGCCAGATGCCACCTTTGGATTTCCTGGATTTTACAGAAAAACACCTAAGTGGTTACTCCAACATTTTCTTTTCCTTCCTCTGCCTCTTTTTGGCTTTGGCAGATTTTTATTTTTAGGTTGTTTCTTCTGTTATAAAGGCACAACAAATGGAACTTCCAAGCACAACCACACATCAGACAAGGAGGAAAAATGGAGGTGAGATCCATGAGCAGTTCCACAATAACCTCTCACGCCATCCCTTCCCCTCTCACCCCAACTCATTTGTTCTGTTAATTGTCCTCAGTGATGAACGCTGCCCTTCCCTCCCTCTGCACAGCTGGAAAAGCAGGATTTGGCACGACTCCTTCGAGCCCCCAAAGAGCTCCTTCCCCCACTTTGTGGCTGCCAGGGCTGCAAGCCCCAGGTGACCTGAGCTGTCTGAACCTGCCAAGGGCACCAAAGCCTTCTGGCAAACTTCCAGCCCTCCACACTGGGCTCAGGCTCCACTTGGCAGCTCCTGGAGCAGCCTCTGCTGTTCCACCCTTCCTGGTGCAGCTGCTTGGCTTCCCAAGGGCCCACCCTGTGGCTGGGGTGCCACTGGTTTTCCCTGGATAAAAAGCCAGCCCACAGTGGGCTGGACTCTGCTCCGGAGTTCCAGGAGCCAGACTCCAAGCACTGCTGTCTCCTGCCAGAAAGGTTTTCCTGCCACCTCAAATGTGGCAGTGGCTCTGATGGACACAAAGGACCATTATGATGTTACACCACTCTGTACCTGCAGGGCTCAATCCCTTCTAGAAGAGAAATCAACAAAGAAACAAGAGCTGTGGCGTCTTCCTTGGAATATCCAGGCTCCAGGAGACTTTGTGCATCTCTTATGGCTGTAAATGAGTGAAACTCATTTATAGTTTCTATTTCAATTGAAGTTCAGGCTGCAGAAATGCAAGAGGCCTGACAGTCCCTCTGCTGCTGAGCCAAGCATGGACCAAGGGACAGCTACACAGGCTGAGGGACAGGCTGTGGTCCCTGCCAGGCACACCTTGTGAGGGAGCTTGGCTTGCATATAAAAACATCCTTCTTCCTCTACCTTGGAAAGTATGGAAGCAGAGATGTGCTACACCCCCCTACAGCTTTCAGAACCACTAGCTGTCTTGCACAAATCTTTATTTTCCCCTTTCCAGAGAGAATAAATCTCAAGGTATAAATTGGGAGCAGATGGATCAGGATGTGGACTGCCAGCTTCCATTAACAGCACCAGGAACTCGGCACACACCAGCCCAGCCAGAGCCTCTCACCTCAGCCTGCACACCTGGGGAGCAGCTCCTGGTCTGTGCCAGGGTTAATGACAGCACCAGGAAGGGCAGATGTGACTGCTCTGATGGCCAGGCAGCTATTGGCACACGATGCTCTGCCCATAAACCACTCCAAGTGATCGTTCCTCCCCCGGTGGAACAGGGCTGCACACAGGACAGCACTGGGAAGCTGCATGGGGAGCAGAGGTGGATTTCTGGCATCCCAGCCCTCCTTCCCTTCAAAAACTCCAAGCTGCCTTGCTGAAGTGGAGCATGGGAGAGCTGGTGATCAAGCACACTGTGACACTGCCCTGGGTGCCCCATGCAGCTTACAGAAGCCAGTTCTGATCAGCTCTCTCAGCACTTCTCATTCCAGAGGAAGGGACTGCAGGCATCTGCAAACCAGGGGAGTGCAGCCAGGAGCACAGGAAGACTCCCTGAGCAGAGGAAGAGCAGTTTTGAGGAAAAACCAGCCCAAACCTCCACCTAGACCCTCCTGTGTTGCTGCTGTATTTGCCTTTCCCAGACTTTCAGGAGTAGCAGGGAGCCAGGCGCACTGTGGTGGCTGCTGGTGCCTCCTCTGCTCTCCATCTCAGCACTACCCACAACTTCTGGAGGTGCCCCACCTGTCTGAGCCCACCCAGCACCAACCTGGAGCCCCTGCCAGGCACCAGCCCTGTCCCATCCCTGTCCTCCACAGCCCTGCCCAGCCTGGGTCACAGCACCCTACTGGGGTGAGCTGAACTGTAGCCTTGATATTTTAGGAAAAATCCTTTGTTAGGATTTCTCCTCTCCTGAGGAGCTGAGAGCCTCAGGAGAGAAATGTAAACAATAACTGTGTGCTGCTGTGGAATGCCACAGGTGCATCCTCATTTGGTCTATGTGGATTGATTTCAATTGATTATCAATCACAGCCACCTGGGCTGAGGCTCTGAGCAGTCACAAAACTTTGTCATGCATTCTATTCTATTCTTGCTCTTTGAAGCCTCCTGATCATCTTTTCTCTCTATTATTTTAGTATAGTTTTAATATAATATTTTAATATATATAAAATAAATCAACCTTCTACGAAAATAAGAGTCAAAGCTCATGTCTCCATACATGGACTGCTCTCCTCAACACTGAACCCCATGGTGTGCCTGGAAAAACTGTCACCCCAAAGAGCCCCAGATCTGCACATGCTTCAGGAGTGCAGATCCCCACCCTCATCCTTCAGGAGAGTTCAGTCACCTGCAGCACGAGGGGACGCTCACTGTGACAGTCACAGCCATGCTCCTTCCTTTTCCAAGAGCACAGCTGCTGGGCAGTGGGGAACAGGCTGCATGGAGCGAGTGCCACCTCCTGCAGCACCCAACTCCTGCCCACACCAGGCACCACCTCACACAGCTACAAAGCCCAGGTGCATTGGGAAGCCAAGTTCTGGAGATGGAAGATGTGGATTTGGCAGCACCAGCTTTCCCCAAGCCTCTCTGCCTGCCTCAGCTATTTCCTGTTTAATCAACAATTGACACGTTATCCAAATTTTGTAAACTGGAGAGCAACACACCACCATGCTGCTTTTATGAACAGAAGAAATGTAGCCAAAGCACCAAGAAACACTGGACAGAGAAGGAAAAAAGAAGAAAAGCCAGCTTTCAGCAAACCCAGTGATTGCCCTAGTCTGAAATCAGCCACACAATCCATCAGTCCATGAAAAGAATCTCATTTTTCAAATATGCAATGAAATATCACCTCTTGTCTATACTCCAAAAAATTAATAAGAAATGGTTTGGCAGAAATTCAGGTAGCACAGGCAGCAGGAATTAAAAGGAGGTATTTAAAGAAAAAATAACAGGGGGGAAGGGTTATATTTCAATTCCTAAACCTCTGAGATACCTCTTTCTCAAGGAGAGAGATCTTAGGCCAGTAGATGACAGTAAGAGTGACCTGGTAAGAGACAGATGAGCCAGCCTCTGTCCCTGGACAAGCAGTGCAGCCTTCAGCATCTTCAGGCCCGCAGCACACTGATTGCTTGTGACAGGTGACAGAGGACACAGGAGGACAAGGAGTGCTGGGGGCAAACAGCCTCTCCCAGTCCTGCTGATCACAGCATAAAGAATTTGTGAAGTGTTTTGCCAGCACTCTGACAGAGCCCAAAGTCAGGGAGGATGGATTACCTCGGCTCAGGGAGGCACACTGGGAGGAACTCGGTGTTTGTGGCTCTTGGTCCTTGCCCTGAGCTGTGCCAGGGAGCTCGGTGGTCACAGCCCCCTGCCCTGAGCTCACTCACAGCCTCCACTCCACCCCCTGGCACCACTGGGAAGGAGGCAGGAATGTTTCATGGGGCATTCAGGCTGGCATAGTCTGTAGGTAACAAAGACAGCAACAGAGGTTGATTCTGGTTATTCCTTGGTTTTTCTACCCTTACCACTGATTTGAACCAAAGTGTATCCTACTCCAGCTCAGACTCAGAACTGGAAGGGAAATTAAACACTGGGCAGATTTCTCTAAGGAGGATTTAGGATACAAATAATGCTCTGAGTGGTGTTAAGGAAGGAATTTAAACTAAACACTTGGAATTCACCTTTTTCCTCTCCAGTGAACAAGAAAAGATGCCAGAGGCTCGGGGTTGTTGGTGTGTTTGCAGAGGTAAAAGCAAGTTTTCAGAGAAAGATGCTGAAATAACTATGATCAGTTAATTTAAGCCCAAGTGCAGGGACCACGGTGAGGAGGTCAGAAGGCTGGAGAGATGCAGAGGAGTCCCTGAGCTTTCTGCTGGAGGCAGCCCTGCTGGGCCGGGCTGTGCAGCTGGGAGCAGCCCCTGGGCTCCTGCAGGGGCTGGAGCTCAGGGCTTGCTCAGCAGCTCCCTGCAGGCTGCCACATCCCCGTGCTGCAGGGAGCAGGCCTCCCCTCCCCTCCCCAGGCAGCAGGGACTCCTGACAAAGGCCAGCAGCAACTCCACACACCTGGCTCTGAAGGCAGGAGAGCTCCACATGGAGAGGAGTGCAACGGGATGGAGCTGTGGAACTGCAGCAGAGACACACAGCCTTGCCAGGACACCACTGTTAACCAGCAGTGACAAGCTGAACACAATAAAACCCATTTTTAGCCCTTTGCATCATCACGCAGACCCCAGCCATGCTTATGTCTTGCTGAGGAAGTTTCACAAGGATGTGAATCCTGCATTTTGCAGCAGCCAGAAGTGCAGCTTGGTGCCACACTGCTCTCCACACTAAAGAGCCCATTTGTCTGCTCTGCATGTTGCTTTGGGAGCTGGCAGTATTTGCAGAGGAACTCTCACCAGCAGCAGATGAAGCCTCTCAGTCTCCTCTATCAGAGCTGTCAACAACCCATTAGGGCTCAGCACCAGCCTTGCATTCCCCATATTCCATCCCCAAAACCTCCTGAAGGGTTCTCCAAACGTGTTCCAGATCAAAGGCATCTGTTCCAAGGCACTTTTTAGCTGGTCATGGAATCCTATCTGGAATTCTCTTGCCTCTATTTACCCCAGTTTCTGTGTTTTATCAGTAAAAAATGCCACAGCTCAGAGAACAGCAGCAGCTGCAGATCCTCCTTTAAGGTTCTACCTCTCCACAAAAACTGGAGGACAACTCTTTCCTAAGACTGTGGAGTAAGTGGAAAAAACCCACAAAACAGTTTTAATTACATCCTCCAAAGGATCTCAAAGAGGCATCAACAGAGGGGATATTCAGGAAGAGACAAAGGAAGTACTATTAATCCCCACACTGGAGATCAAGACCTGAAGTAAAGGAAGATTAAATGAACCTTCTTTGTTTACCCAGGAAGTCTGTATCTAGCCTGGAAGACAAGTCCAAGTCCCCTAATTTCCAGCCCAGCCTCTTAGCCACAAAACAGACTTCCTTCCAACTAATAAAAGCTTACAGGAATTCTAGTTCAACGTTTGCACGCAGGCAAATCAGCCCATCTTCCACAGCAGGAGACAGAATGCAGATGCACACAGGAAAAAAAGGAATAGATAAAAATGCTGGTGGAGATGATCTTTTTAGGCATTTTTTTCTGGCCCTTGCCCAGCACACCCTGCCACCACACAGGCCAGTAAATCATCATCTCTGCACATCATGCACACACAGCCTGTGTCCCTTGCTGCACTGCCGTAACTCCACTGAATTTATCTTCATCTTTGCTCAGGAGACAAATGGAACCATGCAGAACCCGCTAATGGCAGTTAAAGGAAAGACAATTAGACAGATGATCACAGTAATGGGAATTAGTTTGAAGAGCTTTCAGGGCCCTGTGCAGTGCAGCCACCTTCCCAGGAGCTGAACAGCCTCGGCTCTGCCTGCTGGAAGCTGTGATGGTCCCTAATGATCCCAAAAATTCCTGGGCATTACCTGCTGCCTGTATTCTATCATGGAAGAAAAAATTCTGGAGTTGTAGCATGCTTGTGAGCCTTACAAGGCAACCACAGGGCCAGGCTGAAAGTCCATCAATACAAACTAGTTCCAAAGTGAGAAGTTGCTGTCAGTTGAACAGGAGAGGGGAGTGAATAAACCCTTTTTCCTTTAACTCTTTGCTGGCTGCCACCATGGTTTGCAGGAGCCAGTCTGGGGACAGAGGGTGCTCAGGCTGTAAAATAAAAGGTGCAGATCTGCAGCTCATGTGAAGCACTGTCCCTGCTGCTGACACTGCACCTTTAGGGTCCTGTGCAGCATATTGAGAACGGTACCCCAGCAGGGTGATGCATATTTATTTACACAAAATACACTGTCAAATCAAAATTTTGTGTGGGTGTGAAGATACCTGCACTTGGGTTGTGAAGGGAATGTTTCTGTGGCAGCAATGGCTTGGGACCTGCTGAATGCTGAAGGTGGTCAGTGCATCTCCCAAGAGCCTCTGAGCTCAGCTCCTGCCCCATCACCAGTGTTTGTTTCTCCAGGTGGATGGAAGCCCTGGAGAACCCCAGAATTCCACCTGGACACAGTCCAGCAGCAGTGAACATCACCTGCAGACTTTCAGGCATCACCACTTGTAAAGTTCAAGTCAGACCCCAAGGTATGCTAGTGCCATTTTAAAATAAAAAATTGTAAACACAGCTAAACATTTCTGTAAAACAACTGCTACAACTCCTCGGGAGTTCTATTCCTACACAAGAGCACAATTTCACCCACCAGGAAACACACTGTGATGAATGTTCCTCTGCAGGAGGTGCTCTCTGGTGCTTTTACAGATGAATGTTGCCAGGTATTTCTTTCAGGAAGAAAGAGGAGGAGCACACAATGGCTCCCCAGCTCGGGACAGAGCCTGCTTCCACAGCACTGCTCATGGGGCTTGTGAGGTTGGATGCAGCACTCACAAACCAGCAATTCCAACATATTCAGTGGCTTCAGTGAAGGCAGGAGGTACCAGCTCTGAAAAACCTCACCTGAGATCCTAGAGGGGTTTGATGCCTTTCAGCACAGCTGGTAGAAAACCAGGCAAAGGCGCATCCAGCCTGAGCTGCCCCCAAGCACTGTGTGCCTCTTGGACTGGCAGAGCAGGAAGGCTGAGGATGGATGAGGCTTTGCCATGCCCAGGGGATGAATCTGGATGGGATGGCAGGCACGCTGACCCCACAGGCAGAAAGAACCAACTGGTGCCAGCAGTGATGCCAGATAATTTAAATGCAGCTCTGTGACACACACCTAAAGGTCAGACTGAGCTGAGCAGGAAAGCTAACTGCACACACACAAGGAATCCAAGAGCTGAAATGCAGCAAGCCCAGCACATCATGAGGCAAAACCAAAAAAAAACATTGTTTGTCAAAGATGCAGTGTATCTTTCACATCCTGGTCATAAAGGAGAAATGCTTAATTTCCACATCCTTCAAGCAACTACAATAACATCACCTAAGCTGTCTAAGACACCATGCAAAGGATGACCCAAAAATCACAACAATATAGGAAAAGTTCCTGTTCTTCAATAAAGCAGATGAAAAGCTGCACAGATTTATCAAGAAATTATTTACCTATTAAGTTCTTATGAATTAATAACACTAAATTGTACAAATTGTATCTACTTGCATGGGGTGCACAGAATGGAAAGACCAGAACAAGCCTCAAGTTCTGGGAGCCCTGGGATGAGCTGTGCCACCCAGCACTTGGGAGAGAATACCAGCAAATCCACATTCTGCAGTGCTACTGCAAAGTCCCATCTTTCTCAGAGGTTGTTGCTATAAAAGACCTTCAATATACTTGATCTCATTTACTTTAAAAAGATTGTCAGAAAGACTTGTCAGCAACTTCTTAGAAAGGCAGCAGAGGGAGGGGAAGCAGATTGTTAACATTAGAATATCACCTTCCATCTGGATGTGTTTAACATAGGATCAGATACAAGATTTGGACATAAATTTGAAGTCCTTGGTCTCATGCCCAGATTAAACTCGAACTTAAGAACTTGAAGACATGTTCTCGTCTGTGGGATGGAGCATGTTAATAAAAGCTCCAAACACTCAGGCAATTTTGCTGCTTATACTCCCTTGCACTTCTTCAAAAAAAATGTTAAGTACATTTAAAAAAGAAAAAAACTATAAAAAGCCATTAAACACCTACAATCTCTGCTGTATGCTGAAAAAAGGAAAAAAGAAGAAAGTGAATAGACTGAAGCAATATCTCAAGTTCTGCAGTTTCAAAGAGTCTACTAATAAATGGACTTATTGATGGGCGCCAGCTAAAAAGAAGTGACATGACTGCCACTTACCCAGCAATGATCTCAGTCCCAGTCTCCACTTCTGAATAGAAGGGTAAATGTAAAACATACAGAGGGATGGAGAGCACCATAAAGGAACTACTTGTCAAGGGGGCATTTGGAAGAGATGGTTAAAAAATAACAGAACTAAACGTTGCACTCAGTGAGGTGGCTTATTACTGACAGCATCTGAGTAACTCCAAAGGATGTGAATTTCAAAGGGAATTGACAGCTGCCTGTAAAAATGTGTATTTTCAGAGCAGAGGGCATCTAGGCTTCATCACATCCCACTCCTCAGGAATTCCTCATTCTCCCCACCTCCACTTCTCCCCATTCACCTAACAAAAAACAAACCAAGAACTGCTTTTTGCAAACATTAGTTTCACTAAGTAGGTTCAGTAATTAACTTAATGCACAGCCAAACAATGTTTTTGGCCTGAAAAGCTGAGAAATGCAATTCACCTGATCTGCCAGGTAACTCCAGCCTTTCCAAAGCAGCAGGACCTGTCCAACACACTGAGCACCAGCAGCCAGAGCATCCCTGCACCAGCTCTTCAGGTGAACTCACAAGATTGGTCACAAAAACCAACCACGAATGAGCAGCACAAGGAGCACACGGGAATTCATACTTGAAATAGAAAAAAAAAAGAAAAATAAAAGAAAAAGAAGAAAGGACAATTTGCTTCCTGCTAGCACATAAAATCAGAAGACTCAGTCTCCAGCCCAGAGACTTGGGCACCCCTTTCTCTCTCCAAAGAGCCCCCTGCCCACCCCACTGTCTCAGGCTGGAAATGCCAGATGTGGCTGGGGGTGTGTGTTCTATTTATACTCTGCCAGGGTTGTTTTGTATTGCTGCACTTTTAATTTTCTATTTTCTTTTATTTTTTTTCATTTTTTCCTAATAAAGAACTGTTATTCCTCCTCCCATATCTTTGCCTGAGAGCCCCTTAATTTCAAAATTACAATAATTCAGGGGGATGGTTTACATTTTCCATTTCTGCCTTCCTTGGCAGACACCTGGCTGTTCCAACCAGGACACCCCTCCATCAGCACACTCCTGTTTTGTTAATTTTGTTGTGCAGATTTACAGCAGCACATTAAAGCATGGCTGTGGGGAGCTCCAATGCTTTAAACAGCTCTCACACCCAGAAGGCATCAATGAGAAATACAGCTCTGACACCCAGGGTAGGCAGCTATCTTGTCAGAAACACAAAATCTAAAAAACCCAAATAAACTTCAGGAAGATCAGCATCAACCCTTCCCTCACAACTCTCCCTCTCTTTCTGCAGCCCAAAGCAGCCTATCCTGGGTAAGAACATCTCTAGAAAAGACATTTTAAAGTAAAATCAAAGCTAGATCATAAAACTTCTACTGAACTTTCTGAAAGAAATTATTTCTACATTTTAAATCTTTATTTTCAACAGCACCACCCAGCAATAACCTGCGAGAGCCCATCTAAAAAGAAAGAAAAAAAATCTGTTTTGCACTTGTCATAATAAATTCCCATATTTATTTTCTTATGTAAATAAAAAGGAAGTCAGAGCAAGAACAAACCAGATTTTTCTGGATGGGAAAAAGTGATCTGGTGGTGAATTACTTGCTCTTCCCCTATCTTTTTTTAAAGGGAGAAGATGGGAAAAGCACATTTCTGATCAGAAAGCATTAAAGATTAAAACAAGAATTAAAAAAATTAAAAAGAAAAAAAAACAAACGCTTCCTAAACCAATTACATTTTTTGCTGTGGATACTAACCCTAACCATTTATTCCACAGCCAGATGTCACTGCAAACTTATCCCCAAAAAGCTCTGTCCCCTCCCAGCCTGCCAAAACAAGCCCTTGCCTTGCAAAGCAGAGCACCACCAGGGCCAGCAGCCACCACGTGCCCCCGTTCCTGATCACGCTGCCCCACAAGGAGAAGCTGCAGCACACGGAGTCCTTCCCCTGGGTAAGGCAAAGAGTTGATGAGCAGGAATTTTTCTCACAGGAAATTTTGGCGAGAAACAGCACGTTGTCAGGCTTTCATTAAAAAAATATTTTCTCGCAGAAAAAGGAAACATTTTCTCTTTGGCAGCCCAGAGGAGGAACAGCTCCGTGTTTTGCAGTGTTAACTGTACATATTTCTGATGAAAACACAAGTGTTTTATATAAGCTATTTGATGAACTAGGCAATCTCTGTTCAGAATTACCATCTCAAACACTTGGAGAAAACATCTGCTATCAACTCCACTTAAAAGCAGCAGCAACCTCACAGGAAAGCTCTCCAGAAGTACAGAACATCACAAACACAAGCACTGAATTTCACAGGAATTAGTCAGGACAGGTAACTGTATATTCCATTTTATGTCCAAGCTAAGATTGTAGCTGGTTCAAAGGGAAAATTGTTTAAAGCAAATGATCTGGAGCACATTTGTAATGTTATTTCTTTTCAAGACAATGTGACAGAGAGCTCAGCTGGGCACCTGAACCACAGCCCCACATCAGAACAGTTGTTCAAGGCTGCCTTTCACTGTGAAAAAATATTGCTCTTCATATGTAATACTACCTTGATTATGTATTCCCACCCCAGTTTTAAACTGAAAAGATCCACTTAGTCACCAATTATTCAAAATGCAAACACTCCAGTCAGTCCCAGCCCCATGTTCTGTCATATCAAGGTGCTCATCAAGTACTGTGAACAAAAAGCAGCAAAGCTCATGGAAATTTTAGTACTGGCTTGAACAGAGCCTGGCTTCTCCCCTACTGCATCCACATTATCCAGTTTCTTTTTGTTCTCATTCATTCCTGTTCCCACCCAACCCCAAGCATTAACCTTGCAGCCCAGGTGTGCTGGAAGCATTCATGGAAGAGAAGGACATTTACAGCACGTTCAGGAGCTCCTCAGCACTGCCAGGGGCTGGGGCAGCATCCCAATCCCAGTTACAGAGCAGCACTTGATCATCTCTCACCCCCCTGAGAGCTCCTCCAACACCAACAGAGGGACGTGGCTTACAGCAACTGCTGCAGAACACAGAAATCAGCTGGGTCTCTTGTGGCCAGGAGCAAAATTCCACGAGCTATTCCATGGCACATGGCTTGGCCATGCAACAACTGACAGGTAATAATTGCCTGGACCTGCAAAATCAAATTGTCTTGCACTCCTCCTCAGCCTGTGCCCAGACAAACACAGGGGCACATCTCCATCCCTGCCCAGGAACATGATAAACAGATTAGAACCTCTGTCCACACCTAAACAAGGGAAAGTATTCCTGAATCAGGACAGGACAGTCCCTGACACCACAAGAGCCAAGGCAGCAACCCTGATTCAGGCAAGGATTAAAATTTCTGCCTATTTCCATTAAAAGCAGCAAGCCCTTCAGCTGCTCTGCACCACTGGGTAGACTTTAATTTGCAAAGCACTGCTTAAAAGGGAGACAATTTTTTAGAGCACCTGAGATTTACAGGAATTATCTAAATCGCAAAGAAGCATCAATTTCCAGCATAAAAAAAATGGTGACTTAGAGCACAAAAGATTCTACATAATTCTGTTGCTTTCTCCTGTCTGCTTTGACAGGCAAACTTGTGCCACAAACAAAGCCTTTCAAAATTGTGTTTGTTTTCCATCCTTCATAATTAGTCCTTGCATGCTCTGATTTGTCAGCTTGGTATTAAAGAATAACAATAATTTTCTATTATAATGTAGTGCTCTAAAAGCATTTAACAGTTCCTCTTTGCTACTGAATGATAAGAGACTGCACTAATTAATTGCATTCCCTCTGTTTTATGCTTCATAAAAACTTTAGAGGAGGTTTCAAAGGCACAAAAGGACATTTAAACAGCTTGCACTCCCTAGAAAACAGCAATGTGTGCCTTGGAAAATTTCTTACTACAACAAATGGCCACAATGAATGAAATTAAAAACATTTTTGGTTCAGAAGGACTCAAAAATCCATGCCCAGTTTCACCTAGGACTTTATTTCTAGAGGTGCTCACTCCTTCCCATTGGCTAGGGAACACTGAAGGTGGCAACATTCCTCTCTCTCCCAAGCTTCCCCACAAGTGAAAAGGTCCAATGTTTGTCAAACTTAGTGTACAAAAGCAAGCAACAGAAAATAGCTCATTATTTTCTGGTTTATCCCTAAAAACAGGATGGAGTTCTTTTCTGGCTACCAGAAATATTGCAAAATTAAGCGAATTAGAAGAAATAAATCCAATACAGAGCAAAACTCCCAAGTTATCAGAGTTGCAAAATGAAGATGTGTTCAGGTACAAACCCCTGATGAGGTTTGTACACTGAATAAGTGTTTTCTCTAATAACATCCTGGAGGGGTGAAGAAAGACAGTGCAATGTGTGAGCTATCTGAGAAATGCTGAGAACGACGCCCAGCTCTTATTTAACAAAACATGGAACAACTGTAATTTAATGCATCATAAACCGGGTTCAATTCATTTCAAGATGTTTTAATGAAAGATGGCAAAATACAGGACAGATAATCTATCTGTGCTCCTTATCCTACAAGTACATATGAGCTCGTGTCAGCACCGACACTTTTCTTTCTTACATAATTAGGATGTAGGATGCCTATTGCTGAGACACCTACATAAATATTAAATTAGGACATTTATTCTTCTCAGTTATTACAGTCAAGCCACTGGAAGAAATCATTTTCCTTCTACAAATCTTGCATTAATCACCCTCTCAAAGCAAAGCTACTGTATAAGTGCTTTGCACTCACACGTGTTCTATTCAACTTTGAAGCTAAATGGTCCAAATAAATATTTTTTAAAAGATGGTCCAAATAAACATTTTCTTTAAAGATGGTGCAATATTGAAATCATCACTTTGGGGTTCCCATTCAAGGAGAAAGTGCCATGCTCTGTACCCCACTGGGTCTCCACACTGGGCACAGTAATTGCCAGGGTAGTTACATGCAAAAACTGCCTAAGCCACAGAAATCACTCAGCCACAGGAAAGTGAATGCACACTAAACACATAAAAGAAAGAATTCTGCCTATTTCTATTAGGCAAACTGGGTTAGAGCAATGGCAATGCCACAGAGAGAGGAGAAAATGCCACTTGGGGGCATCCAGAGAGTGGCATGCACTGAGGAGCTCCTGAAATGCAGCTCAGGCATTCCTGTGCAGTCACCAGGCCAAAGATTTATCTCCTGGCAGTTTCCTGAAGCCAGGCCTTTCCAGAGACTCATCCACAGCCCTGGGGCAGCCAGGACTCCAGCTCTGCCCAAGAACCTGGCAGGTGCTGCAGGCACTGCCTGCGCTCCAAGGGATGTTCTGTCACACAGCCAAGGCTTCAGCCTCCATCTCTGCTGCTCATTTTTTAAATGGATAAGCAGATAGTGGTTTGTAACTTGATAAAAGGAATTAGATCTTATCAGGTCTTTCTTGAAAAGAAAATACTGCCAGCCAAAGTCTGGCCTTGCCCATTTGGCTGAGCTAATTGTGCAGCACGCACAGGAACTCCAAGGGATGTCAGTGAAGCCCCGTTTTAGAAACCAGAGCACAGAGCTAAATGCAGTAGGTAAGCACAGCAGAAAATTCAGAACTAACTCCAAAGGCTGCTGTAAGGTGAGGGATTGGTGCTAGTATTGCCTAATACCAACACCAGCATTCCTACCTTGGAACAGCACTTTCATTCCTTTGCAGCACTAGACCTGCTTAGAGCATATTGAATTTTCCAGCAGAAATTTCAGCCAGACAGCACTGAAGCCCTATGAAAAATTGCTTATGTTCTCCCAGCAGAACCAACAGCCTCCCACCCTCGTGTCTCTCTGCTTTGGACACAAGAAACAGAGCAGAGCCAAATAATTTAAACTCCCTCAAAACCAGGGGGGTTTGTCTGCATCACCCACACAGACAAGGAACAACTCTGAGGAATTGCTGCCCCTTACTCTGCAGCAGGGGAGAGCAAACTCAGGCACTTTTCCTGCTCAATAACATGTGTGAAGGCTCCAAGTGAAGCATGGGACTGTTTGCCTCTAACAAGAGTCCTGTGTCCTGCCCCACTGAGCCTCCAGCCACGTCCACGGCTGCTCCCAGCACCTCCAGCACACACACACACACACAATCTGCCATTTACAGGTTAGCTTTGTCAGCTCAGCAAAGTGAGCTGTACCAAGAAAAACTAAACAAAATGTCTTTAAGCTGGCATGGCAATGTCTGTCAGGAATTCATCAGCACAAGGTGATAAAGACAGAGTCAAGGATGCTGGTGCTCTCTTATCTCTGTATCATGAGACAAATGCAGCAAGTGCTGTCTTGGGTGGAATACAGAGCAGCCCCTACCCTGAAGAGTTTACAAATCAAAGCAAGCATTACAGAAGAAAAAAAAAAAAGGGTTACTTTACACCTCTCCTGAGAAAAAGGCCACAAATAATTGGCCAAGGTAAGGCCAGAGCTCTGCAGGAATTGAAGAGGGGTGACTGTCCAGCTGTGTCAGGCACTGACCCACAAGACCAAGCCCCTCTACAATGGCAGAGTGCATTTCTAAAGGTGCACAATTTGAGCTCTGTGCCTTTCATTTCAGGAAGGTTCCTCTTTCATCAAGAGGGAGGAATGACAATCACTCACAACAGATAGAGTTTGAAGAAGAGAGGGCACATAATCATCTCAGCAAAGGATGAATCACTTGCTAAACACTCTTCCCCTTCATTATTTATTGGGAAACCCAACCTCCCTGGGAGTCAAAATACCAGTGTCATGCACGTTTTCAGGAATGGCAAGGAGCTACACCCTGGCATCCAGCCTTGCCAATGGCACCGTTAACAGCCCAGGAAACAACAGGTATTTCCAACAGGGCAAGCACAAACACACAGGAAACAGAAGCCGCAGAAATGGGAGGCTCCTACAAGCCTGGAAGAGCCTCTGTTGTCTGATCAGCCCATCAGGAAACAACCAACCAACTCCAAGAAAGGCAGCAAAAAAATGTGAGCTCTCCACTGACAGCACTGGAGCAATTCTTGAACAAGCAAACAAAACTTCAGGATCTGTGGGTGCGAGTGCTGAACAGATGGGGCAAGGCAGGGAGGAGGATCCCCATCATGAGACAGGATTCTCTTCAGAGAGGTGACAAGACTGTCAGCAGGAGGAGCTGCCAGACAGGGCTGTGCTGGATCTGGTCTGCTCTGGTCAAGGCAACCATCCTGCAATACATTTATTATAATTTTTGAAACCTATAAATCAACCGCAGAAAGAGGTTACAGCTACTTTAGTGCAACCAATCCCAATTTTTATATTCTAACGAGTAACAGGTACCCTGTCCCACCTGTAACAAATGTAAACAGCACTTGAAATACTTGGCAGGTATTTTTATTTCAAAAGGCTGCACTAGTCAATATGCATAATGATGAAACAAATTAAAACATCCTACTTGAAAAACATTTCTTCAGAGGTTCATTAACTCAGTATTAAACCATATTAGGATATAGCAAGCAGATCTACAGGGTAGGAATTAATTACATATTTGCATTTTTGTCACACTCCGCAGTTATACAGAGGGGCCTGCCTGCCACATTTATCTGAAATAAAATTGTCACTGAAGCTGAGGGAGGCTCTCAGACAAGGTCTCCAGCTCTCAGGACAAGACTTTGCAGGGATGCTCAGGGAAGTCAACTGGCATTAGCTTAACACAGGACTAAAAGAAGATTAGCTAAATTCTATGGGGATGCCTTCCTTCAGAAAGGAAGTGGCTTTAATATGATTTCTTTGCTTAAGTTTGGAAGAGAATTCAATTGAATTAGGCCACTTTAATGGTGAAGAAAAGAATCCACATAGAGGTTTTATGCAGTGCAACAAGCTGCTTTAGAAATTAACTTATTTTCTTCATGTGCTCTTCCATTCACTACCCCCTTAGTAAGGCTGTAGTTTTAACACTATTAACCTGATTAAATGAAATTTCACTTTCTCACATTACAGTATTCCACTTGCTAATGTGAAGAAATCACTAAATTAGAGCAAGCTCCCTGGAAAAGCCATCCAGTTTCAGAAGAAAGAGTATTTTCACTGTGGTATTTCAGTGAGTTATACTACAGGACTAGAAAAACACTCGGCCTTTTTTGGAATCCAATGAGTGGCAGCCAGTGCAGTATTTGAGGGGGTGGGAAGGGGGGTCTGAAGTACCTTATTGTTTTGCTTTAAAGCCAAACAATTTCACCAGCAGAGACCATGTTCCACGTGTACCACCACAAAGCACATTCCCATCTCTAAATGGCCTCCAGCATCTGAGCCAGCCTTTGGTGCAAACCAGCCCAGGAAAGTCAAACAAGAATGGCTAAATCATCATCAAACCCCTCAGAGGAAAAGACAAGGCTCAAAGGATGTCTGACACGTACTGTCTCGAGACTAGACACTGCATTTTACAGCCCTTACTGGCAGAGGAAGAACGAAGATGAAGAATCCAGAACGAGGTCTCAGGAAATCTCAAACTCTCCAAAAGTATTGCTCCTTTTCCCCAAACAGAGTTAAACCTCTGTGTTTGCACAGAAACCCTGCACTAAAGGTGGGGAGGTCTCTCAGCAGAGCTGTCAAGGAAACATCTCTCCCCAGAACAGACTTGAGGCATGCAGGGCATGTAAATGCCTTTTTATAGTTCCTTATTGCACCACGTGCAATCACAGAATGATCAAGGTTCCACACTCAGGTGTGTAGCAGGTAATGATCAAGGCTCCACACACACACAGTTTTTTTTTCTAGAATACCCAACATTTCAACAGTTTTGCAGTTTTGTCACTAGGCAGGAAGCCCCAGTATCACAGTCCTGTCCTCATCCCCACCCATTTTTAGGAATAGGCTTTTATTTCTTTCCTTCTCTGTGTCACTTTCTTCCCTTTAGTAACCCTTGTCAGGTCCCAAACCTTCCTGATTAGCCTTGGGAGCCGTTGAAAACCCTCCAAAAAAGATAATTTCTGGTTTTGGCCCACCAGCCAGTAGTTCCTCCAAATCAGCACACCTACTGCATGAAGCTGTCACTGCACCACTCCTGCTTCTGCCCTCAGCATCTGTGGGCTCTGCAAGCCTCTGTAGTCCAGCACTTAAGAGGACATACAGAAGTCAAAAATGTACTCTGCATAAACACTCTTGGGAGCTCTTACACAATAAAAAGCTCATTAGCAGGCAGTGATCAGTGACTGAGTCCCCACAGCAGCACAGACCTGGCTACACCCCACAGCTCTGCCCTTTCCCATGGCAGCCACATCCAAAGCCAAGCTGTTGGCTGCACCCAGGAGTTATTTAAGTGCTCTGATATCTGCCCTTTGTGGTCTGATACAAGTTCATCGCTCTTAAAACAACAAAACTAAAACCAGCCAGCTGAAAATTATTGTAACATCTCAAATAACAGGATAAACAAAGCCCAAGCTTTCCTTTAGCCCTTCCTGGCTCCTGAGCTAGGAGCAGAGGGCAATCTCAGCTTCACACCAGATCTCCAGGCTGAATGCTTAGGCTGTGGCAGATGCACATTTAATTACAACGTGTTTGAAGTAGGCATCGAGATCAAAAGGAAAGAAATGTTACATTGAAGAGAGTTGATCTAAAGCTGCAATTAGAAACGTGAACCCAAGGGAAGGAGCTGTTTGAGTTGGTAGGGAGACATTATACACAGAATTAGGATCAGTGTTATGGTTTTAAAAATGGAGCAAGCAACATAAGCAGCAGCACATAAACTGAGTATTTACACAGCTGTAAAACATCTACCAGGAGAATTGTGAGAATGTGTGTTTGGAATGGTGAATGGGGAAATCTTCTCCACCTGATCCTGTACAACAATCTGCTTTATTGCCCTTTATTGCTCTTGAATCTAACATGAACAACAGAAAACAGCCATTGATTGAAGCCACGTGTATCCAAGCAAAATATGGACCCAAACTTTGCACTTATTCAAATAAAAAACCCAAACAACAAGACTATTGAAGCTTAAAGTGTTTACTTAAAACTTAAAATGGAGGAATATTTTACTGAACAACCTAGAAATAAAACTTTTTCACCTGATTATGTTGCAACCTGGTACCAAGGAAAAGAACTTTACTACTTTGCTTGCTACTGCTGTGCACAGACAAATGCTGGTCAGTTCTGTCAGGGAATTGCTTTCACAAAAAAAACTCCTCTGGGAAAAGAAATTGCTCCATGTACTTGAACTAACAGGCTGACCAGTTCTTTCACTAATTCACTGGTCCTGGCTTCTCAGCAGGCAGACTTGTTTGTATTTGTCTTACTTTCAAGATGTTGATGTAAGAAAAAATTATTAATTCTGTATGTCTATTTGACATAAAACTAACTTTGAACTTTCTCAGGTTTACACTTGTAATAACCTTGGGATATACTTCACCATCACTGTTGCTTTTAGTAGTGTGCTTTAACACCAAGTATTTTACAGGAGCTGGTGACAGTATTTAACACAGGTGATGTCACAGGAGAGAAGGATGGAGCTGCTCACCCCCACAGTACCCTCTGCCTTCCACTCACAGCAGCTTGAAATGAACCTGGAAGCAAAGAGCCCCGTGGCCAGCCAGCCCCAAAGGCCACCAGGGTCCCCTCCCACAGCCACTGCTGCCCCAGCACCCCTGCCCCAGCTCTGAAATCCTCACCCACAGACAACAGCTTCAGCCTCAGGCCCCAGAACAAGTGGATAAAGTTCCCAGCTGACAGGGAACCTGCTCGGCTGTGGGCAGCCCTGGGAGGAGGCAAACACCCCTCTCTCTCCTGAGATCACCGTGCTCCACAAGAGCTGTGCCTGCAGATTTCCTAACACAGTCACAGCCAAAATAAGGAATATTGCCCATCAGACCTGACTTCCTGCAGCTGCCAGCATGTGCCCCAGCTGAGGAACACGCCCTGCTGTCCCTGCTCCTGCCCTGCACATTCGATACCCAGCTCGAGATGCTCCAAGGGCACCTCTGACATTCCCTTTCCTCCAGCCCTGCCCAAGGCTCAAACCCGAGAGCAGGAAACGTGTGCTGGGGCAGAGAGCAAGGCTGAGATCCCTGCCTGCAATCTCAAGGAAGCAGGTGGTTCCTCAGAGGCCACTGCCAGCTCCCACATCCAGCACGGTCCAGGCCGGGGTGTGCCTGGGGCTGAAACTGCTCCTGAATATCCAAAACACCCTCCTCTTCCCCAAACGGTGCTTTGTTCTGTCTGACACAGCAGCACAGAGATGGGAGTTTCCTCTGGAGGGATGTGCTCCCAGCCAGCTGATCCAGGACATCCACCAATCAATAAATCTGCTCCAACTCCCCTGGAAACGCAGAGCTGGCTCCGCTCTGAATTTGGGGAGCCCCAGCTGCTCCTGCCAGCTGCTCAGCCACTGAACACCCTCCTGGCTGTGCAAGGGAAGGAGGCAAACCCTGGGAATGCCAGGTGCACTCGCTGGCCCAGAGAGCCCTGCTGGGACAGCCAGGGCTGCCACTCACAGTGGCCTTGGTGCCCAGCACTGCCAGTGAGAGCCAGAGGGAGCAAACACAGCCAAGGGACAGCCACATATGGTAAAATCTTCACACCTTGGACTCAGTCCAGAATTCAGCCTTTTGGCAAAGCTAAAACACGTCTCAAGTTCAGGCCAGAAAATTAAGAATGATGGCTTTGTGTTCGGATGATTTAGAAACAGCATGTGACTGTCAGTCTGGAGGGAAGCACACTCACCTTCAAAGAATCAAATCAATAAACTGTTAGAAACCTCCAGGAGTAATAAATACTAAAAAAATATTTTAAAATAAAAGTACTGACTTACTGCACCTTGCCAAGCATGTGCTACTGCAGGGCTGTGACCAAATAGCTCTTCTATTTCCAAATACATGACACATGCAAGCTATAAATAAACAAGTCCAAGATGTGCATTGGTATCACAGACATCCCTTACTCACTCTGCTGTCCTTCCCTTACTGCAGCCCATTTCTGACCTTGTCTTTGCTTTCTTCCCCTCTCCAGGCACAAAAACAACACAGCCTGTCACACACCATCAGGTGGAGGCCTCAGCACTTATCTTTATCTTTTATTCACTCCATATCACTTCTCAGCCCGGATTTCCTGTGCTCAACTACTGCTGCAATGTAAAGTCAGATCCCACATCCCTCCAAAAGATGGAAACTCCCCAGATCTTGCGTTAAGCTGCCAGCTGTTCCTCAGAGAACACTATACACACGCTCAGGCATTTTAATTCTTACTATTTAAGCCATAAAGTGCAGGTGGGAAGAGCCAACCAGGAAACAACCCCGCTCTAGTGCTGCAGCATCCCTGGAATCAGTTACCAAGCACACAAAAGGAAACTGAAGGAACTGTAGATAAGTATTTTACAAGAGTGTCAGATAAAAAGAAACAAATGTTCAATCAAAACACTTCTCTATTTGCATGGAATTGTGCAACAGTGAGATGAAGCCCTGTTCCAGGTCCCATCCTTATGTAATCCACCAGCCAGAGAATTCTGGGGTGCCTCATTCAAGGTCTTGGTGAATTTGCACTGAATTTGTCTGCCAGCTTTAGGGGCAAGGAGCACAAGAGGGTCTTGCACCTTCCCAGTGTTCCTCCCTCCCTCCTCAAGTGCTGGGGGATGCCTGCAGAGCCTCCAGAGAGTTCCCTGGATTTCCAAGAGGGGCAGAACCTGCTCCCTTTCTGTCCATGCCGTACTCAGCCTGGTCAGTACATGGTGTATTTGAGATGCTGACTGGCTCAGCTCAACAAAAACCAGTTTCAGTCCTCTGGGTAACTCAGGCACCACAGCAGGTCTGTGAGAGCAGCAATCCCTCAGCAGCAGTTTCAAACTTGGCACTAGAAAGGTTAATTCCAGCTCACTGCCAGGGGGCAGGAACACAGCCTTCACCCTCCTTTCAAGCTCAGAGCCAGGGTGAACCTGCCTCTTCCCTGAGCACTTCAGGAGAACGACTGCTACAGCCTGAAGTGAACAGAAACCTTGAATTCAAGTGATATTGCTGGAGGTTCTTGGAAATGAGACCTGGAACTGAAACCCAGGTGTGTCAGGAGTTAGTGATCCTTGAATTCAAGTGATATTGCTGGAGGTTCTTGGAAATGAGACCTGGATGTGCAAGTCCTGGAAGTGAAACCCAGGGGTGTCAGGAGTTACGTGAGCAGCTCCATCCCTGCACATCCAACACTGCCTGAAACTCGGATGTTAACTACACTCTGCCCCTTAACAGCCATTGAGGAAATTATCCACCCAGTAACTTGGAAATATACACACTTCATTCTCTGCTAAGGCTGATGTTGAGATCTCAGATGCACTGAGGAGAGGAAAGAAATGACTTACAGGGGTTTGGCTCCAAGGATTTTCACACATGAGGCCTGCAGGTATTTAGAAGTTTTGGTGGCAAAACCAACCACTGCAATCAGCCATTTCCAAGCTCAAGGAACACATGGCTTCTGATGATTATCACAGTTTTTCCTCTAGAATTGCCCGCATGCTTTTCTGAGACAGCAGATATACCAGAATACCAGAGATATTATTTACACTTTCATGAAACCTGCTGTGGAAATGCATGCTATCTTCCAGAAGCTTGGTATGAAAGACCCCACCAGACAGAACCTGGCAGCAATGAACCCAGCAGGCTTCTATGGGCCATGAACAGGCAGAGAAAAGCCCAAAGGGTTTTAGGCCATGCGTGAAATAGCCCAGAAAATCTCAGCCATGCCTGCCCAGTGCCAGTATTCCCAGTGGAGTCTGAAGCCCTTCTAGCTGGACAAACAGCACATTTAAAAAATGGAGCTGGCTTTGGACAGTCTTATAAATCTGATGGTTTCATAGCTTACTAAATAACTTCTGCTTCTGGGAAAGAGAAGGGACTCCAAAAATAGTAACATTTTATCTCAAAATGTTAAGCTTGTTAAGCAGTTGTGCTTCCATAAAACCTCACCATCCAGACTTCATTTTGCCTTTTCAGTGCTTGGTTTTGTGCAGTCACAATTTATGTGGAAAACGGCAAGAACTAAGGGTTAATACATGAGCACTTAAATGAGAATTCTCAATATGACAACCCTGGGTGGTTTTGAACACTTAATTTTTCACTGATATGTCACATTAACACCAGGGTGAGATGGCTCTGCTTTGTAATTTAGCATCTTGAAAGAAAGGAAGAGTGCAGGTCCCCAGGTTCTCCATGAGATCACTATTCCCCTAACCCACAGGCTGTACAATTCTAGAATTAGGCACTGTGTTAACTTGCTCTTCAGAGGAGCTAACAAGAATAAAAGAAACATCACAAGAATGCACTACAGGCATTATTTTTTCCCTTCATTATTGAAGTGCTGTAAGAACAGAGGAATATTTTCCCCCCAAGTATTTACTCAGCACGCCTTTTCCCTCCTTTTAGCCTGTTTATTTTCATTTAAATGTAACAGATAAAATATTTAAACTTCACAGTGTAAACAATGTATCAGATACATCAAATGCTGGACTAAGTGGGCCAAAATAAATTGGAGATGGCTTTCATTCTCTCTGTTGCTGCTATAATAATCTGCAAGTGATAGCACCATCTCCCCTTGCACAATGCAGCCCTGAGTGTTCCCAGCCAGCTGGGGGGATCAAAGCAAACCTGAGTCCTCTCATTACAGCACCCAGACAATTTGATTTCACCCTCACTGATCATCCCTTCTTGGGGGCCTCACTGCAGCATCACATATGTCTTTATAACCTGCCTTCCACCTGCGTGGCAGCCAGGCTGCTCGTGCCAATAAACGCAGCTTTAATTGTGTCTGTGGGATAGAAAAGGCAATTTTCACAGAAATAAACAATCACCCAAGTCAGCTCCTCGCAAACCAACTCTGGGCTCATATTTCTTCATCTTGAGGCAACTCCAAGCCTAAGAGTTCTTTTTACCAACATTGATCTGAAATCAGAATGTCTTTAACTGAACGGGGCATTTTAATAATTGTGTTATTGATAGATTAACTTGAGCATGACAGGAACTTTCCACTGCAAGTATAAAAGAAAGCTGTGCCTGTGAGAGCTACAGGAATGAAAGAACATAAAGCACATTTCAGAAACGTGATTTTACACTGTCCTTGCAGCTACAGTGGCTGTGTGCAGCACAAGGAAAAGGTGTCTTCCCTGCCAAAACAGGACAATATTTAATGTACTTAAAAGAGGTGTCCAACAGGCCTCATGGATGGCAATTAATGGCTCAACTGCAATTCTAGATTCATGGTTAATACAGTACTTATTTCTTGTGCTGTAAGGAATGGGACATACCTAAGGGCAGCAGAAACTGGAAAAACTCTGAAACCCAGCTCTGTTCTCACACCAATTTCCCTTCTCTTACAGAGACAACAGCACTAAGTGGAACAGAGATGTCAGGGACAAAAAGCTGCATGATGAGAGCTGCCTGCTCACGCACAACAACAGTTCAGGATCTCTAATTAAGCAGAGACCAGAAGTGCCATGAAATAACAGAAATGCCTTTGGCAGTAACTTATGCAGTCACATTTCAGAAATATTTCTTAAATTAATCTCTGATGATCACTTACTGCCAGTACTGCCTGAAATCCACGGTGCACTCAGCCTTAGAGATAGCAACAGCACATTTCAGGCTGATGTTACATGAAATTGAAGTTTTTGGACAAACAGTTCAGCTTTTGCTACTTATACAGTGTTCACAAGTCAGCTGAGTCTTGCCTGTCAATTTAACCATTGGGAAGCAGACAGAAAGGAGGATGGGACAGTTGTAGTCCAGACTACCAGCACAAATCCTTCTGCCAGACTTTTAAAAAGTTCCCCCTCAGACCTTTATGGCACTTCAGCAAGGGAATGCACATTGCTGGGGATGGACCACAGGGACAAGTGATTTAGATAATGCCATAAAATTATATTTTAAGCAGTCAGCGTCAGGAGCAGAACCAATTTCAGTGCATGAAACCATTCACATGACGTGCCACGTAACTGACACAAAAGCCAACATTAAGGTCTGAGGATGCAAACTTCTTTTCCTGGTGATGTCAAGCTTGGTGAGTACAGCAGGCACTCTGGAAATAACATCGTGTTTGAGCTCAAGGACGGAGCTGTGTGTGGCTCAGAGGGCTGTCACTTCCCAGAAGGATGCAGACACAGGATGAATACCAACACTCAGCAGCAGGAAGGATGCTGGCGGAAGCAATCCCCAGCCTGTGTCACCCAGCAGCCTGCTGCCACATGGAACAGGCATTTTGGAACTTATCAGCCAGTCAGCACCATTTGGTAAGGACATGCCATTGGCTGCACCATCACGTGGGTGCACAGCCAGGTGAGTTTTACATGCAGCACAGGAGCTCAGGGGTTTCCTGAGCTCCATCCCAGTGTGGGATGAGCTCTAGAGGAGCAAAGCCTGGCTGGAGGTGGCAGTGGGGCAGGTCAGACCTGAGCCCTGCACAGGTACAGCAGCTCCTGCACCCCTCACAGAGGGCAAGAAGCACCTCATGGCAGCAAACAGCAACTCCTCCTCCCTTTTCACCAGTCCCAGGGAGCACTGGACACAGGTACTGCAGCACTGGCTTCGCATGAGCTGCTGGGCTTAAAACCCACTAGGCCAGGCTTTAACCTGGGCCTTGCTACACCACTGACTGCCATCAGTCCCTATCCAAAGTGTCACTGCAGGGGCAACGAGCTGATGACAGCCAGGGCCCACCACGAGTGATGTGGCTGCTCTGGGGACAGGCAAAACAAACCCAGGAACACCCACACACAACCACCCTCCCAAAACCTCACAGGTTCTGAGAGCCCTTCCACCTCATCCCTGTGAACACAGGGGCTGGACAGCAAATTGGCAAGCCTGTCCAGCCCTTCCTTTGGGCATCAGACTCATCAAGAATTATGGTATCATGGCAGTGAATTCATTAATCTGATATATTTGTGTTACCAATACTGTAGTTGCATACAAAAGCAGAGGATTTCACACTGTGGCCCACGTTCTTTGGAGCTGCTTTTCCTGAAACAGGAAGGAACTAAATCATGGCCTGCTAGTGCCAGGTGGGCCAGGGAGCAAGGAGAGTGAAAGAAAAACTAATAAGAAAATTTTACTTCTGGAAATTGCTCCACTTAAAAGGTCAAGATTGGTCTGTGTCCAGAGGGAATGAATAGTTCCTAGAAACTGAGAACACAAATGCAGAAACTCAAATGTAGGCTGGCCTAGAGAGTATCTGTGGGAGTGAGGAGACAAATGTGTCAGGTAAGATGCAGGACACTCCTACACTGCCAGCACAGTCACCAAAACACCCCACATTTTGTGCCAATTATCCTTCCTCTTCTACCTTAACACCTGCACTGCATAAAGAAGAAAACCTGAAGTTTGCAGTTGAAGCAATAACATTTTCAGAACGTTAATGACAAGAGCTCTTCTATTCTGCCCAAAGCATCTGACTACTGAGTGAAGCAGAAACACTGCAGTTATTACATGCACAAATTCCAGCATTTTCCAGGTGCATTCTGATGCTGCTCCAGCTGCCAAGAGCTTGCAGAACTGTCCCTATGGCCAGAGGAACGTGTCCTTCCCTCCCACTGCCCCTCAGAAATGGGGCATTCTTTTGTACCTGACCAGCATCTCACGGGGCACCCGCTCCCAAAGACAACAAATATCCTGTCCCTCCTGCCTGAAGGCACCTTCCCAGAAATCTGAACACACACACCATGAAATCACCCAGTCCAGCAGGAGAGGTCATGCCCTCTCTGGCCACCCCAATGCACACTGAAGAAAAGCAGCACAGAAACACAAGTGATCTGTGTGTTCTTCGTGTAGAACAAGATCACAGCACTCCCAAAATCTGGAAATATTCCAGCAACACCCCGTTGGGTGGACCAAAGACAGATGACTGAACATAGCCAGTGCCTTGCTTCCCACAAAAGTCTGCTCAGGATTTCATTTTAGCTTATTTTTCCCTCAAAAACAATAGTTGTATTTTAAAAAGTTAGAATGGCAATCTTAAAGTAAAATCCTCAGGGTATTTTAGAATTTTCACCATTCTAAATCATTATTTTCCCATCTATATAATAGACACCTCAAAGGTACAAAACTTGTATTAAAACTTGTATTGCAAGCATTAATATTGCTTTGGAATCACACATGAGGGTAAATGAGATTCTGTTACCAGCAAAGGAAATCACTTATTTAAACTTTCATAGAGCCACAGGTCATTGTTTCATTAAAATCCCTTCTAGCCTAAACATAATGACAATACCTGTAAGTTTAAGTAGAAGTGGCATTTAAAGGCAGTTGGCCTTAGCACTGGCATTTAAAGTAATGTGGGGATAATTCCTGACATTTACTGTGCTGCAGGGAGAGCAGGAAGGGAACGGGCAAGGATCTGAGCTCTGCTGATGCCCAGCAGCTCAACAACATTATTAGTGTCAGCGCTAATAATGGCCACATTAAATCTCCACCACCAGTCCAAGTTTGGAGACACTCAAGGAGCACTTATCTCCCAGTAAATAAGAGCTCAAACGCTGCTCAAAGCACTTGAGGATGCATATTATAAACTTCATTCAGATGCATATTATAAACTAGATTCTGGCACTGTGGAGGATTATGGACACAAATGACAAAAACTCAAAGGAGTGAGAGAGCTTGGCAAGCCTTGGTGTTTCTAACCTGAGCTATCAGATGAACAAAAATACTCCTGAGTAAGGTGTCAACAGAACAGCAAAAAAAAAAAAATTGTGTTAAAGAATTGTTTCTAACTTGGAGTTACCTGGAAATGTTCAGGTAAAGGCTCTGCCATTGATTCTTGTGGCTGTTCTAAAAACACCTGCTGAAATTATTTACACAGATCTGAAATGTGCCCAAACCACTCCTGAGGCAAACAGCACTTTCTGCTGGTCAAAAAGACAGAAGTTTCTGCAAATGTCAGAACTCTGCCACCTGCCACCACACTCCCCCACCCTTGTCACTGGAGAAAGTTACACCAGCAGTGTTGGGCTCTTCCAGTGATCATCCCAGGCTCCATCCATCTCTAGTTATGCATTTTGCTTCTTTTAAAAAGCCTTTTCTATGCTGTTAAACACACATAGAAAACCCCTATGTAGCCCCTACTGAACCCTCTGAAAACATCCCAGAAGAAATTCATGATACCTCAGGAGCTCCTGTTCTGTGGTTCTACAATTTTCCCCTTAATTTGGCAGTGACATCTCCAGCAAACACTTCCAAGGACTGTTTACTTACAATGGCATTTGAAAATGCTAAGCATCTGATGCACTGCTCTCTGAACACAGACATAGATCTCAGACATGCTATCTGGAAGATCATCACTTGATTTTCAAGGTCCAATTAATTACTTCAAAGTTGACTCCCTCGGGAGAAAAATATTTTAAAGGACACCAGCAAGGACAAAACTTTCCCAAAGCATATCAAAGGCACATGATGAAAGGCTCCTTTTCTCACTGAGCATGGCACAGGAGCAAAAGGCAGCGTGTGCTGCTTCTCCAGCACTTCTGCACACACCAGGGTGGGACCACAGAGAGGTTCTTGGGAAAGGCTCTATAAATAAGAAAGTGGCAGCAGGATGGTGGGAAGGAGGAGGGCTTCACAGCACACTGACTTTTATGGTAATTTCTTACAGGGCTCTCAGCAAAAGCCGTTTTATGGGAGACAAAATCCCTTTCCCCAGTAATCAAAGCAAACCACCCAGCAGCCCCCGTGCCCCCAGCACGTGCAGACCCTGCCCCATCCATCAGGGATCTGGCAGCCCCTCAGCTCACAGCGAGCTCAGTTCTGCTTTTTGGTCACTGATCCAGCCTTGGGGCATGAGGATCCTGCCCTTCTGACCCCTCAGCATTTGGGACTGAGGGTTTTGGTGGAAATCCCAACAGCCACCCATGGGACACCTGCTGATGCCTGGAGGGGCAAAGCTTGGCTGGACAGCCACATAAAAAATGTGGGAAAACGTGGAAAAACTGGGCTGGCTTGGCCAAACTGAGCAAGGAAAAGACAAAACATCTTCCAATAATAAGGTTCAGTCACTGGTTGAAGGACAGGGTGCAAGTTGGAAACTGAGTGTTTGGGCCATTGGTGAATACACTTAAATCTGTTTTCCATGACAGTTATTGTTTGTCCTGCAAGAAAGACTTGCAAATTACACATTTCATAATAAAGATCTGATTCATTAGAAAACAAATCTATGTTTAGCCTCACTTAAGCTCATGTACTTGTTCACAGGTCTATTTCTCTTTCTAGCAACTGCAACAAGAGCTTCTTCAAAAGCAGCAGCCACTCACAGACGTTTCCTTTGGAACTTTCCATCAGCCTTGGCCAGACCAAGCCTGCCTTTATTTATTGCACAACTTCTGTAGGAGGTTAATCCATAAAATCCAGGAAATAACAGCAGACTTGTTTTCTCCTGACTTCCTTCACATGGCTAGAACTCTTGGGGAAAATCTGCTCTCAAAAAAAGCCAAAAAACCACCACCATCCTGTGACGTCCCAGCACAGCACACTGCCTTCAGAAATTGCACCAGCACACATGGATGCATTTGACTCCCACAACTTTTAAGTGCCTGCACTTCCAGACTCCTGACACTATGTTTACATGCCCAAAACAATCCTTTCCCATGGAATTTCACAAATTTTATGTGCCCTGGGAAATGGAGAGCTGGAACACATTCAATACAAGCAAACACACACAATAAAACAAGCTCAAATGGCTGGAACTTCTAGGGATGATACACAACAGAAGGCAATAGAAATTGATTTACTATTTTTCTCTATGCAAAATAAGAGAGCACATTTTGCCATCAGAAATATATAACAAATGGAAAAGTATTGCATGAATTGTAACAACATTTTCATTCTTCAAATGATATCAGTGCAATAATCATTATATGGAAATGCTAAGTTCCAAAGTTTCTCCCCAACAACACACAGTACTACATATTCTAATTACTTACAGAATTTCTTTCAGGTAGGCATTAAAGACACAAACCTCATTCCAAACTTCCCCTGGTTTCCAAATGTCTAGTGAGAAGTAGCATAACAGCCAACAAAAAAGTATTTAGCTGACAACTCCTAAAGGAGTTTTTGACTTTTGGCTTCAAATATTACAGACACTAGAGACTGCTAAAAGCATGGATTATTGGGATTGCAGGATGCCCAGTCACAGGTGAGGATGCCACCCTGTCAATTGTTTTAGGGCTGGGACTGGAAGAGAGCAGGAGAGAGTTCTGGCTGCTCCTGTCAGAGGGGACTCTGAGCCCACCCACTATTATCACTCCCCCTTCCAAAGGAACTGTTTCTTTCTCAAGAGGAAACTTTGCTTTAATGTTTCATCTAAAGGACAGAACCCAGACTAAGGTCAGGCTCAGTCTCATTCCTGCTGAGTAAAGGTTAGTTATGAGCTTTCAAGAACTGCATTAAAAGCCACAGAATTTCCCAGTAAATGACACCATTTAAAGCATTTGTGTTGAGAACAAACACAGATATCAGGGTGGACCTTATAAAACACAGATTTCTATTTCAAATACTCTCAAGTGTGTACATTAAACCCTTCAGTGCTGAACCACTAAACAACTTTTCATTGCTTCACCTGAGGTCTGTGGTGCCACAGGGCAGGGAAGGAGCCCAGCCCAAACCCAGCATCTCCCAAACCTCAGCACCAACCAACACACAGCAGTGGAATCACTCCACAGGCTCACACTGGAATTGCAGGGGAGCTTTCAGAAGCCCCTTCTACCTTTTGAAGCACCTGCCAACACCAAACCAATCCTCACCTCAAAAAGCAGAGGATCTGCTGCTCTCCCTCTCAGAGATCCAGCTATCAAAGCCCTAAGATTTCACAGGGACACAGTGAGAGCTGCCACAACAGCTGCACTCTGGGAGCACCTTGAAGGATTTAAACTCAAATTTCAACTAAGAATTTAAATTAATTCATTCAGCTGCACCCATGAGTTTTGTTACTTTTGCATGTCCAAGTCAACAAATTCTTTTGCATTGAAATTTTGTCTTAAAAATACAAAAACCTTTCAATGTTAAGGGCTGTAGAAAGGTCTAGGGACATTTTCAGTAACTGTTGCTTGATGAGTTGAAGAAAAATGCTGTGGGTTCCATATGAATACAATTACAGCTCTTTTTCCCCAGAGCTGTCAATCAGTCTCTTGCAAAGCAATGCCAGTGAACTTGACAAGACATCAGATTACATTTCTGTCAGCTTTAATGTTAGAAACTTATTTTCATTAATTACTCCAGTCAATCAAAAAGGAGAAAGTAATTCTCATACTTTTACTTTTCTTCACCGAATGCATGGATTGAAGCAGTGGAGCAACTTTGCTTTCAAGAGCAATTACTGTCCCCAAATACAAGTTAACAAAACAGTGAGATCTGTGAGCTGCATGCCAGGGCACTGCCCAGCACTGAGATGTGCTTATCAGAATGGATCCAGTCCCAAACTGCCAGGAGAAGGTGGAATCCAGCAAGATGTGGCTCACTGACAAAGCTCCTCTCCCAGCTCAAACACGGTTTTCCCTTTCACCAGAAGGCAGCTCCAGTTTTAGTCTCCCTACAATGTAAACTAATGGATTGTGCTCCCTAAAAGATAAGCAATTAGGCTCATTAATTCTGGAGTTTTTGCTCAGGGGATGCATCCTGAGTTTGGGAATCACACCAGCTCACAGGGCAAGCACAAGTGCTTCTGTAACCACACTCTGAAGCCATTTCCCCTCATACTAACAGAGGGGAAATGAACAACACTTAAACCTAAACCAAGCTCATTTAAAACAGGGAGAACAGGTTAAAATTTTGAAGCAACCACGGATGCCAAACAACAGCAACCCAACAAAATTCATTCCATTTCCCACATTTTTTATTTTTCCAATGACAACGTCAGAAAAGCCACAACCACCGCATGCCCCACTACAGCTGTACTTCCATTTCAAAATTTTGAGTTGTTGCTGTCTCTTCTCCAAATACAGCATTACTTCATTGGACCAAACATCAGTGTATCTGCTAGAGCAGCATCCCTTCAGCACATTCGTAGTGCCAAATGCAGCTCCACGTGGATGCTGAAGAGGCTGCCAACACCTGACCTGGCTCACTGCAAACACGGGTGAGGCAACAGCAGCTCCTGTGCTCTGTGCTCTCCCCAGCTCCACCTTCCCCGGGAGGGCAAGGAACGACACAAGGAAATGACCCGAGCTGCAGAGAAAGTTCTACTGGCAGCAGGAACAAAGAAAGCAGCAGATGAAGTCACCCCTGGATTACAAGCTCTCTTGTTTGGCTTTCACACCTGCAGAGAAAAGTCCAGCTCTGACACTGAGTACACAACAAAGGTTTCCCACAATCAGCCACACCACCACTCCAAAAGAGCCTGGAAGTTTTCTTAGCACCTAATATCCTGATAATTATTTCCAGCACTTGAAAAGGCCAAGCTAATGATTACACTTGTAGCAAGAGGTGTGGATCCTCCAGCAAGCCTTTCCTCTCTGCCTCATTGCCATTCACCTGCAGGAACAGGAAGCCCAAAGCCCTGGGGAGAAGCTTCAGACACAGCTAATGATTATCCAGAGGTGGGAGAGGGCCTAAAAGTGCATTTAGAGCACCCTTGCAGGGCTTGGAGCAGTGCTGCAGCAACACCTCCAGTGACACTGGAGAGCTCCTGGGTGCTGAGAGCTCAGGAAAAGCTCATGTCCCAGTGCCAGGAGCCTGCAATGCTCCACACAGACAGGAGCTGGTGGGACAGAGCCTCCCTCTGCAGAAAAGCTTTGGCAGGAGGATGAGCACAGTCTCCCAGAGGATGACAGCAGCAATCAACCACATTTAGCTTCTGGCTGAGACACTGGGGGTTCTGTTAGAGCCTGCCTGGTGGCCCATCTCAGCTTTCTCCCAAATGACAAATTAAGTCAACTTCAAAAAACTCAAAAAAGCCTAGAAGAATTATAGCCAGGGTTGAATAGTCTCCCAGAATTTAAATACATTCCATATTGCCTTACCAGACCTTCCCTTTCCTTCATCTGCTGTAGGATTACAGGGAAGGAAAGAAGTTTAGCCCAGTGCTTTGAGAGCCTTCAAGGAAGCTTCCAATTATTTGGGCCACCACTTATCTGTCACTCCAGGATTAGGCAGCTACAGGCAATGAGGAAATGTGCATCAATATCTCCATCATTTTAATTGACTTGTGAATTGTCCAGCAATGAAACACTGCTGCCAAATGTCAGATCCCAGAGAAGAACCTGTCCCGTGGCAGGAGTCAAACCAGCAGCTGCAGCATCAGTCAGCAAGAAGCAGCCTTGCTCACACACAGGGTAAGCACACTGCAGAGTGCCTGGAGATGTGGGATTTTAAAATGGAAAAAAACCCCAAGTGTTTCTTCCCTCCCCAAACAATGAGGTGCAGTGAATTCTGCTTTAACACAGCTGTACATTAAAGGATTTCCTTTCTCTTACCATCAGGAATAAGGGTGCTCAGAAGAGCTTGCTCAACTGCAGCTCAGCCAGGCTGGGCTGGCTCCACATGGCTCAGCTCAGCCTTTACACAAATGACCACTGCCTGGTGTATGAGAATCCTTAAAAACCCACCTAGAACTTGACCCACCACCAAATCCCCTCTGTTCTGTGTGACCCTGTGAAGGTAAGGGCATTTCAGGGTGCCACAGCTGTCAGCCACCCTGCGTGGATGGGCCAGCAGCACACCCAGACGCGCACAGAGCCAGAACAGCTTCCCTGCTCCTCCTGTCCCTTCTCTGCAGCCAGCACAGCCAGGCTGCTCTCCTCCCTCTGCCAGCAGCACGGCCCCAGCGGGGTCTGCTTGGGCCTCTGGGTCACCCTCCAGGAAATTCTGCTGGGTGGGAGCAGCTGGTGGTGTTCCCAATCCCCATGGGGAACTCCCGTGGATGAAGTGAAGGGTCAGCAGCTCACCAGAACCCCTCAGGGAATGCAGGGCACCAGCAAGGGCTGAGAGGAGGGACAGCCCATGGAAACCCCAGAAACACAACCACCATGGACCAGGAACACCCAGGGAAATCCCAGAAACACAACCAACATGGACCAGGAGCATCCATGGAAACCCCAGAAAAATGACCACCATGGAGCAGGAACACCCATGGAAATCTCAGAAAAAACAACCACCATGGACCAAGGAGTATCCATGGAAATCCCAGAAAAACAACCACTATGGACGAGGAACATCCATGAAAACCTCAGAAAAACAACCAACCATGGACCAGGAACACCCAGGGAAACCCCAGAAAAAACAACCACCATGGAGCAGGAACAGCATGTCAGGACACCAAATCAGCATCCCCCATGTAGCAAAAGCCCCCAAAGGTGACTCTTCTCACTCACACAAAAGCTGGACAGTGCTGTAAGATCTGAGGACACAAATGTCTACACCCCAGTGTGGGCTGGTGACGTGCATATTCATGAATTATCACTTAAATTATCTTCTCTTAAGGAACCTTGCTAGAAAGAAAAAAATCCCTGGGCACAAATCTAAGACAACACATAAAAGCTCATCTCTGAAAACTGATTTAGCTTCAAAGACCAAGCTTTAAAACTGGCTTACTTTCTGTCTTGACAGCATGCACAACATGAACTCACTTAAATACTGCATGATTTTGAATTTTCAGACACAAATTTATGCTCCTTGCTAAAATAAATAAAGCTGCAGAAGAACAAACATGTTTTCCTCCTTCAGTGAAGGACCTTTCCTTGCCCAGCTGTGTAACTGTACACCCATACATCTTCATCTAGCTCTGAAGTTGAAAACCCACACAGTTTAGCTTGCCTGCTTAGAAAATGGTCTAAGTGAAAAAGATTCTGGAGTTCAAACAAAATGCTCTAAGCACTCTCCCCCTGGTTTGCAAAGGGAGGATTTTTTGCACTCTAATGCAATATTCATTGGTTATTTGCCTCCTGATCCAAGGTTTCCATTTCAAAAGCCGTTTATCATCAGTGGCACTCTGAAGTGACTGGAAAGCAGAAGCTGGGGGGCTGCCAGGTGAGCAGCAGAGCTCCTGCACCCCAGCTCCCTCTGGAACACACACAGGGCACCCCAGCAGGGTGAGACAGCAGCCCAGCACTGCCCTGGGTGTCCCCCCAGCTCCAGCACACCCCTGAAATACTGAGGCACCCCTGATACACCACCACTGAGTCTGTGTAAGTAAGAGGGGAAAAAAGCCTAGAGGATGCAGTTTGACAGAACACACAGTCAGATTTCCAGGTCACACAACCACAGGATCTTGCAATGTATTGCATTTTTTCTCATGTGGTTGGTTTGCTCATCAGTAGCTGTCTGAGTGGAATTGAGTCTCTGGAGCAAACACTGCCACTCCCATCACGATATCAGTCAAGGACACTCTCAGGCCACTCCTGGGAGAGCACACATTTCAAAGTACATTAACTTCTTGGGAGTTGAGGATGGGAAAAAAAAACAACCACAAAAAACCAAAGCACATATACAGAGCTCTATGTCTGTGGCACATTTTAAACTCCAGAATCTCCTTTTAGACAACCTCTGGGGGAAAAAAAATAAATCAGGCACATTTAGACATAAAAGATAGAACTGATTCCCAAAGTCAACAGAAGATAAATTTATTAATCCACATCAGAGTATGGCTTGTGTCTTCAGGCAAATTCAGGCTGGAGTGCTGCACTGTCACCCCAACTAATCAGTGCAGGGTAAAGTACAGATGTAGATAAAAATAACATCATCATATTGGTCTTTAAAATCCAAGTGAGTTTGGATTCAGACCAGAGCTGCTCATTCCCCTGACATGACAGTGAGCAGACACTCGTGTCTGTCCCTGCTCTCCACGACTGTGACTGCAGGCAAACATGACATTCAGGACTCCCAAAAGCATTCCACCCAGTGCAAGAGCTTCCTCAGCTCACAGCAATGAGTGACTCCTCCAGTTAGTTGCATTTTGTCCACACCTACAGAAAGCAGTATTTAAAAATACTTCTAAAAACCCAGCTGTGAAACCCAGGGAGAATATCTGCGTTTTGGCATTTCCCAGAGGTTACAGGGCTCCAAAAGCCTGGTCCCTTGTCCTTGCTACTCACACAGCAACACATGCCTGGTGAATTCACCTGAGCTATAGATCAACAGCTCACTCACTGCCCAGGCAGCCACAGGAGAGCTCTACACCCCTGCAGGTAAATACAGATGAAAGCTGTGGGGTTTTCAATCAGCAATTTTTCTCAAATGATACAAACTTGGTGTCCTACATCCAGTGTGGATGTTGACCTTTCATGGTGGACAAAAGCTGCCTTTGCAGTGTGAGTCTTTGACTTGAAACAATGCTATTTTCTTTTTTTGGCATATAATTTTATTAGGTCATAACAGCTTGTTCTCAGGCTAGTTCTGTAAATCATTTGCACCAAAATTAATCACATCAATATATGAACAGACCACCCAACAGTCCATATTCTCAACATAAAGCCAAACCAATTACACAATGTATCTAATGCCACTAGGATATTTATTACACTAATGGAGTAGATTTTACAGTTTCTGAAACAGTCCATGAAGATTATGTATGATTTATTCCCATAGATGTTACTCTTCGAGTCATGCCCATACAATTGGCATTTTTTCGTGTCTGGGGAATTTACTTATAATGCCCTCATGACTCAGAGATTATCCTCATGTTGGTGTCATCACCATGCAGATTAAATTCAAATGTACAAAATTAATAAATGCCTGAAACAGCTCAGTTTCACCGAGCTCAGATATGGATGTGCTTCAAATCCCTCTTTTGAACCAGGCACAGGGAGAGGGGGGCTTGAGGCTCTCCAGAGCCTGAGGGATCCCACACTGGTCAATCACACTTAGGTTATATAAGGAGCCCAACTCAAGTGCTTTGTCCTAAGGTTCCCAGGAGCAAATCTAGTCAGGGCCACCAGCTGGATGCTTCACTGCCACCTCTCCCTTTTCTCTCCACTGTGGCATTCATATTCTCTGAACAGAGAGAGAATTCTCTCTCCCAGGTTTTTTTTTCTGGAGAAGTACAGAGAAGTCCCCCTCTCCCTTTTCTCTCCACTGTGGCATTCACATTCTCTGAACAGGGAGAGGGAATTCTCTCTCCCAGGTTTCTTTTCCTGGAGAAGCACAGAGAGAAGAAAACAATTCTTATCTTTGTTCTCTACTCCTGTTGTTTTTGCACACATGGAACGTGTTAGGAAGATTGTTTACCTGAAGGGATTTAGTAATTGGATTCTGGTTATGGTTGTTGATATGAATTGGCCCATTGGGGTCAAAGCTGTGTCCTGGCTGTCTGGAGACAGTCACAGGCTTTTCTTTAGCATGCATCTTTTAGTGTTCTAGAGTATAGTTATAATATAGTATTAATGTAATAGAATATAGTTTAATAAAGCAGCTGTCCAGCATTCTGAATCAATGGAGTCAGATGCCAATCACTGGAGTCTCCCTGAATCCTATACCCCACCTGCAAGCCCCCTGTGGAATCAGGAGGTGAGTGATTAGCCACCCTCAGGCTCTGCAAGGCCAGCTAAAGCTGAATGGGGCCAGCTGTGGATGCTGGGGTGCCCAGGCCAGCCTGGGGCTGCCGGGGTGCCCAAGGCCAGCTCCAGGTGTTGGCCCTCTCTCCTCAGGGGTCACAGTCTGAGCACACAAAACTGCAACAGCAACACGAGCCAAAGGCGCCTCCAGTGCCATGACTCAGGGCAGTTTTAGCAAGTTTGGATTCCTATTTCAAGCCCTGGAAAGCCTCAGATGGCACCAGGGTCTGGGAGCCACCTGCAGAGCCCCTTTTTGTCTTACACCAAGAGCCATTTCTCGGGCTCTGAGCTGAGGCTGCTGCAGACTGGCACTTCTGCCTGGGCTCATCACAACCACCACTCCTGCTCCTCCTTGCTCTGATCATGGAACACCATGGCAACAAATGAGAAGCTCCAAATTCTATGCATGGCTCTGGGAGGAAGTGCATAGTTCCTGTATATGCAAACTTTGATCTTCTGCAGGATGGTCAACAGCATCTGTTACTCTGATAGCCCACATTATTACAGCCATTTAGCCAAACAGATCATAAAATGATTGTTGCATTTGCCATATTCCTGGCAGAAAGCCAGGGAAGCTGCTGAGCGGCCACTACCAGCATAAATCCAAAGGATTTGGAGTGAGGGCTGGGGCCAAATTCCTGCATTCCTCACTGGTAGGAGCCTTACACTGTTCTTTTCAGGCCCACATTTTTAGCTACAATATCATCCCTGTGTCTGAGCACTCCAAAGAAGGTGGCACAAAGTGACATGCCATATCCAGTGACATCTGTAATTGCCAGCCCAACCATACCCGAGTCTCTGTCCCATTTTAAACCTGCTCTGAAGGCAATTTGTGAAGAGCAGTTTTAACATCACACAAATGCAGCAGAGTGGCACAGTCCACAGCAGAGCAGCTCCGGGAATGAGAAAAGCCAAAAGCCATCCTTTGGCACCGCACAGTCCACAGCAGAGCAGCTCCGGGAATGAGAGAAAAGCCAAAAGTCATCCTTTGGCACTGGCAAAATTCCTGCATGAGGACACAGGGCATGCCCAGGAAACTCAGATATTGTTCCACACAGAGCTGTGAAGCAGTATTTGAGGCAGAAAAGCTAAGAGAGGAAGAAAGACCCCCAGTTTTAGCCTGAACCCCTGCAAATATTGAATGAAATGCCAGGGAAAAGTGAAGGCAGAGGGAAAAAAAAAAAAAGAGCTTCACTCAGCATTATGAAATGTCTTTTGTCAGCTCTCGGCCATGAGGGAAAAAACATTTTCAAGGAATTAAGAGATCTTATTTTAACAGTCAGCTTTGCAACAAAACTAAGATAAGCCTTTAGGTAATTCCAAACACACACAGTGGCTACCAAAGAGCAGGTAATTTTCCCTTTACACAAAGGCTGCAAAGTCTAAACAATTTGGTGAAAAAAGTGCAAATATTTCAGTCTGCCAGTCAGAACAGCTGGGTTGACCTCCAGCTTCCTTTACCTTACCTATACCCCCTTCCTGGGTCCTTCATTTCAGTAGAAACATGGATTAAAAGTCCAACGTACTGTGAAAGGGGGATCTAAATCTGGGTATGCAACACACAGCAGTGCAGAAGACACTGGGATGAGCTCTCAGTGGCAAGACAAATTTACAGCCAGCACACTGAGAAAATCATCTTCTGGCAGGAGAAAAGCAGTGCCACTGTCCAAGCTGGCTTTGCATGTTTTAGAACACTGCATGCAAGTCTGAGGAGAGGAGCTTCCCACCCCATCCACCCACATGCATGGCACCACTGTGCTCCTGCAGCATCTCTGGCAGGCTCTCCCAGCACCTTCCACTGGCAAAGGAGCCTGCAGGTTTGTGTCTGCAGGAGGGAAGGAAGCAGAGCCCCAGATGTGGCCGAGATCCTTTCCTGCCATGACACTCACTGCTGGCATCAATGCCAACAATCCAGCTCGCCCTGCAGCAAGCCAGCCCCAAGGCAAGCCCTGCAGGGACTGTGCCCCCAGAGCAGGGCACTGCCTGCTGAGCCCCTCTGAGCCCCTTTTCCACAGCCACACAGCACCCAGCACAGCTGCTCAGGCATCCTGCTCTGCTGCCAAGCACCAGTTGCTCATCAAACACCTCGCTGAATTACGGACCACTGGAGCACTGCAGCAAACCACGCTGCTTCTCAGGAAGTGCTGCTTTTTCAGTAAAGATCAGCTGAGGATCTGCACCTTAAAAAAACCTCAGCTTCAGGGGAAAAGCTCTGGGCAGGGAACTGAAAGGCAAAGCTCCCCTATTCAAATTCCACAATCATCATAACCAGGTGTTCTCCCGTGTCAGGGAAAGCATTCATATATTTAATGATTCAGCCTGGTCCTCCACTGTGCATGTTACCCCAATTTAGAAGGGTTTTCTCCATGAACAACAACATGGCCCTGTGCTTATTTTACTAGTCAGCAAGCACATCTGGATTCAAAGCAGAAAACCCACCTTTATTTTACTTATCTCTATTTTCAGGGAAATTTAAGAGTAAACCCATTGCTGTGTTGTTCTAAAAGTTGCCTTAAATACAGAGTATTTTGAAAATGTCCCAGTCCCAAAGCTGAAAGTGCCAAGATAGTTTATCTAAGTTTTGGTCTGTACTCCCAACTTCCAAGCATTAGAGTTCCACTTCATAGCACCTTTTATTAAATAAGCCCTGATGTCTGACTGTCCTGGGTCAGCACAGGGCAGCTGGAATTAAAGTAAGAGAGCTTCCTTTAGAATTTCATTACTGTTCTAACGAGGCTCCAACAAGCTTCACTCAGTGCCAAGCAGCTCTCCCCTGCTAATCAATATTTTCATTATGATTCTCATTACAGCACTTGCTGCTGTTTATCAGGCAGAGATATCCAGCTCCCCGGGTAGTGAAGCACCTGTCCAAAATATCCACAGGTCCCTTCAGTGAGAAACACTGAGCAGCAATAACACAAACTCAGCAGTGAGCTGGCTGTCAGTAAACAGAACCTGAAACAGCTCCCAGCACAGGGAGTCCAGGGGCACCCAGGGGTGGCACAACCCAGCCCAGGCACACCCAGGGATGTCCCAGCCCCAGCCCAGGGATGTCCCAGCCCGTGGTTTCTGCACAGGCAGAGGCAGAAGGCTCAGCAAAGCTCTGCAGGCACACTGTGCCCAGCCTGGGGATCAAGGGAGGATCTGGTAATCCCCAGCCTCAGCCAGCACAGGAGCTCTTTGGGATGAGGCACTGGGGTAGAATGTCCCTTGTGATGTGTGAGGGCAGCCTGAACAGCAGTGCTGTGTATGCCCCAGCTGCACTGGGGTAACTGGGCAGCTGAGGGTGTGACAGGCCCTGCAGAGTCAGGATTTACAGCCATCTCTCAGGGACACCAGAACACCCTGTTCCTCTCACATGAGGCACAGCACACCTTGTACAAAGGCACAGCCAGCCTCCACAATAAAACCCAGACACTGGAAATGTTCCTGGGATGTGAATGAAGGCAAATCTGCACCCCTGCTCCTTGCCCACACTGAGTGCACGAGAACAGCTCAGAGCTCCAACACCACAGACTGGGTCTCAGAGAGGAGAACATGCCCCTGCTACTGGGATTTGTGCTCACAGGTAAAGGAGGACACTGGGAAGTTCCAGTGCTGAATGGGGCTGTGTGGAAGGATTAGCTGAAGGGAGCAAGGAAGAGGAGCCCTCTCCTCCTGCCTGCTGGGGAAAGGCAGGACAGGAGGTTTGCTGCTGGCAAAGCACAGCCAGGGGAGGGCACAGCCACCCCCTCCTGGGATGTGAGACCCTCCCCAGCCTGCTCAGGGATCCAGCAGCACAAGGGGTGCCTGCCAAGGAGCCACAGCAGCACAGAGCACCAGGAGTGGGTTTACACCCCTTCTGACCCAGTGGGGTGACTGCAGGAGACTGGCAATGCAAAAAGCATCTGGACACTGAGAATCATTCAATGTAACACACACAGTGAACCCCAAACTCTTGTAATTTGTAGTTTTTGAAGTGTTTTCACAACGCTGGGTTCATGCAAGCTGTCTGTAAAGACAAGACAGGACTGAGAAGGTTCCCTAGGAAAGGGAGTTAGAGTGCCTCCCATCCTCACACACAACCCCAAACCAAAAAGGAAGGAGTGGGGTACAGTGCAGCACATCCTTACCACTGCACATCCAGGCAGGAGCACTTCTGCCCTGTGTGATGCCAGCTGCAGGCATGCAGAGTGTCAAATGCCACAACTGTAGGAACAGGCAGGGGAAGGAAGCAGAGTCTAGTCCGCATTTTCAGTGGTAAAAAGCCTTAAGGTAAATCAGGCAAGGATTATTCATTGCCACTCAGTTGTATTTCAAGAGAATCTGTCAAACTCTTGAAATAATAAAAGGCCCAAATTCCTAACACATTTATCCCATAGCACTGATTAGTAGGGGAGTGTGTGTGTTCACACAAGAAGATCACATATATGGAGACAAAATATATCTGATTTAAAGATAGTTATTTTTGGAGCACAGCTGAAAAAAAAAAAAGCCCACAGAAAAAAAATCCCTGAAAGCATAATAGGGAGAGGAAACAGCCAGGATGTGAAGCATTAGGGAGAAGTCAATCCAACAGGCACGCCAGGAGATCAGCCATCCTTCCAAAGACCAGGAAAGCTGATGTGCTAGCAGCCAATTTTTGAACTATGCTAATAATAGGTCAGCCAGCAAAGCTGATGCTGCACATTCAGCCAAATCGATGTACAAGCTGCAGGCACCAACACAAGAGACTTTTTTTAATTAAAGAGGCAAAAAGAGAGGGCAGGCTGGACTGTGGCTCTGTTTACTGCTCAGCTAGAAAACACACACCAGCCCAGGAAGGCACTTGGGGGATGTTGGTCAGCTTGGACACAGCTTTCCTTGCTGAGCTATTTAAATTAAGAATTGTAACAGCCAAACAGTCTCCAGATCATAAAAATCCCTTGCATAAAAATTCAAATTGGCAATTTTCTCGTAACACTCAACATTTACATCCATCTACAGCCAAAGCTTACCAAGGCTCAGTCCTTTTAAACAAAAGACATCCCACAATCTCATCTCTGCAGCAAAGTCACAGCACATGTCCAATAGAGGGCAAGGAAAATATCCTCACGTGAAGTAAAATGTTGGGATTGTTCTCAGTGCCTGAGAACTCAGCAGCACATAAATTTGGCTGACTCCAGAGTCACCTATCTTCAGTTTTTGAGGTTCTTTGGCTTCCTCACTTCAGCAAATGGACCCCACAAAATGTTGTGGATTAAACCCAACATCTTGTTTTCTGTTCCTGCCTCCCTCACAAGAAGGAGGATATTTAGCAGTGGGAAATGCTTATTAGAGATCTGTGTTTGATGTAGTACCATTTCCCTAATGGGCCTTGAACAATTTCCATGTTTTGAAAGCAGAGAGATTTCCTTTAAATCAGCAGCCTGATGGGAAGCTGACCTCCATGAAATATTTCCTCCCATTTTGACTGTCTGTGGCAATTCCCTGCCACTTTCCCAGTCTTTTTATTCCGCTCACATGTTGACTTTTAAGTTGTTGAGAAAAAAAACATGAGCTTGTTCTCAAGTTCCCAATGCCACCATGGTGCCTCCTGATGCCACAGCTCAAATTCATGAATCACAAAGGCTGCAAAACGCAGATTATTTGCTGTGCCACCTCTATTACTGCACTGTCTGCTTCAGGTTCACTCCCAGTTCCCAGTGTCAGTAAGAAGCAAAACCTCACAACTCCTCATCCCAGGGAAGTCCTCATCCAGATTCCCAGGGAAAAGATGAGCAGGAGCTCCACAGAACCCTCTCCACCTTCCAGAGCCTGAAACCCCTTATCCTTAAATTCCCAACTGAAATACAACAAGCAAAAATCAATTTTTGCTCTCAAAAACCAGGGACAATCCACTTTCAGCTTGGCACTCAGTTCCCAGGGGCAGGAATGGAGAGAGTTCAGAGCAACACCACTCATTAATGAATTTCACTTTCCCTTCAGTAGGGGAGGATTGTGATCTGATGTCACAAGTGTCCTATGGATAAAGAACTTTGCCAATTTCACTATTATTTCCCCTTGTGTGCCCGTCTGACACTGGAGAATGTGCAGATGCTAATAAGAGTTTTTCATTTTTACAGAAGTCAATGGAAAAGCCTCAGATGTAGTAAAGCACTGAGAGCACAAGGCATCTCATACAGAATTTGAAAAAACCAACATTTTTCCTCATTCAATTAATTGCATTTACAGTTCCAAGTTTAAGGTTTAAGTTATTTAGCTTTTTTTCTGCTGACATGCCAGAGAGAGAGGTGTGAACACGTGTTTAATGATGCACCCCTTCTTGGGGTTTTTAAGGGTTTATGGTTTGGGGTTTTCTAAGTTATTTAGCTTTTCTTCTGTTTACATGCCAAGAGAGAAGTGTGAATTCATGTTTAATGATGCACTTCTTGGATGCTTTCAGTGCTGAGATGCACTACTGAGTAACCTTGCTCTTGAATAAATTAAGCCAAACAGCTGAGATTTGGAGCAGGTATTTTTAAACCTGGTACTAGTAAATATTCTATTCTCATTAAATTACCAGGTGTATTTTCAATATTGATATATTAACTTCAGTCTTTACTGCATGCTTGTCAAGTGTACTGTAAAGCATATACAGAGGTAATGTAAATGTAATTTCTGACCTATAGGGCAGTACAAATACCAACCCAAGTGTTCTACAGCTCTGCTTCAAAAAAGACACAAAAGAACTCTTACATAAGAGGCAAAATCCTCAGCAGCTGGAAGAATGCCACATCATCTTCCATTTGGAAGAGGGCAATGGGACTGGCACAGAATTTACAGACGTGCTGCAGGCAGACCCAATCCTCCCCACAGCCCTCGGGCTCCCTTCCCACATTCCCCCTGTCACCTGTCCGGGTTTTCAGGCCCAAAGGGCCTGGGATCACATCAGGACACAAGGAGGGAGAGGGCATTCCAAGTCAGAGAAATCCTCTCATCTTTCACCCCAAGGAGCCCTCATGCAGTCCCACGGCACAGGAGAGCCAGGCACAGGATTCCTGCTGGGGCTGGGGTGCCCAGCTCACGCGCACAGCCTGAGCTGGCAAGCTGGCACCAGCTCTGCCAGGGATGCTCTCACACGACAACGGGCCTGTGGACACCACAGAACTGCCAGTACAAAGGTGAAAGTGCCTGTGCTCAGCTGGGGCTGGGCTTAACCAGAAGACACAGTGGGAAATACAGGCTGGACATCAGGAAAAAGTTTTTACAGAAAGGGTGATAAAGTTCCGGAATGGCTGCCCAGGGAGGTGGTGCAGTCCCCATCCCTGGGTGTGTTTAACAAAGCCTGGATGTGGCACTGGGGGCCAGGGTTGAGTTGAGGTGTTGAGGTTGGACTCATTGGTCTTGAAGGTCTCCCTCCAACCCAGTGATTCTGTGTGAATTCTGTGGAAAAAAACTGCACAGATGAAGCCTGTCAGCCTTGAGATTCAGACAGCCACTCCTGCCAGGCTAAGGGTGATTATTTCTGTGGCTTCACCATCCCATTTTCCCTCAAATACACTTAAAACGTTTGGTGGGAGTGGTGCCCTGGCCAGCCTGGAGCCGAAGCCCTGGGCTGGGCTGTCCCCACGCTCCAGCTGCCAAGGGCTGAGGAGGGAAGCTGCAGCCTCACCTCCCCTCCCACAGACATCAGCGCTGGCAGTAGCTGCTCAACAAACACTTCCTTTGGACAAACAAGATCATCCTCTGTTTACAGCAGGCAGCAGACACTGCTGCTGGCTGCCAGGAACTGGGCACTTCTGTGGAGTTCCACAGCACGGGCTGCTCAGCCTCCTCTCCTGGGGCAGGGGGTGAGGCTGGCCCTGCACACTGTCTGCTCTCAGCCTGCTGCCATGCCCCTGAGCTGCCCAGCTTTTCAAATAGAGGGCAATGAACCAGTATGAGAGAGGACACATCAACCATCCCCGGGCTTTTCAACGCCTAAGTGGATGCAGCACAAAAGCAATTAGCTGCTTTGCTCCTTCCCTTGCACAGGGGTAGAATTGCACTGAGTCAATGGCTAAGTGCCTTCTCCCAGCATCCTTTTGATTGCATAACAACTTCCAGACAAAGGATGCAGCAGAAATAACGCTCAAGCTGCCTGACAACCCCTTTTTCTTCTCCTAGTCTGCCTATGCATCCATTCATATATTTATCCATAGACAGAAATCAGTCTTTGTCTGGCTTTGCTTTGCTAGCTGAGCTAAACACACCAAATGCTTCCAGCCTCTGCTCATCTCCTCAAAAATGCTTTTGATTATCACTCCTTTTTACTCTGCAGACTCTCTTCACCTGGGTAAATTTTGATTTATCTTTCTTCCACACTCATGACCAGAATAAGAACAAATAGAAGAAATGGCATTCCGTGTTAAAAGAAAAAAAAAATCAAGAATTTGAATTATGTTTTAGTCAGGTCATAAAAATACAACACCACAATGAATATTGTCTGGATTTGCTGTAGTTAAGAAATGTTACCTAAACAATAAGATAAGTAACAGACATAAGCTTGTCACATTAATTAATTTTTCTTTTAAATCCCGTGTTGAGAATCATTCAAGCAATAATATGGAATCAGCCAGCAGTCTGCATACAAATGAAGAAAATATTCCAGAATCTTCAGCAATAAAAGAACTTCGTACTGAAAAATACAATTAACATCAGAAAGCTGTCCTGCCATCTGTTCAAAACAAAAGGTATCAAGTGTTCTTGCTGTTACCAGAAAACAGGGAAATGCTATGGATGCCTTGATTTTTGTGGAGGATTACCCTTGCAGACGACAGCAAGGTAAACTGAAATATGCAATGCACAGTGATCAGGTGAAAATGCAGGACACCACATGGGCCTGACCCAGCTGCAGAACTGGAGCTTGAATGAAAGGACTGAACAGAAAGTGCCACCCAGTTGAAGCTATCTTTCAGATGTGGCATACCCTGAGTGGGAGGATCTCTGTGGGGCTGAAACTGCAAACCCTGGATTGTCTAGGAGAAGCACTCAGCTCCTGAGACTGAACTGCAAACTGGAGCTAACTTATTTATCAGAGAGCTACAAGGGAAAGCAAGTGAAGAAAGCAAACCCTGACCCTGAGCAGCCCTTTGGGCCCTTCTCTGCTGGACCCCTGACCAGGCTGCAGGTGCTGTGAGCATCAGGAGAGCTCCTGGTGGAGGGAAGGAGGGAGAGCTGCTCTGCTCTCCATCCTCACCACAGCTCTGGCTGCACCAGGAGCAGCCTCACGCTGCCCAGACCCACCGCTGCACTTTACCTGCCCTTCCCTGCACCAGAGAGCAAACACAAGAGGAAGGGAACAAGAAAACCGTGCCAGAAGCAGCTCAAGCAGCCAAGGAGCTCAGGAGTGCTGTGGGGCTACAGCACCAGCTCTCTAAGCTAAACAAAATATACATTTAATAAATAAAAAACAAAAGCTAAATAAAAAAATACAGTGCAGGGGAGTGGTTTTCTGTTTGTTTTGTTTTTCCCTCCCAGCAGTTCATGTAATTTTTGTGTAACTTTACTAAGGCAACAGCAAGCAAAGGAGGCAGATTCCCGTTTTAGGCAGCACACCTTTGTCCAGGCAGTGATTTTCTGTTCCACAGGGTCTGGCAAGCAGGACACACAAACGGCTTCAGGGATGGCTGCTGCTCAGCCTCATCTGCACACCTTCTGCACTCAGCTCCCAGAAAAACGTGCCTGATCAAGGCAGCTGGCAGCAGGCTGCTCCCACTTCATCACTGGCTTCAGCAAGGCTTATCTTTCCACACACAAAATAGCAGGCCTTGCTCGTGACAAAAGCAATTGCTTAAAAAAAATATCATGGGGAAAAAAGAGAAAGTGAGCACATAGAGGGTGTATTGTCCTCATCTTTCTTCACATAGTTCCACTATCGTCACAGGATGACTTCACACAAAGAGAAGGAAATTAAAGAGGATCTCGTATATAACCTCCTTTTTTCATGTATTTGCAATCTCGCAATCAACACAAACCCAAAGACTCTATAAAAGCAGAAAATGGCATTTCCTTTCCAGTCCTTGCACTATCAGCACCCCAGTAGATATAAATTTACTTTCTTTAAATAGGCACTGCTAGAATGGTGTTTAGAAACAAGCTTCACCTAGTCGTCATGAATTATTAACCAGCAAAAATCCCTCTTGTTCTTTGCAGAGTCTTGATTTGCAAGTTTAAAAATCAAACTGACACTTAAACCTCTTGTATAAATACCCAACCTTTAAAAATGCTCTGAGCATTATAAATACATTTTTTCATGAATATGAGAACAACAATTCTATAAATAGCTATTCTTCACAGAATTGCTTCGAGACATTGTTTTTACAGACAACAGTAGGAAACTGAAGGAGGTCTAAGCGCCAAACACATTAAAAGTGAAATAAACTCTCCAATCAACTCTGGGCTTCCACTTATTCTTACAAAGTTCATCGTTCTTTTTCAGCTTATACAATTAGTTTATGCAAGGGAAGGAACCAGCCAGAAGGCTGCACCGAGTCCTGGCACAGGCACTGGGCCAGTGTAAAGCAGGCACAGCCTCTGAGGGCACTCACCGCCTGCTCCAGGCAGCAATTTAAACCAACTCTGCCCTGTCAGCAGAGGAACCCACATCACCCACCCCAGCCCTGCAGGAGCACAGGCAGAGGCAGGATTCCCATTAAAGATCAGAAAATATGGTTTCCAAACAGACTCGCTCCAACCCTGCTCCATCTCCCCTCAAAAGCAAACACAGGAAGATAAATAAACATGATCTAATGTAACAGCAAATTGCCTCCTCAATGTGCCTGCACGTTTCATGGCTGCTGTCTCCTCAAGCTATTTTTGCCCTGGTATCCAAACAAAATCAACAAGAACTGCTGAAAAACAGCTACACAACTGGCACACCAGGATTCTGCAGCCAGAACATCCCAAACACACATCCAGGTTTTTGGCAGATACTCATTCAAGGCCAAGGCTCAAGCAGTACCAAGCTCAACACCATTTTCAACAGGGAGCCAGTACAAACACTCACTTGGCAAGTACTTGAAATTTCACCTCTATAATGAGAAGCTTACTCAGTTTCCAGTTTTGGTACAGCATACTACAACACCAACTGCACCACTCATTTTCTCTATATTTTATATATAAACCTGTGTACCAAACAAGCTGCACCAAGTGCTCAGGTGCTGCCCTCTTCCCCTGGGTGGGTTTCCTTGAGTTTGCAGCCTCAGCAGCTGGGAATGGGCCAGAGGTGGCTCAGAGGGGTGGCAGGGATGTGGCAGTGGAGCAGGGCAGGGATGAATCAGGCTCTGAGCTCTCCCAGGCTCAGGGTGAGCTCAGCACAGCGGAATGCTCCTGGAAGTGGCCAGGGAGGACTGGGAAGAGCCTGGTGACGTGGCCACCAGGCATGGCAGGGAGCACTGGCTGCTGAGGGGAATGAATTCAAAGGGAGCTGTGGCCTCTGGGGATCCTGCCACGCACCACAGACAGCATCCTCATGGTGCAGAAGGCAAGAGAAACCACAAGCCAACCATGAACCACAGCAGCATCCCAAATGGATCCCCCCTGTCCCTGCCAGGACAACTGTACACCTCACTGGGCATCCCAGCATCAACATGGATGGAATTTACCAAATCTGCCATGCAGCTCTCCAAGATTTGTGCTCAGGGATGAGCCACGGGCTTGCTGTCTTTGCTCTCCAGAAAATATGCTGATAAAACACTTGTCTGCTGTGCCAGGACTGTAATCACACCACAGAGAAAAGGAAGAACCGTTCTGGAGCTGGAAGCTTTTCTCTTACCTTATTTTGATCTGTCCAGTAGAAGAAAAATCCCTGTGGGTCTGTTCTGAGGATAATTGGAGTCACAACAGTGGAGTCCTGGCAGAGAAAGGACAAACAAAAAATCCATGTCAGCACACAGAACACATAATTATGCACAAGCTGCTCTGCCATCCGTGTTAATGGATTGCAACATCCAGAAATTACCCTGAAGGTATCTCTAGCAAGATGTCACTGGAAGAATTTAGTATCACCTGCCTCATCTCCATTTTTCTGACATAACGTATTTCCATTACTGTGGAGGCAGCACCTGATAACTGCAGACTTGTCAACACACAGAGTTAACCCAGCAAAGCTGGAAGTGGGTGAAGTTCAACAGCCACAACACCCTGGATGTCAAACTGGAGCCCACCCAGTAAAACATCACAGCTAGGTGTCCACTGCCCACCTTGATCTGACCCCACCTTCAGACAGCAACACTAAATACCTCTAAAATTCACTTTACAAAGGCTGAATTTGCCTAAAAAACACGGAATAGCACTCCTTGCCCTAAGACTTTTGTCAGTAACATTCCATTAAAATTTATCTCTTTTTTAAGCAAACCATGAAAATTTTAGTAATGAGAATATATCTGTGCCAACCAAACCAACTGGGAATGTCTCAGGTGGGCCCAAAGCTCTGTCACAGACCCTTCATTAAAACACTGCCCTTCCCTAAAAGGGCAGACACGCAGAATTTGCAGAATCTTATTCCCCCCATTTCTTCCATTTTTTAGCATCCTGTACACCTGAGAGTTGGATACTGTTTAAAGCAACATGCAAATTTGGACCCTGGAGGAATCTGTATCCACAAGAACCTAAAAAAGGATTCTTAGACACCCACCATTCAAGAGGGAAAAAAATTCCCTTTTCTGGAGACATAACTCTCCTTTTTTAGCTTATTTCATTGTGTCACATGCAGCCTGTGCATGAAAATATAAAATGAGGAAAGATAAAGCCTAAGTGTCCCTTCTGCCTTTGGATGAGACACGAGGAACTTCAGGGGGAAAGGGAAGGAAGTGATGGGAAACAGACACAAAGCAATTCTGTCTAGGATTAACTAATTTTGCAGGTTCATCACTCCAAACCAAAGTGGGTTTGATGACACACAGCTATCAGAGTAATGCTTCTGTAGATGTGTAAGATGTTGACTAAAATCAGGCTCAAGAAAGCAGAGGATGAGGAGAAAGAACCTTCAGTACCTGTCAGGTGGCCTAAAGGAAACTCTACCATGACAGGGTGAGTCCTAGTCTGGGAATCTCTGCTCCAGAGAGCTGGTTGGTTGTGCTGGGGTTTGTGTTTGGTTGGGCTTTTCTTTAATTAACTCTGACATCAGGCACAGCACAATTAATGTGCTGATGAACAGCAGGATCTGAGGAAAACTTTGCACATGTATTGGTGCTGGATGTGCCTCAGGAACTCCTCCATGCAGCCAGCAGCAGCAATAAAAGCCATGTGCACCATGCTTTATATGCTCTGCAAGTTAATTATCACTCTTGTAAAGCCCTGACATCAAATGGCATGCTCAGTTCTGGGTGTGGAGGCACAGAAATAAACTTTTTGAGGCAGCTCTGCAAGTCCTTCCACCCAGTCCAGAGTAAAGCAGAGGCCTCTGTCACCTGGGACAGGTCTCTTGCTTTTATACCACTCTGCAAAGGCAGGAAACTCTCAAAAGGACTCCTGAAAAAACCTTTTGCAATATACATTCAAGCAAAGCAGCAGTTCAAGGCTCTGAAGTAGGTATTTGCTTCAACCAACAACTGTCTGGTGCATTTATGTACAAACAGTATTGTACTGGTAAGGAAGGGCTGTGGTTTATGACCCATAAGACACACCTGCAGTCATTTATGAGTATCCTGAAGCCCATTAATTCAGTTTCCTCACCCAAAGAGCTGACCTCATAACTCTCCTGAACAGACTGACCAACCCCACACCACTCTGAAGAAAAGGGTTATGGACAGAGCACAATAGAGGAGGAAAATTACAATAACAAACAAAATACCAAGGACAAACAAATCAGGGGCCTCACCCAAAGAGCTGACCTCATAACTCTCCTGAACAGACTGACCAACCCCACACCACCCTGAAGAAAAGGGTTATGGACAGAGCACAATAGAGGAGGAGGAAAATTACAGTAACAAACAAAATACCAAGGACAAACATTCATATCTCCCCATACCCACTCAGATGTAAAAGTGAGAATAAAACAGAAAAAAAAGTGTGTTGCTCATCTCTGAAGCTTAAGGGTTTGGAAATTTAATTGTGTAGTAGGAGAGTAGCCTATATCCATCCCTTGGGATAGTAACACAGCAGCCCCTTGAGCAGCAGGCCAGATCCCTGGGGCAATTCCAAGTACATAAAAAAGGTACAGGATGGGATGACCAAGGCACAAATCAGCTGTGACCAGAAGGGGTAGAGGGAAAAGAGAAAGGGAGAGTGTCCCAGTCAAGGGTGCCAATGCCTGTGGGTATCAGATTTTTGCATGCCACCCCTGGGTGCTCATGCCAAGCTGTGCTTTGGTTTCCCAGAGCCTGCCCCTGCCAAGTCCTGGAAAAAGAGTGGCCCTAACCTGGCTGGCCCAGGTGTATCACACCAGCCTCAGCTTGAGACAATCATTTTCCTGAAGGGCTTTTAATTTCACCTTTAGATGTCCTCTACATTTTTCTTTGCTGACTTAGGGCCAATTCTCCACTTTCCTCCAATTCCACAGCCTCAAAGGAGTAATGTGGCTGTTCTCTACTCACTCCATTAAGTTGCCTCCTAATTGGCTGCTCAACCTCAGATCCTGCATTAGCAATGTTCATTGTTTTGTACTTTGAAACAAAGATTGCAACTTGATGCCCAGAAAGTGCCACAAGGAACTCTGGGCTCCTCAGCAGCCAGGCACAGCAGAACACAGCACAGGGGATCAATGGACAAACCCATAATTAAATGGCTGCTTCAAGGTCTGACTGTAAGAGTGGGGCCCTCAGACTTCACGTAACACCAGTGAGCAAAGAGTGCCACTCCACTCCATTGCTACTGAGCACTGAAGATCATCATGTAGATAATTAGTGAAGAGGTGAAAACTTGGGTTTAGCTCCTTTCTGACCATATTTATCAGAGCAGCACCATGACCTGGCTGTGCACAAGGTGGAACCTTTTACTCCGTGACCATGAGCCAGAAGAGCTTCTGTTTTAATAAATCACATACAGGTAATGATGATGTTTCTCAGAAACAGCTGCAGTCAAAATTCACATCAACAGATTTTAAAAAGAAAAGCAGAGCAGCCTCTGTCCTCAGCTCTTCTGACAGATAGGGCTCACAACACTGCCTTAAGGCTGGCTGCTCTTTCCTGGGTTTGCCTCAGATTTTCAGAGACACTGAACATCCCCAATATAACCTGAAAACTTTTACACATTATTTCACTTGCTTGAATCTTCTGGAAAATTTCTGCCAAACTGCTTTGAAACACAAAGCTAAGAAGTATGGACTCTTTGTGGCAGAGGCAAAATATTCCTGAACATTTCTTTCACTTGGGCCAAAGGGCCTAAAATCTGGCTGAGCAAAGGTGCAAGACCTGGGGACAGCCCCCAAAAGGAGCTCTCTTGCCACCCCACAGGTCAGGTGGGTTCCAGGCCTGGGGGAAGCAGAGAAGGAGCAAAGGAGAAGGGACAGCAGAACCTCAGATTCCACAGGGTCAGCAGACACATTAGCTGAGAATTCCAGAATACACTGAGTGTGCTCAGATTGGAGCTAAACAGGATTACCCAGACCACCAGAACCATGGGATTCCTCAGGCTGACAGCTGAGCTACAAGTGAAAGGGAGAAAGTGAACCCCTGAAATCATCTGGAAGGACAAAGATCCCCTCTTCCACTGAGGGCAGAGGAACCAGACCTGCCACAAGTGAGCAGGCTGCAAAGAACAAAGTGCTGGGGAAGGTGACGTGAGTGCTGGAAGGACAAAAAAAAAATTCCAAACTGGAATTGATCTTACAGAAGTGCAAAATGAAATTCCACTTGTTCAACAGGAACATGCAAGAAGATATCCTTCACTATCAGAGCTGTTAAACCCTGGAGAAACTTTGGTGGTGGCACCACAGGACAGAAATCCTCATCCTGCTGCTCAAACACCGCAGGTTTCAGAGATCTGCCTCGAGTGGGGTTTCTCAGAAGTCTGTCCTACCCCAACCCATCTCTCAGGACATCCTCACACTCCAGCTGATGAGCCTCTTACTGCATTTGTCTGCACGAGTTCCCAAATGCTGCAAGCTTAGCAGTCAAAGACAGAATAAAGGGAGAACTTCCCGGCTGGCATTTCACTGCCTTCGCTCTGAAGATTTTCACCATGGCCAGAGAGTTCTTGTGTGATGCTGAGAAAATAATTTCAACCAGTCCGCTCATCAGCACAAATGCTGCCTTCTGATTTTGAGAGAACTGGAATTATATTTCCACATTTCATTTTCTAATTTTCAGAGATGGTGAGCTTAAATTCAGCTGAAATCACTGGGGAGGCACTCTGAACATCTGACAGTGTGACACTGCAGGCTGAAAATTAGGTCCAAGGTCTCTAATCACAGATGAAAAATTAGGAGATCTTTAATGTTGGTCTTTTTTTGGCTCTAAAACAGTATAACTAGAAACTGAAAATTTTGTCATTCAATGGGCCTCGTGAAAATAAATTAAAAAGTGCTTATGAAGCATTTACTTTATAATTGATCAAAGACTGCATAGTTAGAAATAGACTGCAAGAGCTAATTGTGTGTTAACTGTGTATCACTCCAGGTTTTGTTAAAAAAAAAGTCTTGAGCACTCAAACACTGAAGTGAGGAAAGCACACAGTGCACAAGCCAAAGGCACAGTTAACTTCCCTCTCCCAAAGAATGCTCGCTTATTTAGGAGCTGTATTCTGGTTTTCACTTTCCCATGTATCCACCAACACTCCCAAGGGCTCCAAAACTTCACTAACAGAGATGTCATCTGTGGCTTGAACAGCAGATCTTCCCAGGCAGGCATTTAACCCATCTGCAGCAGATCCAAATCTTATTTTCCCCCCACATTTAAGTTATAAAGAGCTTTCCAACGGAGTTAACCAAGTTCAGGCTTTCCAGTTTACTAAATATTAACTCTTAGAAATTGCAAATTCCATCTCCTGTGCTGCAAAAGGCCAAAATAACAACTTGCACTCATTCAGACAAAATACTTTGAAATAGCCCAGAGCTGATACTTGTTTACTACATAAAGATTAGCAACAAAGAAAAAACAACAAAAACTCTGGAATGCCGGACTTGACCTCTTCACTCCAGACTGAAAGTGTTCACAAAAAAAAATAAACTCTTCAGCTTATTGTTTTAGTTTTATACACACAGAACAATGGTGTCTCATTTTTCATGTCCTCGCTAATGTACTGGAGTGGCAGGCTTGTGCACAGTTTAAAAACAAACAAAAAAAGGCAGGGGGGAAAAAGTTACTTAAAATAACTTCTGAAAAATTCCAAGTTGTTTATTCATTTCATCTCAGCTTACCAATAATAAAGATGCTCTGATGGTATGTTTACTTGTAAGGTCAAAGGGGATACTCTTGATAGTCTTCTCTAAAACATTCTAAACAGATAAAGAAGCCTGCAAATCTCCAGAGCGTTCACTTGGAGCTTGAAAATGCTTTATTAAGACAAAATGCTCTAAGAGAAAGGCATTAAAAAAACCCTAAAAGACCTGGGTTCTATTTTGCTGCTCACCTGGGGAAGTTCTGTAGCTACTAAGCAATGCTACCTGTCAGGAGGCTTGCTGCAGTAATCCAAGGTTTGGAAAAAAAGGTGTGGCTAGAAAATTGGAATCCTGGCCCTCGATTTAGGTAGAATTCACCTTAGCAATACACTTCACTTAAAAGTGAAAGTAAACACTGTGAGCCACAGAGAGATCAGTCAAAATCTTTATGCAAAGTACATATTATCACTAGGGAAGATAAGAAAGCCTTTAAAGCATGAAATGAAAACAAACCTATTTTTGAACGTACACCATCATATTAACTTGCTACAGCGTGCCAATTACAGCTCGCAGAAAATATCAGCTCAGCTGTGCTCGGGCTGTTGAGCTACTTAAAGACTCAGTTATGTCTATCTTGTTCCCACTACAGGCCAGATAAAAACAAGGAAAGTCAGCCAGGGCAGATTTCTGCCCTCAAGACAGATAATTCCTGCGACAAGTTGCTCTTTGTACTCAAGCTTCCTTATCCTTCTCAGCCTAGCAACGCATTCTGCTGCGTTAAGCTTAAACTCTTACCAATAAAGTTTCACCTGTGAACTTAATTACATTTTTTTTATTAAAGAACTTCAATGTCCCATCAGGAAATGCTGCTACAAGCACAGCAGAGGGGATCCAGCCAGTCCCTCTCCCAGCTCTCTCTAGGAACACACGAGCACAGCTGTCCAAAGCCAGAGCAGCAGTCAGCCGGCTCAGAGCCTCTCCCAGCACTCGGGGAGAAGCAGCTACACAGGCTCAAATCAAGGAACAACTTGAGCCAACCACTGTCTGACCCAGGAACACACATGGATACAGCCACAAAAAAGGCCAAAGCAACCAGGCACATTTATCTTGCACAGATTCCAAGAGCAGCTATTTCTGCTCCGTGCCTTGCAAATCCAGAACTGCACACCGAGAGCAAGAGATCATTCTGAAATTTGCTTTCTGACCTGGAATGCTGTTACAGAACACAACACAAACAGTGTGAGCAGAAGCAAAGTTACAGAACAACAATGAACTGTTTGACTTAGTGCTCCACACCCCGATCCCAAATGGAATTTGTGAGCAGTGTATGGGCATTGGATGGTGGGAGCAGCACTACATGCAATCTCGAGGCATGAAAGTGACTTGTCCTCCAAAGCCAGGCCCTTTTAATTGATGCTAATGCTTTCCCAATGTAGAAACTGAAGATGGCCTGCAGAGGAGATGGAGTTCCAAGCCTCCCACCTGCCTGTCTGTGATGGGGAGGGGCTGATGTGAGCCCCTCTCTGCACTCCACAGAGCCCAGGCCCAGCATTTCCCCTTCAGCTGGAGCATCCCCACAGGCAGGGGCAGCAGGCACTGGATGAGGCTCGGGGTGACACGCAGCAGATTTTGGTGCTGCTCCTCAGGGAGGGCTCATGAGAACTGTCAGCACCACATCAGCACCTCAGCTCCTGACCAGGCACAGAGCAGCAGAGGCTCAGGATGGGGGTCCATACACAGCCTGGTTTGCAGGTCTGCACCAGCACAGCTTTTGTCAGGCTGTTGTGCACACCTTGCACAGCATCCTTCTCAAAGCTGGCAAACACTTTCTGTAATGCCACTCCACACAGCACAGCATTCTTTCAACGCCTCTCACACTCTTGTTTCAATGCTTCCAGCATGCCCATTTAAAAATTCTCAGTGGTTTAAAGCTCAAATAAAAAGAATTTGCTTTGGGCTGAAACTTGGTACGAGTGGTAAGAATTCACAACAACCACTTCTGCTTCGTGAAATGCAAAGCAGAGTCAGTAGGACCATCTTCAAACTGCAACCCAAAACAGCAGGGAAGGGAACAACAAGGAGAGGACAGAGGCTGCCCCAATGCACAGGTGAAGTGCAAGAACTGAACTCCCACTCTCACACAGTGAAAAGAAATGGTACATAAACATCAGAGTGTGAGCCAGAGTGGCAGAGGAGACTCCCTTCCCTTGAAACCTCAGATTTTGTGGGGCTTCCACTGCTGAGTACACAACAGGCAAGACAGAAGGGCTGAGGGGTGGGAAATGTGCAGCTATACACACAGTGCACGGTCAACAATGAGTTAATGCTGGAATTCTTCATCACAGCGTGCCTAAAAGGCATCGGCTTTCACAGTGCTGCCAATGAACAAACTCACTAAACACAACAGGACTCAACTCACACACTCCAGGTAACACCTGTGGGCTGCCGAGTAGCACCTTTAACCCAAAATACAGGTATTTCTCCAGAATTTAGCCATGTTTCATTAGTGCAGCCTTCAGGTTTACAGTTTTAAATCCTTTTACCATCTAGCCTGTAGCAGGCAGTTATCTAGTGAACATCCACTGTGCATGGAGAACACCTCTTCAGCTTTTAATTCTACCTACAAAACTACTATTTGGGAAACAGCACTCTAATAACTTCAGCTGGTGTCTGAGGGCTTGGGCTTTCAGGCTGCAGACTCAAGTCATCCTTAACTAGACCTCTGCATGCACACGCGGAAATTCCTTGGTAACTTACCAAAAATAAAACAATAACTGAAATGACAAGGCTGCCTTTTCCTACCCTAAGGAAAATGTCAACCAAAAGAAAACGTTTTCTCATTCAAGCCCAGCTCCTGAACATGCAGAACCTGTATCAAGCCACAGTTTGGTACTGTGGACAAGGTCAGTTTGCTGAGCCTTTTAGAAATGTGTTAGCTTATTACTGTAAATAAAACTTCACACCACAAGTTGTTTGGTTTCTGATGTTCTCTTTCTCCTTGAGAGTGTTTATCACAGGTTTACAGGGGTCAGGCTCACACATTTGGCTGCTGGACAGGCAGAAAGCAGAAGAGCAAGATATAACAAGCCAAGAGCAGCGGTTCCACACGAACTGCTCCTTCTCCCTCGCCGCTATCCCACAGTTGTTGCTGTGGACCTCTTGAGCACAGCCAAGCCCACGGCAAACACAGAGCTCTGAAAACAACTCCTTCTCAACACTTCTGCCGTTCAGACTGCCTGTCTTGTCTCCCAACCATCTCTGTGCCTCGGCTCGAGTCTCACGGTGCCTCTGTGAGCCCTCTCAGACTTTCCGGGGCACCTGCTCCTCGTGTACACCTGAGACACAAACAGCCAGTGCTGGACTGCCGGAGCAAACGCCAGCAGAGCACTCACCCTGCTCTCCTTCTCGGCAGGCTTTGACCATGACAACTCTGCCGTCAGCTCTCCTTTCCTCCGAAACTGTCCCGGGCACGGCCAGCATGCCAAGGAAGACATGCCAGCTGCCTTACCAAAGCCGAGGTGGAAACCACGCTCCTTTCCTACATGAGGCTGTACAAACGTCAGCACAGGGAAAGCAGAGGGGATGGCGAGGCAAGCCAAGGCAGAAGGGTGTCTTCTGCGGAGAAAGTAAAGTGACCAAGGGTACCCGAACCGGGAGAACACACCGGGGCTTAACAACTCCGCCAGAACGAGAGGCACAGCGAGAGCAGCAGGAGCCAGATGGCAGAGGAGAGGCTGGGAGGAGGAGGAGACGGGAGGTGGAAGGCGAGACCAGGCTGAAACAACTATGTTACCAGGACAGGGCTGGCACCGAGCACACCGAAACGCGGCAGAGGAAGGCGCTCTCCCGAGCGGCCAGCCCCACACGGCCGAGCGCGATCCCACAGCCTCGCACAAAGTTTGTCCGGCGTGCGGCTGTGGGCTCCACACCCGGTTCCACAGCGCCGGTTCAGCCCCGGCCGGCGGGGCAGCCTCCGAGGGAGGGCCCGCCGCCCTCCCGCCCCATCGCCCCGCCGTGCCCCTGTGCTACTCACATCGTCCCACTTGACGAATTTGACGCCTTTCTTGAGGGTTTCGGAGACGCAGACGGGCTTGAGCTGCAGGGCGTGCACGCCTGGCTGTGCCCCGGCCATCTGCACCGCATGGACGCGCTGGCTGTGCCCCGGCGCGGAGGAGCCGCGGCAAGCGGCGCTGCAGGAGGGACGCCGGAAACCCGGCGGAGAGGCCGGCACAGGCGCCGGGAGCGGGCAGGGAGGCGGCTGCCCGGGCGGCGAGGGCGAGACGCTTCACTGGCGCTGGCCCAAGGAGCTGGCGCGGCAGCGGCCGGGGCGAGCCATGCGGCGGCACATCCTCTATATACCGCCGGCCCGCCCGCTCCTCTCACACACACGCACGCACGCAGGGCACGGAGCCGCGGCGCTGCCCGCTCCGCCCCCTCGCCCCCTCCTCCCGCCCCGCCGCTCCTCCTCCCGCCCCGCCAGGCTCGGCCCCCGAGGCTCCCCGCGCCCAGGGCAGCGCCGGCGGCGCCGCGGCGCCACCTCCCGGCACCGGCACCGACCGGAGCGGCACCGGCAGGGACACGGCACCGGCCGGAGCGGCACCGGCAGGGACACGGCACCGGCCGGAGCGGCACCGGCAGGGACACGGCAGGGAAACGGCTCCGACCGGGAGCGGGACAGCACGCGTGAGGCTCCGGCACCGCTCCGCCATGCCCAGCACGGCAGCCAGGGTGAGCGTCCCTGCGACCCGTCCCACCGAGAGATGCCACCCACGGTGACATTCAGCGCTCCTGGCCGCGTTAGAAGGGACCTGTGGAGATCACCCAGCCCAGCATCCCCTCCAAGGCAGGGGCACCTGGGGCAGGTGACACAGGAACGTGTCCAGGTGGGTTTGGGATGTCTCCAGAGAGACCCCACAGCTCCTCTGGGCAGCTGTTCCAGTGCCCCACCACCATCAACGTAGAACTTCTCCCTCCTGTTGAGTGAAACTTCTTGGCTTTTAGTTTTGACAGAACTGGTTACTTCAGTTATGGCAAAAGCAAGGGACAGCGCTGAGCCCGCGCAGCGATGCCAAAAGAGGAACAACTTTTAATTGAAAGAGTGGCACAAACAATTCCCAAAGCTGCGTGCTTTCAATACACAGAAACTGCTTTACCACAGCTTTTTGATCTCGTAAGATGAAGAGGCTTCCTCAGAACAAAGGAATGTGACCTTAATTCAGTTTTAGGTGTACTCAGCTCAGAAGACAAAGATGGAAAAACATCCTCTCACCCAGCAAAATTCTGAATCCAGAGGTCTTAAGGAAAATGTTTTTGAAGAACAAAACACTCCACCAATGACATGTGTTAGAGCCCCTGTGCAATCATAAAGCATCAGATGACACAGCACATGAGATTTCTAATTTCTCTGTAGGGGTTTCCAACTGACCCTTGGGATTTAGGGGCAGCAGGCCAAACTTTTGCTATAGACAAAGCAAATTGCACAGAAAAAAAATACATTCAAAGACATTTAGTTTGGAGGAATGATATTTCAAGAGTACTAAGTATTTTTTTCTTCAGTCTGTGTGGAGATATTAGTTCTGGTTTTTTAATTAAAAAGCTACAAAACTGGCATATTGAACTGCTGATTTGCTCTTGCAATAAAGAGTTGCTAAAGCTTTTCCTCTGGGCCTTGTCCAGATTCTTCCCCTTCAGTGAATGGCTTTTGATTGCCTTTAGTGGGAGGTCAATCTGCTCCTTGACCATAGCCCGTGCAGGCAGCAGACACATTTCAAGGCCAATTGACCCACTGGATCTATTTTTTGTTCTTATTAACCTTCCCTGCAAACGTGGGTGTCGCAGCAGTCAGGATGAGAGCCTGCTCTCTCCTGCTGGGCTGTAATTCCCAGCCATTTGCCATGACTTAAAGCAGCAAGAACCAATTCTGCCTTTGGCTGCACTGACGGATGGGGTTGCTCCATGATGGGGGAAAAGGGAGAGATTTTCAGGGCCATTTTCACAACAGCCTTTTCATCTCATTTCATACAGCATACATAAGAATGAAAGTGCTAAAATCCCCAGAAAATAAGAGCAGAGAGTACTGGTGCTACAGTACTTGCTCATGATCCTTAAAGCCCTTGCATTCCCAGCAGTCTACCGAAATCAGATCTTGGGAAGATGGAAACCTGCCAGGGATGGTGGCACTTCTGTGGCACTTGTCTCAACAAACCAACAAATCCACTTTCACTTGGCCTGGACTCACAGTCTTTGTCAGGGAAAAGCAAATCACAATTTATACCTCAGGATTTATGATGAAGAGGCCAGAGGCTCCCAGCAACCATTGATCTGAAGATGGAAGAAATGGGGCTGTGGCTTAGGATAGGCTGTGCTACTGGTGCCTGTCATTACAGAGATGGACTTTTGTCTGGAGCAACTCTGTGGCTTTTCAGACTTGAGTATTTTAATCTGATAGTATTTGAAGAGAAAACACCTTTCATAGGGCAGGTATCTAAGGAATTTTCCATCCAAAGGAAGAAGCAGCACAAAAGGAAATGGCATTATGCCTGGGCCTTTTAAATAACAGCTCTGGAAAGCACTTATGATTCAGCCTGTGCTGAAATCCTGGGCTCTGTGAAGTCAGTGGGAATTTCAGTTTCAACCCAGATAGCTGGCTCATGTGTTACTGCCACTGCTTCACTGGCATCTGCTGCAGCAAGGAGCACATCTCTTGGTGCCTAGCACGTACTGCAAACACAAATTCAGAGCCTGTCTCAACCGAGTTCCTTTTCCACAAAGCTTGGGATCAGCGACCTGGAGATCAGCTCCAGTCAGCAGGATTGTTACACCCAGAAAGAGTACAATCCTGAAATGATTGGACCAAGCCTCACTAAAGAAGAGCCAGGCACTTCCTCCAAAGCCTCAGTTAAACATCTAAATGCTTATCTTCTATTCCTTCTTCACTCAGCCCCTTCCAGTTCCAAGAGTGAAGGAAATATGTGGTGTTAGAAAAAACCCACTCAGAAATAGGTTTATTCAAGTGGTTATTCCAAATCATACAAATCAGGTGTGATACCTGCTGCTCTCATGTTGCTGCAAGAACTATTTCAGGATACTTTAATTTCTCTAGATGCAAAAATCCCAGCCTAGACAGTCAAGGGATTGCCTTGCATAGATGAGTTGTTAGAATGCAATATACCCATAAAGCATTAATTTTTATGTAAGGGGCTTAGGTACCAATATTTCATTTCCAGGGGAATAACTGAATACACAATGTTTTAGATACACATCTGGATGTGTGTGTAAACAAATCAGGAAAGGAGCAATAACTGATTTAAATAACAGATGGCTTTGACCAAAGTCAGGTCAAATGAAGATGTGGCAAGAGCTACACAGAGACTCTGAAGGGATATGAGAAATGCACTAAAACCTAAATTTACTGTTTTAAATTTGGCTTCAGATAAATAGATATCAAATCTATTTCACATGCTATCCTGCATTTATTGGTGTAATTCTAGATTTGAAGAGAAGCAGGGGGCTCAGCCTTGCAAATGCTTCACTGCAATGGTGCACTGAGCACACTAAGAGTTAAACATAAGTGTTTGCAGGATTTGGGATTAAAGCTACACTTCTGGTGAAGCTGAGTTGATCATCCTAACTGCATTTTAAATTGGGTCAAATTATACTCTAATTATCAGTGGGAGCAGGATCATTAAGCTCTATGGAGCAACTGTGGAAAAGGAATACAGAAAATATAGTTAAACATAAGTGTTTGCAGGATTTGGGATTAAAGCTACACTTCTGGTGAAGCTGAGTTGATCATCCTAACTGCATTTTAAATTGGGTCAAATTATACTCTAATTATCAGTGGGAGCAGGATCATTAAGCTCTATGGAACTGTGGAAAAGGAATACAGAAAATGCGACCCTCTCTCTGATGGATAAAAATCTACTTCACATCATGCACACAGCAGAGCTCACACCTGACCAACGAGTGCCACAAGGTGTGGTGGAGCTGCCTTGTGTGCCAAGAAATGCCACCTTCAAGTGCAAAGTCACTTATTTACTGACAGAGCTCATCTGCTAATTCTCCTGTAAGCTGATGGCCAGAGGCCACTGGAACGTGTTGGTGTTTGATCTGCTCCCTTCACAAGATATCAGGAGGGAGCCTGATAACTTTGGTGGCACAGCCACTCAATCAGGTGACTCTTGAAGAGTGCGTGTAAAATTCTGGCACACAAACCACCACCATAGCAACAAAGACAGCCTGGCAACAGCAGCTGCTACACGGAAATTGGAAGGGGAGGGGAATCTTGAACAAGAGTCCATTTCCTGTTGAAATCATCTTAATTTTTCCCTCGCATCAGAATCACAAATGTCTTTATAATACTGGGAGAATAAAGATTAATGCACAGTGATTCAGATCATTTACACAAAGACACTGTGTCAGAGTGGCTGGGTCACTGCTGCACTCACAGGGACCCTATTTTATTTTGGATGGATTCTGACCTGAGGCACAGCTGGCACCTGTGGAACTCCATGTCACCAGGAACAGTCCACAATGCCCAGAAAACACCCTGTGTGAAAAAGAATGAGCCCTGGATGGTTTGGACAGAGGATGCTGCTAGCAGAATGCCTCACCCCCAAGACCTCTCACCCTGCTCTTTCACTGGGAATGGCCCTGGTTTGAGAGACCCTTCCCTGCTGCTGCTCCCTGCCATGGGCCCCTCTCCATGTCCCCCAGGGAGCCCTGACACTGCCTGCTACTTAACCTCTGCTAAAAAACCCCAAACTATTTCCAGAAGAACCCAAAATTGCTAATCTTGCAAGAGCTAAAATGGCATGTTAAAAAAAACTCAGCTGATGCATTCCCTAGGAAGTGTTAATTCACCTTTTAGGGACTGGAATCTGTTCCTGCTTCCCTGTTCAGTTTACAGCACAATACATCTTTTTTTACAGATTATTAAAACCAGTCCATAAAACATACAACACATTTAAGAACATTGACATTAATGATGAAAGATTTCATGGCCCACCAGGTTTGTTATATCACAGGTGGGGTAAGCTGCCACTGACTTCAAAGCTGTGCATTTGTTTTATCCCACTAACATATGCACCTTTGCCTTTTTTTGCTCTTAACTTCTGTCCCAGCTGCACAGACAGATTAGAGCCCTCTCAAAAGCAGGCTCTCTCACCTGCTTTGGTTTACATCCAAGCTGAGCTGCGAGGTGAACTAAAAGACAAAAATATCAAATGGGCTGCAAAGCAGAAATTGCCTTGAAAATCCGCAGCCCTTTTGTAGAGCAGAAATGATGTGCTGTGAATGAGGTGGCTGCTGCATGAATGGGACCTCTGTGCTTCATGCAAGGAGAAGAATGCTGGTTTGTGCTTTTCTTGCAGTGTCTGAAAATCACAGAAGTCTCATGGTATCTTTGAGGCACAAAGATGCTTCTATATTACATATATGCCCAGCGTGCACATAATGAGTCAGCATACGCTCTCTCTGGACTCCCTTCTGTAATTCCCACAAAGCTTTTGCATGTATTGCTGTGACAGAGCAATATTCAGCTAACAGCTCCCAGCTGTATTTCCCATTACCATGGTGGAGTCCTGCCCCATGGGAGCCACTTCATTTCAGCCTAGCTTACAAATTTGGTACAGTTAAAATATATATATTAAAGCTGGTGGCAGGATGGTTTGTCTTTAGAAAGATGGGAGATTATGAGTCTGAAAAAGTGCTCACAGATCTGGCCCAATCCTCATTCCTTAAACTCAAATGAATTCATCTTTCAGGTCCTTCTAGATGGCTTTTATCCTTTTCATTCCTAAAGGCAAAGAGCTCAGCACACACATACCCTGGATTCTGGAGATCACCTGGGCTTGGGTTAAGTACCCTAAAAATTAAGGGTCTGTATGCCAGCAGGAGTATTTCATTTCCATTAAACATTTAGAGAAAAAAGTTCACAACTCATTCAGATACTAAAAAGTTCAGGAGAAATCCCAAGATTAATTTTTTGCATGGGAAACTTGACATGTTTTCACAATCAGGTGACTCTTGAAGAGTGCGTGTAAAATTCTGGCACACAAACCACCACCATAGCAACAAAGACAGCCTGGCAACAGCAGCTGCTACACGGAAATTGGAAGGGGAGGGGAATCTTGAACAAGAGTCCATTTCCTGTTGAAATCATCTTAATTTTTCCCTCGCATCAGAATCACAAATGTCTTTATAATACTGGGAGAATAAAGATTCATGCACAGTGATTGAGATCATTTACACAAAGACACTGTGTCAGAGTGGCTGGGTCACTGCTGCACTCACAGGGACCCTATTTTATTTTGGATGGATTCTGACCTGAGGCACAGCTGGCACCTGTGGAACTCCATGTCACCAGGAACAGTCCACAATGCCCAGAAAACACCCTGTGTGAAAAAGAATGAGCCCTGGATGGTTTGGACAGAGGATGCTGCTAGCAGGATGCCTCACCCCCTGAGACCTCTCACCCTGCTCTTTCACTGGGAATGGCCCTGGTTTGAGAGACCCTTCCCTGCTGCTGCTCCCTGCCATGGGCCCCTCTCCATGTCCCCCAGGGAGCCCTGACACTGCCTGCTACTTAACCTCTGCTAAAAAACCCCAAACTATTTCCAGAAGAACCCAAAATTGCTAATCTTGCAAGAGCTAAAATGGCATGTTAAAAAAAACTCAGCTGATGCATTCCCTAGGAAGTGTTAATTCACCTTTTAGGGACTGGAATCTGTTCCTGCTTCCCTGTTCAGTTTACAGCATAATACATCTTTTTTTACAGATTATTAAAACCAGTCCATAAAACATACAACACATTTAAGAACATTGACATTAATGATGAAAGATTTCATGGCCCACCAGGTTTGTTATATCACAGGTGGGGTAAGCTGCCACTGACTTCAAAGCTGTGCATTTGTTTTATCCCACTAACATATGCACCTTTGCCTTTTTTTGCTCTTAACTTCTGTCCCAGCTGCACAGGCAGATTAGAGCCCTCTCAAAAGCAGGCTCTCTCACCTGCTTTAGTTTACATCCAAGCTGAGCTGCGAGGTGAACTAAAAGACAAAAATATCAAATGGGCTGCAAAGCAGAAATTGCCTTGAAAATCCGCAGCCCTTTTGTAGAGCAGAAATGATGTGCTGTGAATGAGGTGGCTGCTGCATGAATGGGACCTCTGTGCTTCATGCAAGGAGAAGAATGCTGGTTTGTGCTTTTCTTGCAGTGTCTGAAAATCACAGAAGTCTCATGGTATCTTTGAGGCACAAAGATGCTTCTATATTACATATATGCCCAGCGTGCACATAATGAGTCAGCATACGCTCTCTCTGGACTCCCTTCTGTAATTCCCACAAAGCTTTTGCATGTATTGCTGTGACAGAGCAATATTCAGCTAACAGCTCCCAGCTGTATTTCCCATTACCATGGTGGAGTCCTGCCCCATGGGAGCCACTTCATTTCAGCCTAGCTTACAAATTTGGTACAGTTAAAATATATATATTAAAGCTGGTGGCAGGATGGTTTGTCTTTAGAAAGATGGGAGATTATGAGTCTGAAAAAGTGCTCACAGATCTGGCCCAATCCTCGTTCCTTAAACTCAAATGAATTCATCTTTCAGGTCCTTCTAGATGGCTTTTATCCTTTTCATTCCTAAAGGCAAAGAGCTCAGCACACACATACCCTGGATTCTGGAGATCACCTGGGCTTGGGTTAAGTACCCTAAAAATTAAGGGTCTGTATGCCAGCAGGAGTATTTCATTTCCATTAAACATTTAGAGAAAAAAGTTCACAACTCATTCAGATACTAAAAAGTTCAGCAGAAATCCTATGATTAATTTTTTGCATGGGAAACTTGACATGTTTTCAAATTTTAGATTTCCCAGTTGCTGTTTTATCTCATGATACTCCTAAATTAATACAAAAATATTTTGATGGCATACCTTCTCTTGAAGCAGGCCACTTGAAACTTTATGCCTTTCCCACTAAAACTTCTCTAGGCTCACTTCAGAAATGTTCTTATAATACCTCTCGTGAATCATCAGACTTTCATTACAATTCTGGCTATTTTACAGAACCTGCAGTCGTAAAGGGTGCAATTCCACAACTGACAAAACATTAGTCAGAAAGCAATAGGACACCATTTACGTAGCTGAAAACACTTGCTTTCAGCTATATTTCTAAAACTTGGAGCAATTTTTTTGTGATGTAGGTCTTTAAGCCACATCTCCTGCAGTGAATTGAAAGTCTTAATGGCAAAAAAAAAAAACCAACCTCAATTTCCAGTTGCTTTTCAGAGAAGCTGAAAAGTTGTTAATATTGCTAATCTGAATAAAGGTCTGGTCAGTAATAACACAAGTAAAGGAAGAAAGGACTCAGCCTCCTGCAGCCTGTGAGCTGTCCCAGCCCAACTTTAGTGTCTAACTAAGCACAACAGTGTCCCTCATGATCACAAAGATGAATAAACTGAAATCTGTTATGGCCTATCCAAACTCTGATGCTCTTATTAATATCCACAATAAGCATTTTCCAATGTGTAGTGCATTTTCTTAAAAATAGAGCACCCTCCACCAGGAATGAAGGGTTTTCTAGGATTTCAGGTGGGAGCTACACAGCCTGAAACGCAGGTTCAGGAATGGCTCTGCTGATGGTCTGTCACTGTGTGGCAAGGAAAAGCACTCACTACAGCTCTTGGCTGTCTGGGAGGCAATCTGCTCTAACAGGATGCCTGCTGAGCAATCAGAAACATCATTTACCAACCAGGAGACATCGAGACACTGTCAGGGAAAGGGAGGATGTTCAACAGGGGAGAAAAATGCCTTTTGTAAGGCCACATCTTGATGTTTGTCAGCAAAACACAGCCAGGAGGAGAGAGAAACAGCCACTGTCTCTATTCCACAGCACTGCAAGATCACCACCAAAGTGCTGGTTGCCTTACTCACATTTTTTATCAGATATTCAGCCCCACAATACCCAAAAGTCCTCTTGTTCCAGGAAAAGGGAGAAAAGGACTAATAAGTTAAACTGAAAGCCCCAGCCATACTTTGGTTGAAGTCATTCCATGAGCTTTGGTGCAAGTTCAAAAAGGCACTCTGAAAGCAAATAAATTATCTTGCAATTATCTTTTTTCTGAGATTATGCAACAGTTTTGATGAAACAGCTCGTGATGAATTCAAGTTTCAACATTCATTTTCCCAGTAGTCTTGTAAACACATAAAAGGTCAAGACATAATTTCAAACAAGGAAGAGCAATTATTGTAAGGAAACCTTATGTTTCAGAGCAGCCAGCAGCTAAAGAACTTGGAGCAAAACAAAGCTGAGTGAATGTCACAGGCTATAATAAAAAACACCTCTTGACTTCTCCACACAATGAGATTTGCAGCAGTCATAAGGAATGCTTGGCACAGGTGCTCATTTGAATTAACATTCCCCCACCAGTGTTGCCACTGTGAAATCTCAGATCATCTACCAGCAGATTGTCTTCTTATAAAACTTATCTGAATGTAGGTGCCAATTAAAGAAAGTATATTTTTATTTATTTCAGAAAAGACAGAACAATAGAAGTTCTCTTGAAATTTGCTTTACAGTCCCAAGAATGTTAAGGGATTTCTACACCAGGGATTCAAGCAGGAGTGCAGCCTCCTTTTGCACACACACATTTTTAGCAGTTTGGAGTGTTTGTTGCAGTCTCAGTGACACAAAGGAAGTGTGCTCAGAGCAAGGATTATCACTGCCCCAAGAGACCATGATCTTACAAGAAGTCTTAGATAAGCTGAGACCCAAGTCCAGATTTCCAAGAAACCTAATCAAGTAGTGTTTCTCTGTTCTCCTTCATGCCTTACAACACTGATAAAACAAAACCAAAAAAAGATGTTTTAGATATGATACAATAGCAAGAATGAACAGAGCAGTGTAGGGAAAAGATCTTATGAGCAGCATTATATAAACACCAATCAAAGAGTAGTGCTCAATAAATACTGGTCTGTCAATAAAATTCTAGTCCTTGATGCCATCTCAAAGCTGGCACAAAGGAGCTATTATTGAAGAAGGATTTAAATTAAAGTACAGCTCTAGTTCAGAAATACACCTAAAATAGAAGGGAAACAGCAACGTGACTTCAGCTTGGCATTTCAAACAAAGTCACCACAAATGCAATAACGTGAGCTCATCACTGCAATGCCAGAGCAACACAGCCCTGCTTCAAAAATCCAAGTGCCTGATCACACACAGCACTGATCCTCCTTGGCACTTCACTGATTTCCATTCAGCTGTAGGTGCTGATTTCCTTTCAGGATCAGCTCAGGAAAGATGATTTTCACAGACAGAAATGGGACATAGGAGCTCAAAAGACCCTTAACATGGGCCTTTTGACATGCAAATTCATGACTGGATCCATTTTTTCAGGAGATGCAAAATGCTGCCATATGACTGCACTCACAAAGGCAGGCTCCCAGTCTGTGCAACAGCCATTCCAGAGCCCTCCTCTGCCACTGTTCATCCCTGAAAAGCTCCTTCTGCCTCACCTAAAAAATGGACATGGCTATTACCTGACCAGGATCTTGCAAGTACAATGAATATATAATTGTACCATGCAATATTGCTAAGAAATGCCAGCTTCGTTGTAGAAAAATATAAAAACACACCAAGTTTTGGCAGTGGAGACACAGGCATTGGTTTGGGACCAGTTTCCTTCCCTGGTGGCACACTGTTTCCCTCTAATCTTTTTGTGGAAATAGCCAGGCCCTTCATTTTCATAACAAAGTGAGAAGGTGAGGAACTCCATCCCCAGCTTCCATGCCCGCAGGATCAGCTTGTGGCCTTGTCTCTTCTGTGGGTGAGGTCTCTGCACCCAAGACACCCCTACTTAATTTTTCATCCCCTTCCTGCACTGGGGAAACCCATCTACACCTCAGCCCACGCCCCAGTACTTGGCCCAAGATCACTTCACTTGGTGCTACAAGTGGTTCAATACCGGATTGTTAACAGAGGGGAATAATTCCAGTTATGGTGGGAGCATGGAAAACGTTTGGAGCCACCTAGCAAATCCAAACCAAACTGCAAAGATCCAAGACTACAGAAATTGCCCAGAGCCCCAGGAGGATAATCCAGCAGTGCTCTAACATCCCATCACTCACCAGCAGGAAATGGCCAACATCCAACATGCCACTGGGTTGCCAACCTTCATTTCCTTCCTGAACTGCAATTATACTTTGGAATATATTGGATCTCCACAGGCTTCAGCTGGAAGAGCTATAAAATGCTCACATGGTGGGCAGATCACTGTTCTTCTACTGCACCAGCCTGAGCAGCTTCCTACTCACAGCTCCTGCTCAGATTTGGTCTCTGGGAGGGTGGGCACTAATCTGAGGAGCTTTAGGAAACACTGGTCTGCAGGCACTGAGTGGCCTGGGCAGCAGAGGTTCAGTGTGACCCATGGCTTGTTTCTGGCAAGGCAGTGGATTCTGTGCTCTCAGCTACTCTTGGCTGTTTGAGTCATAAAAATCAGAAAGGGCCTTGAAGACCATCTAGTACCACCAAAGCTAAAAATGTAATTATCTGACAAATACAGTTTATTCCTCCATTTAAAAAAGGCATTTCTAATAAAACTAGGCACTGCTGGTGGCTGAACATTTTTTTTTTTTAATCTGCTGTTCTCAGGCACACATCTTTTGCAAGAATTAACCTTTTGGGATAGTATTTTCTCAGCATACTGTATTGTTAGGTATTCAACAAGAACATTGGGTATGGACTTTTCTGAGGTAGGAGGAAAGGAATTGGTAGGCTTTTTCCCCTTTATGTGAATAAAACAATGTTACATGTATGTAATCTATGCACGTACACATTCCTAGTTATATTTAACTAGGAATAGAGTTATATTTAATTAGGAATGTTGTTTGCAGCACAGCATACAAGTATTCCACCTAGACATCTCACTGAACTTTTTCTTCATTTTCTAAACCAAGCTATTTGCAACATTATCCCCTTCCAAGAGAAGGAACACTTATTTTCCTCACTGCAACACTTAAATCCTCAAGCCCAATTACAGCTGCTTTTGCCAACCTCTTAAAACTCATTTCTGCCATTAAAGAGCCAGCCAGCCAGCCTGCAGCACACACCAGGAGGTAAATCAGAGCTGAGAGCAGCTCATGAGGCTGTCAGTGCAGGAAACCACCAGCCACCACCTCCCAGATGGAACAAAACCCATCAGTTCATCTCCTCCCTCCTGGCTGTCAGGAAGCAGCAATTGACCCTTGGCCATGGCCTTCTCTTCCCTGTGACCTGCACCTTGCCAGGCTCCTCTCCAGACCACCAGGAGGTCATGTTTTCATCTCAGCAATCTTGCATTGGCAAAGTTGTGCCTGCATTCCCAAATAAAGGTGTTCCTGTCTCACCAATCAAGGCAAAGTCTGAGGGAGAGGCTGCCTGTTGAGATAGCAGGGAGATGTATTTGGAGTTACTTGACAGAAGACCATCTAGTACCACCAAAGCTAAAAGTGTAATTATCTGACAAATACAGTTTATTCCTCCATTTAAAAAAGGCATTTCTAATAAAACTAGGCACTGCTGGTGGCTGAACATTTTTTTTTTTTAATCTGCTGTTCTCAGGCACACATCTTTTGCAAGAATTAACCTTTTGGGATAGTATTTTCTCAGCATATTGTATTGTTAGGTATTCAACAAGAACATTGGGTATGGAATTTTCTGAGGTAGGAGGAAAGGAATTGGTAGGCCTTTTCCCCTTTATGTGAACAAACAGTGTTACATGTATGTAATCTATGCATGTACGCATTCCTAGTTATATTTAACTAGGAATAGTGTATGGACTTTTCTGAGGTAGGAGGAAAGGAATTGGTAGGCTTTTTCCCCTTTATGTGAATAAAACAATGTTACATGTATGTAATCTATGCACGTACACATTCCTAGTTATATTTAACTAGGAATAGAGTTATATTTAATTAGGAATGTTGTTTGCAGCACAGCATACAAGTATTCCACCTAGACATCTCACTGAACTTTCTTCATTTTCTAAACCAAGCTATTTGCAACATTATCCCCTTCCAAGGGAAGGAACACTTATTTTCCTCACTGCAACACTTAAATCCTCAAGCCCAATTACAGCTGCTTTTGCCAACCTCTTAAAACTCATTTCTGCCATTAAAGAGCCAGCCAGCCAGCCTGCAGCACACACCAGGAGGTAAATCAGAGCTGAGAGCAGCTCATGAGGCTGTCAGTGCAGGAAACCACCAGCCACCACCTCCCAGATGGAACAAAACCCATCAGTTCTTCATCTCCTCCCTCCTGGCTGTCAGGAAGCAGCAATTGACCCTCGGCCATGGCCTTCTCTTCCCTGTGACCTGCACCTTGCCAGGCTCCTCTCCAAGCCACCAGGAGGTCATGTTTTCATCTCAGCAATCTTGCATTGGCAAAGTTGTGCCTGCATTCCCAAATAAAGGTGTTCCTGTCTCACCAATCAAGGCAAAGTCTGAGGGAGAGGCTGCCTGTTGAGATAACAGGGAGATGTATTTGGAGTTACTTGACATGCTGGCAAAAGTGCAGGATTCATGCTTGGGTAGCACCCACCACATGGAACAGCTATTTGAATTTGGCCCTGTTTCTAACTGTTTAGCTTCAAGAGGCTTTTCTGCTTAACTTTTTTCCTTACAACACCTCGTAGCTTAGAAAACAGACAGGACTTCATTTTTGCTTGAATATATAAAGCTGCAATGAAGAGTCTTAACCCCAGTGAAAGACAACATCCTTTCTAAGAGACAGACAGCCACAGCCCTCCTCTAATGGCAGCATTTCTCTGTCTGAGAAAAGGCTATTAGGAAGATACTGCCTTGCAGTGCTATAAAAATGAGTTAAAAGCCATCTTGCTGCTAGGTATTTTATATCTACAGCTACTCAGAAAAAAACCTGTCATCTCAAATTCGAGAGGGGGAAATGTACAACACATCTTCAAAGGTGGAAAATGAAAAAGGCAAGGTTGCTTATGCATAATATATAATATCACCAACAGGTTTCACTCTATGAAAATACTGTTTAATATTTAAAGGGCTATTATGTGTCCCCTAATGCCAAATGATGCAAGGTCAGCTGTGCATGAAAAATAATGACATTATCAAAGGGAACTGCATCAGGTGAAATTATTGTGGAAATAATGGAGTTGCTGTCCTTATGTCTGTGGACGTGTTTTCTTTCTAACACCCTGATCTTAGGTGTTTGGTTGTTGGCAATAAACACAGACCTTCCTGTGCCTTTCCTGAAGGCAGCCTTTCAGAAGGGGGTGTTACATGCATAGAGGCTGTGCTCTGTGGATTTGTTCTGCTGCAGTATTTATTCCCTGAAGGCTCCCAAGGGCTAACGAGGTTTGACACAGGGGCAAAACAGGGCTGCTTTGTCTGTGCCATGGCATACAAATGGATTTCCCCAGACACACTAAGATCACAAATGCAAGATAACAATTTCATTTCCCACAGCATTACTGCTCATTCTTGATTAGCTCTGCTTCCTTTACCTGGATCACACATTTGAGTCAAAAAATCTGTTTCATATTTCAGGTAAGCAGCTTTGTGGGTAAAACCTGGCTGTCTGCAAAACACACTCAAATTGCCCTTCCATTTGTAATTTAAAAGCCAACCATTCTGACACAGCTAAATCCCACATGGAACAAAGAGAAGGAACCAAAGTGCATGTGGAATGCTGCCAGAAGCTCTAAAGGAAACTGTAGTATCTGCCCATCCTCACATGCCCACCATCACAGCAGTGAGCAAGAGAAAACTTTATGTTGTTCTGTACCAGTTTAACCCACCACAGCACACAGAAACTGCTTGGATGCCCACAGGTGAAGACGAGGCTGAATTTGGAAGCTCTGCCCCACAGGCCCTCTAAACCATTCTGGCTGGCTGTGCCCAAACAGCTCTGGTGCACTCCTAAAAACATATCCAGGTGACACTGCTGCATCAAACCCCAAGAGCCCAGTGTCAGATGTGCCTCCTTTCACAACACAGTCAAATACACTGTCCAAGGCAGGGGAGTACTCACCCAGTGGAGACAATTCAGGCTTGCTAGTAACTGTGAAATAGCCCAGCAATAAAGGATTATAGTGCTCTTCAAGCCCTCATGCAATAAAACACCCCATTATTTGTCTAAATTCAGGAGTCTGCTTGTTATAAACGTAACTGCCACAGTTTGTGATCCATTAGTGAACTATTTTATATAAACCACTGTAATAGCTTTGTGATTTACACTCACTATTTAATACTCTTTCCATCAGCAGCATTTTGGCAGTGATTCTTGTTGCAAGTGTTCAGTGGAGAATAATTTCCTTGCAGTCGGTAATTGCCACCTCTCAAACAATTTCAGCCTTTTAGTATCGATTTTATGAGAACTTTATGAGGAGTCACATATGAATATTCATCAGGTATTGTATTACACATATAACTTGTCCAGCACAATAGAGAAGTTTAAAAGAAAAAGACCCTTCCTAATTACAGTATACTCCTAAAGTATGAAAGAAATTATTACTGGGGTATTTCAGAAATAAGGCTCCTAGCACTGGCACCTGCATTCCAGTCAAGCTTATTCTCAAATCAAAGTCTTTGTAGGGTGATTATTTTTAGGTTGGACTTGCAACACCTTTGCTTTACTCCAGGTTCAGCCCTGGTTCTTTTCATAAATCACTTCCACCTGAAAGCTTCCTTAAGGACAATGCAGTCAGAAGCTGATGTAAATGTGGATAACTTGTCAGTCAACAGGCACGTTTGCAGCAGACAAACCTTGCACAGGAGAAGTGTGAAGTGAGAAAGAAAAGAGGGACAAGCAGAGCTGTTTTCATGAACAAAACACATTTCCCAGCTGTTTAATCAGGATGCACCCCAAGTGCTTCACATGACAAACACCTGGCACTTGTATTTTGTAAGGTACAAAAAGCAGTGTTTGCAGAGACAGAAGCTGTGCAAAAGGAGCTCCTTCAGGACAGCAGCTTCCACAATGTGCAGGACTGGGAGATGGTGAGAACAAATAGTAAAGTATGTCTAGGAAATGCCTGCACCTGCAGCCTTCAGAATTTGATAGAGAGGAGAGCAATCAGTGAGAGGATGAGCATTTCCCACGAGTCTTCCTCCTGTAATATATCAGATCTTTCACCATTAATTGGCCACTTAGGAGTAAGCCAAGATTCAACCAAGTGATAGGAACTGGTACAAAGCAGCACTAAAGGAGAATCTTCATTGGCTGCAAGGGGAAACAGTGACAGAGGACGAGGAAAGGCAAGTTCTAGCCCATCTTTTACTGGTTTATTACATTTAGAAGAACACACACTGAAAGGTATATAATCATTGAAGGGACAATTTCTGTGATAACCTAAACCTATGAACTTACATTAGCAGATAATTTTATCTATATTGATGAACATCCTAGTTTAGAACATTTGCTAGCTGATACTGCTTTTTGTCATCTTTGTGACATCCTTTCAAAAATGCAGGATACATCTCCCAAGGATCCATGCTCCTATGGAATACTGAGACACCAGTCAGTGGCTAATCCATAGAAGATGCCATTCCTGTTTAACTCATTTATCAGAATGATATGGCCAACTGGCAAAGAAATGTGAGTCTGATTACAGATATTCCTGTTCCACTATCAAGGTTACAGTTTCATTCCCTACTTTACTTGTTTATGCTTACATGAATAAGCAATGTATTCTAATATACCACTGATTTAACCTCTCCTCCTCAAGCAAATAATTTTAATACATAATTACAAGTAAACATTTAATGTTTGCTTAGAGTATAAACAGTTTAAATACCCAGTTAAAATGCTGAATTTTTTTATATTAGATATTTATGAATTTATTTCTACAAAAATTTCTGAATTTTTATTTCTACAAAAAGTAGAAATTTGATTTCGTAACCCATTTGTATGCTGTTTGAAGAGACCATTGTCCTCTAGAATTTGTTCACCTGGCATGGTTTAAATAAGCACAAAGCCTGCTGTAATCACTGTAAAACAGCTCAAAGTCATGATCTGCCTGTGTGTAGCTAAGTGGGATTAAGTAAGCACTGATCTGTATCAGCACATGCCCTGTGCTGGTGATTTGACCAAGACTTTCCCAAGACCTCTGACACTCAGTTCAGGATCCCCTAGAAGGGTCCATGTCTTCACAAACACTCAGTGCCAAAATATCCACAGGAAAACACAGCCAGGTATTTAACTGCATTGACTGCATGGAGAAATTTAGCTCCGCTTTGCACACTGAGCTTCTCTTGGCAATTGAGCTAAATAAACTACTCAACATCTGATTTACCATCCTACCCACCTCAAACATGAGAACAAGCAGCTATAATTCAACCTAAATTTGCTTTAAAACACTGAGTTCTAGAATCTTTCTCCCGATTTCCACATTCCACTGGCTGTGTTCTCACTGTGGTACGCCAGAACATCACAAAGCAGGATTTGAACACATCCCAGGATGCAAGAACCCCACAGGGGATCACACCCTGAACTGAGTGCCCTGCCCTGCCAGAAGCTGCTCCTGGTGCCCACCACAGAGGATGCTCAGCCAGGGACAGGTGACACGGCCTTGATGCCACAGGAAAGCTGCTGGCAGGGCCAGATCCAGTTCTGGTCTCTTCTGCACTGCTTCAAGTTTTTTATGCCTTTTTCTGCCTCGCTTCCAGCAGAGCAGTTTGGGACCAGTGTGCTCTGAGCCCTTTTGGGGAGCCCAGCCACACAAACACCAAAGGAGCTGCTCCTGCCTTGGCAGTGGAGCAGCCAGGCTCTTTGCCACGGGCAGGCTGAGCCAGAACACCTCATTCCTGCAGCTTTTTGTGACACTGACTTTTGTAAACACTCCTGAATTGGTTGAGGTGAGTTACATTGCAGGATATTATGATTGGTTACTCTAATTTGTATTTTCTTTAAAAAAGCTGCAGACTTCCCAGTGACCTGTACAGCTCAGCCTTCTTTGGACAGCTAAGTGCCACCATGCCAAATATCAGGTTTATTAAACCACAGAGTTCTGATGTTTCCTGCATCCATGTGGTGTTGCAATATCCAAGGATCTATTACAAGATAGCAGAAAGGGAGTTTTTCTCTCCTCTCTGCAGAATACCTAGTGACCATTTTGAGGTCCTTTTGCATGCAAAGCTGATCATCCAGGAATCTGTCTTCCCTTGCAGCCATGCTTCAGGTCTTTTCCCTCCTCCCACCTTCCTTTTATCTACTGCAGTGAGTGCAGGCCTTGTTCTCAGAGTGCTTGCTCCTCACACAAGTGCCTGGAAAGCAGGGGGAATGCTAAGTGCCATGTGAGATCATCTTGAATAGGATTGAGCCTGAAAGCTCTTCAGAAATTCAGATTTACCCTTGTAGCAAAAGAATATGAAATATGTCAGGCCCAGCTACTCTGACCACTCACTTATGCTAATGGACTTTGATAGGAACTTCTCTCATCAACAGTTTTTAATGCCTCTTCAGAGTGTTTCAGATTCTTAATAGGCCTAATAGTGTGGGGAACTGAAAGACAGCCAGATGAATTATGCTTTCACAGTAACATTACCCTGTCATTCTCTCATTGTTCCAACTTGAAATCAGCACCTCAGGTTAGAGTGACCTCAAATGCACATCAGAACCCGAGCCTTTTAGCTTTCATTACAACTGCCTTGATTCTGCCCATGCAATTTACTCTAAAATCTGATCTGCAAGAAACAGGAATCAGACTTGAATGGGAATAGGAGCAGCCATGCTGACTAGAACAAATAGCATTTAATGAAGAAAAGCCATTCACCCAATGTCCTCCCAGAGCAAAGCAGTGACTGTCTCAATCAAACACTGAAACAGATCCCAGTACAGTTGGTTTGTGTTGCCCCAGTTTTCCAAAGATACATTGACTTAAAAGCAAAATACAGACTGTGAAAGCCTTCTCTTTCCTCACACAACTTTACAGATGAAAAGAATCAGAGCAGTCACAAATGATACAACATTTACTAGCATTTACAAACAAGTAGAAACAGAAAGTGACAAAGAATCTAATCCCACTGGCAAATGCAATCCTACAGTGAAACCACACAAAGAGGAAAAAGACAAACTTTCACACCCATGCCAGTCCAGAGCCTACAGCAGGGCATTTTGGAGAAATGAGCTAAGCAAGAAGCTCCAGAGGGTTTTCAGAGAGGGCTGCTGGTGCTGAGCACAAGAAAAAAAAGCATCAAGGATCCTCATCTAAAGCTGCTCTTTCTCCCTTTGGTAGTACAGCACTACAAGTTTGTTCAGTAAATCCATAATTGCTATTTTCCCAGGAAAGAGAAGAGAAACTGGCTTGAGAAGAGTTGCATTCCAAGAGTCATAGGTAATTAGCAAACAGAAAACTGTCAGAAGACTTTGGCAAGCCCAGGCAATAATGACTCATAACAACAACTTTTTTAGCCAAGGAACTTTCTATACCTCTCTCATCTCTCTTACTTTGTGCAGCCTCCAACTTTCCACTGGCACATGCAGCTCATGGTTTCACGCGTTTGGAGTCCACAAGTCAATCAAAAAGGGGTAAATCTCTTAAAAACCAAACTCACTCTCCTGGCAGCATGGGTCCTTGCCAAGCAGGATGTTCTCAGTGCAAGATCTAATGACAGCATGCATCCATTTCAAGTTTACTTGCTCACCTCTAGCATCATATTAACATCCAGGGGGTCAAGCCCTCCAATACTGCAGAATATTCTTGGATTCAACTAACCCACTCCTTACTTTAGGAACTCCTTTTTGGAGATAAAGGAAAGCCTAGAGAATGGATCACATTACAAAAGGTAAACAGCTTGAGGTTAAATTCTGATTTTGGTATCAACTTTCAAAAAAACTGGCTTCTTGTAGCTATATTTCACACCTGCAGCAGTTGTACTCTGCAGACATGCAAGGGTTAATTGGTTATAATTCCCCTTGAACAATGTAAAACTGCCACGTAAGTGCTAAATGCCATAATCTTCTCCAATAATGAATTGGCATAATTCCTAGACTTGATTACAACTTGTCCAAAAACTATGCATAATGCATATCATACACAAAGGTCCATCATCCATTCTATATGGCCCTGAGCAGCCTGGAGAGCTGATATCACCCTGAGTAACCCTCTCAGTATTTTGCTCTCTCCAAAATGGCCCAGAATTAATAGATTGTAAAATATGTATCTTTGTTCTCCCCTACCTTTGCTTACCTTAGCATGGTAATAAAAGTTGTTTCTTTAATATATGAATTATGCATTATATCTGAGCATGAACTGTGAAAAGCTCACATGCAGCAAGACTAAATTGGGTTTCATTCAGCTTGGACAAAGCGCAAAAAGAGTTAATAATAGGAGTAATAATGCTGTTCAGATTATATAAATTCTGCTTCAATACTGTGTAGCAACTCACAGCTTGGGAACCTTACAGGAATTAACAAGTTACCACAAGATTGGGCATTATCCCCACACTCTCAAGGAGCAAAAAGCAAGGATGAAGTGAATTAAACTGCCCAGGATTAAATAGAGGGTCAGACTGAGTTAGACACACACTCAGCTCAATTTGCTGGTTACCAGTCACACCTCCAGCTCTTATCAAAAGGATTTCCTGTCTGATACAGCTATTGTTGTATCTTGTTATTTGTCAAGAATTAACATCCCCACAACGGTCACATGGAGAGACAGCTCTGAAGGAAGCAGCTATTAATATTTAAAATTCAGACAACTCAGTGGAAGAGCAGCAAACAAGACAAAACACACCCAGAATGAATCTGCAACAGGAACACAAATATTTGTGGGAAGAAGTCTCTAGCAGTAAGCTCCCTGGACTATCAAGGCCAATAAAAAAACTCTGGAAGAAAGGAAGCATAGCTTTGGAAGCTCTGCTTGTATTTCAATTACATGATAACACAAGAAAATCTGGTGCCTCAATCATGCACAGTAACTTGTGTTTGTGATTGCAGACAATAAGGGCTCTGGCTGCTGGGAGGGACTCTGTTTCTAAATTCAGACCATCAACATCTGTGGAGCCACATGGGAGCAATATTTCCTCTACCAACTTAAATTTCTCTTCTTGGGCAGCTATCACTGGCAGGAAACTTTGGGGGTAGATTTTCTTGATTTTGCCTCAGCTCTGGACTACTTCCCATGAGTTCTCTAGGACCCTCATTCACACCACTAGTGAAAAACAGCACAGAGCCACAGAAGGCTCCTGTTAAATTTTTTAGCCAATGAACTTTCTATACCTCTCTCATCTCTTACTTTGTGCAGCCTCCAACTTTCCACTGGCACATGCAGCTCATGGTTTCACATGTTTGTAGTGACTTTTTTTAAATAAAAGGCAGTGACAAATAGATCTCATGAATTCCAGGCATTCTGAGTGCTGGAAAGGAAGAGCAGGACACAGGAATCCTCCTCCCATCCTTACCTTCCACACCCCACACACACCTGCCCTTTGCTGTCCTGTCAGGAGAACTGGGCTGGAAAGGAACCCGAGCACCTCCTAAATTGCCCTGCTCCCCTCAGTTTGTATCTGTAGGTGAGAGCTGCTACATGCTCAGCCTCAGAGTGGCAGATTTTAAGAGCAGGAATTATTTAGGCTTATCTTCCTCAGGCTTTTTCTTCTTGCCAAATTTCAGCTGGGCTTGTGCTCCTTGCAGGGTGTCCTGGGTCTGCAGCAAACACCTCCCCAGCCTGACTGCTGTGCTCAGAGGGGAATGCTCATCCCACGTGTCACCCCAAGTGTCACCCCAGGTGCCAGCACAGACAGGAGCAGCACCTCTCCCAGCTGCTGCTGGCAAGGCACTGAGCTGGGCACTGCTGGTGCCACAAAGGCAATTAATCCTTCATGGCTATTTGCTCCTTGGCTTCTCTGAGGATTCCCAAAGTCAGGCAATGCCAGCTACACATCTCCTTTGATATGTGCCCCTTGTCAGCTATGAGAATGGCTTTGAGCCTCACTATTTTCAGGGAACACTATCAAATACTACTTTAATTTGCTTATAGCTTGCATCTCAGCTCAGATGAGAGCTAAGAGGAGCAGCTGAGTCACTCAGATTGCCCTGATCCCTGCACCAGAACTGTTTGTAAATCCCAGCTTAACAGGCATCTGGTGAAAACTTGGCAGACAACTTTGCCCAGTGGCAAAAAAAAAAATCTATTTATTCCTTGAAACATTGGCAGTCTCTAGACAGCTGACCAATGAATACTAAGCTGCTTTCCCCAAATATGCAATTTGTTGGCAGTCTCCAAAGGGTTAAGGGCTAGATTTAATTGCTAATAAAATTGAATAAAATATCCTCAAAGGAATTCATGGGAATTGTTTCAGGCTCCAAACTCAGCGAAACCAGTTTTTTAATTAAGCCATATTTAATAAATAACATCTAAAACAACTGTGCTGCTTTCTTAAGGCTTACTAAGGAAAAGCTGAGTCTCAAAATATTTTTTGCAGACTTGCTGACTGCAACATAGAGGAGTCTGGACAGTAGAATACAGCACTGATTTTAACAAGATCAACCTTGCTGTGATAGCTTTGATTTTACTTGAGTTCGGCCAGGTTTGCAGCCAACGAGAATATTTGACTATTTTCTAGCACTCTGAGCTGATCTCCTTTTTAATTAAGCCATATTTAATAAATAACATCTAAAACAACTGTGCTGCTTTCTTAAGGCTTACTAAGGAAAAGCTGAGTCTCAAAATATTTTTTGCAGACTTGCTGACTGCAACATAGAGGAGTCTGGACAGTAGGATACAGCACTGATTTTAACAAGAGCAACCATGCTATGAAAGGTTTGCAGCCAATGAGAATATCTGACTCTTTTCTAGCACTCTGAGCTGATCTCCATGCAGCAATGCAGGAGGCTCTTCCTTGCACACAGACTTTCTAATTGGTACATTTTCCAGTCCAGCAGACTCTGAGCTGATCTCCATGCAGCAATGCAGGAGGCTCTTCCTTACACACAGACTTTCTAATTGGTACATTTTCCAATCCAGCTTTGGAGCTGGATTTGGAGCTTTGGAGCTCCAAAGAGCTTTGGGAGAGGCTTTGGAGCACGTGGATGTGGGGCTGTGTTCTGTTTGTGCAGTGCCTGGCAGAGTGCAGCTCCAGTGCACAAACAGGGCCAGTGGGTATTGCAGCAACAAACCCTGGTGATTTACCTACATTTCACACGTCCTCGTGTCACAAAGCAGATGCTTCTCCTGCCACGTGCCAAGGGTTGCATGCACTATCCTCCTGACTCGGCGTGTGTGAGAGGCAGTGGAGACCTCACTGACAAACCATAAGGCACTTGTATTTAGAAAGCTGTGTACTTTGAGGTGTACTGCCTGAGAACAGGATTGTCAAACAGTTGTGTGGTCTGCAAACACTGAAGAGTCTTCATATGGTGGGAAGTGTGGCTAAAGTGCAGCCAGGCTCCAACTCCAGCCCATCCTCATCCTGTCTCCTGCTCACTGCCACTGCTGCCAGTGTCACCTGGGTCACAGCCAGCTGTGCCAGCTCCAGCCCATCCTCATCCTGTCCCCTGCTCACTGCCACTGCTGTCAGTGTCACCTGGGTCACAGCCAGCTGTGCCAGCTCCAAGCCATCTTCATCCTCTGCCCTGCTCACAGGCACTGCTGTCAGTGTCACCTGGGTCACCGCCAGCTGTGCCAGCTCCAGCCCATCCTCGCCCTGTCCCCTGCTCACAGGCACTGCTGTCAGCCATGAGGCACTGCCACTCTGAGCTCCCCTCCAGCCTCTCTGTCCCTGACAATCCCTGAAGGAAACAGGATTGTCATCCTGGAAGCCAACGTGCTGCCCAGGCCACGTGAGCTATCAACTGGGCAGCTAATTAATGCATTTAGCTGCACTAATGAACCAAGCAGCTCATTAGTGCAACGACAGCAATGATTTGTGTACAGTAAATACTAGCAAAGCAAAGTTCTGCAGCCCTGTTCTAACTGGATTAATGACTGCCCTGCACAATGGGCAAGGAGCTAACTCAAAGGAATCCCAGGGATCTTATTGCTCTTTATTTTCTGCCTACTTACACACGTCCTTGATCTCAGGACCTAGAGCATCTCCCTCCCCCTGAGCTTCCAAAGGCTGATCAGCTCTGAATAAGGCCAGGAGCTGCCTCAACAGCTCTGCCAGGTTACCCTGGGGAGGGGTTCCCCCTTCCTGCCCTCAGCTCCCTGCTAAGTGAGGCTCTCACCCCATCCCCTGCCTGGGGGGTGTCTCAGCTGTGTCCCACAGCCATGCCCATCCCTGCCCGTGGAGCCCCTGACCCAAACCCTGATCCATAGACTGACATCCCAGCCGACCATGGCCTGTCCCCAGAGGGACCTGATGTCCTCAGAGGCAGTGGGACAGGGTCTGGCTGACAGGGAATGCCCAGAGCTGCAGCTCCTGGTTCTCCAGCCAGCCATCAGCCCACACTGCACCTTGATATTCAGATTTAATAACTGTATGACAACTTGCATATATACACATTTCCTAAATGTCTCAGAAAATAATCTCCAAGTAAGAAAACTAAAAAGTATCCAATACAGTATCCAATGCATAGTTACCCAGGGGGCAAAGCCATGTACCTCTTAATTGGGATTTTAAGCTTCAATAACCAAATAGTAGCTCAATTGCTACTCTTAGCATATCCAGCTGGAGAATTAAAATTGATTTCCTATCACAACAAACCCATGGAGGCTGGGTTTGTTTCCAGTTGAAACCTATTGTGACTTGCAGTCAAAACATGACATCCACTCTTATCAACCGCCTGAACTGCAGCAGGAACATTTCTATTCTAAAGAAAGTCATCTTTCCATCAGCTTCAGCTGTGTGGGCAAGGCACTCTCAAATAGCTGCTCTTCCTGGTCCAACAGGGTCACAGCAGAGTTCTTCAGAATGAACAGCACTATAATGGGGCCATTTCTGCTTGCCTTTCTAACAGTTTTTCAAAACACATTCTGCACAAGAAAAGTCAAGCAGTTCTTTACTCAGTGCCAATAGTAATTTTTCTCCTGCTCCCACATTTAGGCAGTTTGCTTGCAACCTTTCCAAATGATTTCTGCTCCAGGAAGAACAGTGGATATTCAGGGCTCTTTTATCACAGAAGAGCTGGGAAAGCACAATTAAAAGGAGGGGTGAACAGCAGAGAGTACCACAGAAGCTGCAGCCTTTGTAATGGTGTCTCAGGGACTGCCTGCACTGCTGAAATGCACTCCAGTTCACTTTGGGAGCAGAGTGCTCATTCCACACCTGAACAGTCAATACCCTCCCAGCCCAGCTGCTCTGCATGCATTGCCTCTGCTCACACAGTGCAGGATTTCATAGCAAGCACCTCACAGCAGCCAGTGGGGCTTTTCCAACCCTCCACCTCCTGACAGCAATTGATGCACTCCAGAGGGGCCAGGTTACCCCAGCACTGCTCCCTGCTGCTTCTGCCTACACAGGGAGCCCTGCCTGGGTCCCTGGCAGTGCCTGCCTAAGCCACTCATCAGCCTGTGCCCCTTCCAGACACTGCAGCCTTTCCAGATTAGACAATTTTATCAGTGGCCAGCCCTGTTTTACAGCCCTGATCCTCCTGCAATCACAGAGGATCTGTCACTGGATCACATCCATGTGATTTTAGCTTCACCTCCACTGAAACTCAGGGAAAGGTCTTGATGAGCTCCAGCAAGTACTGAATGTTCTGTCACCTCCTATCTGAGCACCCCAAGGTGAGAGCTGTGCTGTGAAAGTCACCGTGGATGCCAGAAGAGGAATGCAAATTCCTCAGTTCCTGGGCCATCCCAGCACCACCCACACAGAAACTGGGAAGGTCCTGGATGCAATATCTAGGGGTGTGCCAGGTGCAATGCATATAATAGATATATGCTGTAATAATAATACATGTATATACACATGTGTGTATATATTATATAATTTATATGTATTATTACACCCTATATCATATCTATTCTATGTATTACTACAGCCTACATCACCTCTATTACATATAATCACAGTGCAATATATAAGCACCATGTAAAAGCCAGTCTGTCCTGCTAGAAATAAGCCCAGAAGATTCACATCAACACCTTGAAATCCACCAGGCAGCAGCCATGTGATGACTGTCTAAGCACTACCAGGTGTAGAAGAAAAACTCCAGAGTGACATAACAAATGAAAAAAAATTGGGGCCTCAACACAGACAGAACCAGCAACACTTTTATCAGTATTGCACTAAAGCCTCATTAAAAAGGGAAGAAAAAATGGTTTTCATTTCATTATCAGACCTAATATTAGTGTGAGCACCTTCAAAGTGAATATCTTGGAGGACAAAATAATGAAGAGTATGTCTCAGTACACACCAGAAGCTGTAGGTATAACTTCGGTTCGGAGATTTCGATTTCATCAGTTGGGAATTTTTTCAATTCCAAATGGAAGTTGTTAAAATAAAGTTTAGATAACCATTAATTCAAATACGACAGATTCATCATCTGTATTTTCATCTAACTTGTCTTCAGAGCGGTCCATGAATAATGCCATGCTGGGGTGGCTTCATACAGGTTTTTCACAGGATAGATTGTTCTAGAACACTTGTTCTCCCCCTCACAAAGACATGTGTGAGACAAGCAATTTTACAAAACATTTCTAAAGGGTGATCTTTCTGCTTTTCAAAAACTGAGATCTTAAATCAGATGAAAATTAATTGCATGCAAATTACTTAACAACTCCAAGATTCAGCTCACCCTCCTTGCATACAGCTGCAGCTGATTTTGGTCCCCTCCAAGGTAGTCAGGAAATTACTTTGAGATCTGCTGCCAATACTTCAGTTGGGATTTTAGGATTTGAGGCTGAGCAGTAAATACATCTTTGAAGCTTGATGTACCAGGCATGAAGGCTTGAATCTCCAAGTGATTAACTTCATCCACTAAAACAGCACTGAGCCTTCACACTGAGCCCTTCAACTTGTGGAATGGAAAAACCAAAATAGGATCAAATACTTGACACAGGGAAATAATTGGTAATACACTGACAGCACAGAAATTTGAGGCCATGCACCTCTGTAACTCACAATAGAGGATTCTGTGAGCTGGGTTAATTAATTAATATCAATAAATAATTGTGTCCTGAGAGTGAAGGCTCAGAAAAGCCAAACTAAAATACATCTCAGCCTAGGGACAGGTGTGTTGGAAAACCTCTTGGTGGTGGTTCAGCTGACAGGACCTCACAATAGCAACTGCACTGTCATTCAGCAGTTCTGAGCTTCCAAGAGGAAATTGTAAGGGAAGAGGGCAGCAAAGAGGATAAGAAGGATTAATTTAAAATGTACATTTTATCTTTTTACTCAGCAAACCAGTGTTCAAACAATAACATCTATGCTTAAGAGATAAAGGTGAAGCTGCAGAGAAGAGCCAAAATCCATTAGTCCAGTGAGTGCTTCCAATTTTAGCAGTGACAGGCAGAGCCCTTCCATACAGAGGTTAGCTAAACAGTTATTTTAAGGACTCCCTGTCCTTGGTGGAAAATTAATAGAGCAAGTGTCAAAAGCCTTTCATGATCTCAAAAATTAGAGCAGTCTATCTCCACTGGGTATCTGTGCTGCATAGAGAGCCTTCACCTACTGAAATGTAGAGAGGGGAGTTTATTCAGCACCTGGAAATTAGCACAGCTGTCCTGGAATCACCACAGCCACATCCCTGTCACACATTGCACTGAGGAGTGCACTGCCTGCCTCCAGCACCACTGCTCTGCTCAGCCCCTGACATTCCCAGCAGCAGAAAATGAGAAATGCAGCCTTAGAGCATCACCACACACTTGGGAAGCCCCCCTTGCTGGAGAAGGCACAGGCAGCCCCTGAATCTGCAGAACAAACACCACTGAGGAGTGCACTGCCTGCCTCCAGCACCACTGCTCTGCTCAGCCCCTGACATTCCCAGCAGCAGAAAATGAGAAATGCAGCCTCTTAGAGCATCACCACACACTTGGGAGGCCTCCCTTGCTGGAGAAGGCAGAGGCAGCCACTGAATCTGCAGAACAAACACTGTGCACATTTGCCAAATTTTAACTTGAAAGCAACCTCCAAAACTGAAGTTTTTCGCTCTGTGGGGACTGAAAGCTTTGCTACTCTTTTTGGGGGAATCACGGGTATTTGAAGGTAAAACCAGGTTACAACATGCATGGCTCAGAGAAACACTTAATGCTTCCTTCTACATCTCATTTGACTCCTGCAAGAAGATTAAAAGACTTGTCTGGATATTTCTTAAGGAATCTTATTTTTCATCATCTCCACAATAATCTATGGTTTTGGTATGCTAATAGCAAACTAGTGTTGGCATAATTAATTTAGCTGCTGTTGTTGAAAGTGTATTGCACCAGAAAAGGACAATTCCTATATCATAAATGTCTGGATATTCATGCCCAAATGCCACCATTACATACAGCTGCACTTGAAACCTCATTTTGGTTTGATTGTAGGAGCAATTTACTCCTAAAACAACAAAATCTGCAAAACCCCCACTTCTAAAAAGTAAGCCCCAAGAAATTTGTTTGAAAGTTAACCATGAAACCAGTTTTACAATTAATTTGAATTAAATTTCTATTTAGCAGCTAAAACAATTTCCTCTAAATAACATCATGCCAAATGTGATCTCTATTGCCTTTTCTAGTGGCAGAGAACTCATGATTATAAAATGAGAGATCCAAAGGCTGCAGTGCACTGCAAAATGGATCCTGAGGGAAAATAACTTACTGTGGATTTGGAAACAATCTACTTTTTCTTTTCCTCCCCCCACAGAACAGCAGTAGCTCTGCATCCAGGGGATGCTCTGCATTTTCACTCCTAAATTAAAGAACCCAGGGTGGATGAGCACATGATGCTCCTCGATACTGAGGAACAGCACATACATTCTTTGGGATCCTAAAATAATCTCCCAAGGGAACACTGTGCTTCTTCTTTGAGGCTCAAGACTACATGAATGCCAAATAAAGTTTCCATGTAGTGACTAACCCAGGAGCTATCCATCATATAATATAATAATAATTCCCTTTGTTGTTTTCTTGGCCTGCCTGAACCACTTACTGCCCTTTGGGTTTGCTGCATGCCCATCAGCAGGAGCAGGTTTTCCTGCTGGGAAGCTCCCACTAAAGACACCTTTCAGTGGCCTCTCTTCCTTCATGCACACAGAGCTGCCTTTCAACCTGTATTCTCTAAACATTTAGGGCCAAAGCTGAACTACATTTCTGTGTAGCCATGAGCAGGTGAGATACAAGAATTCATTGAATTCTTGTATTGTTCTCTAATTGGGCTTTTTTCCCCTAATTAATCTTTTCTCTAATTAACCTTGTGTTATTCTCCAATTCAAAGAATTAGAATTCTTTGAGCATTCTAGTGCTCAAAGAATTCTAATTGTTATTCATACTTAGAGGATCAACATCCTCCTATTTTGAGGGATGACAGCCCTTCAACTCCAGCTACAGAGGCCTAAGCAGTTAAAAAGTCCACACTATCCATACTACCACAGAAACATGCAACACTGAATAGTGTCACTGTCCAGACGTAACAGAGCTGCTGTGACTCATGAGCCAGGAGAAAATCCACCAGAAGGGAAATATTCCAAGGCAAAGCCAGATCTGGAACTGAAACCTTTCATGGAGACTTTTGGCAGAAATGCCAGTTTCTGAACAAGCACTGAATGCCTGAAACATGATAACCATTAGCCTAAAATACCAATACAAGAGAAAGTTCCACTACACACCTTTGATTATGTAAAAGACCAGGGAGAGATGACTTTGAGGCCCTTTGATGACAATTCATAGCTGAAATAACATCATCTAGGGATGAAATGCTTTTATCAAACCTCAGCTTCCCTTGTGAAGATAGGCCTAATTTACTGACCTTCAAAGCACTAATTTCAATCATTATAGTTGGGCCTGTACATTTTCTATAAAGGAATCTTTAAACTTTAAGGAGTCCATCCTTATCTCTGCTTGAACCAAAAAAAAAAACAAAAAACAAAACTCACTTTTGAGCACCACTGAAATTTTTAAAGCTTTGAACTTGTAATCAATTAGGCCTACAAAAGAAAAACATTATGGAATTATTACAATCTTAGCAGACTGCAGTTGAACTTAATATTCACAGTTTAAAACACTGGCAGTGCTATGGCCAATTTAGCAGAGCTGCAACTATGACCCACAGTTTGCCAGTGATATCCAAAATATTAAAATCCTTGGAAACTCATACTAATGTAGCAATTTCTGAGAATGTAAACTGGTATTTGTGGATGCACAAACAGAAGGCAGGAATAAAAGCCTTCAGAATCTATTTCCTATTTTAAAAACACAATTCTGAGTCTGATCTGACCCTGATCCCTCCTGCCTGCATTATCCTCATGCTCCACTCCTGGCTCCTCTTTCTCTCTGGTTCCTGAGATTTGTAGAACATGTGAAATTCATTCTCCTATTACTCCCATGTAAATCTTCAAAAGTAACAAATATCCAAATAATTAAATAAAATATACTCTCATGTGCACAGGGTTTTGTTTTTCCTACACCATTTGAGTCCTTTTCTCCTTTTCCTAAAAAACATGGCAGTCTTGGCAGAACGGAATTGGGATCAAATCCCTTAATTAAAAACAAGCATTTATTCACTTCAGTTTGGTAAATAATACTTGGATATTCCCATTTAAGGAACTGCTTTGTGCACATCAATACGTTCACGGTTAAATACAGCTTCCTAAGTTCCACCACCCTTCTGAAGATAACATGATCCATTAAAAAGAGCTATTGTTTCATCAACAAGGCCTCTGACAGCACAGATTTGCATTGCTGGCTTTCATTTCTCCTTGGATGTTCAGAGGCAACACCCCTCTTTCCAATTTTTATTCATTTTTAAGTACTTATCCACAGTGTGTAATGCAGGAACTCGTTTTCATCAGCAAATCAAGCAGAACTGATAGAACATGCAAAAAGCAGGCTAAAAGGGAAGAATTGGCGTTTTTCAGCACTCCTTTCATTTCAACATCTGCACACAGGATTTCACTGGAGTGGATATTTCTCTTTTCTCCCATGAGCTCAGCATATCAGCACGACTATCAGTCCCAGCTTGCTCATCTCAGAACACACCACAAAGGGAACTGGTGACTATTCGTCTTTAGTAACAATGAAAATTGGATGACTTGGAGCAATCTGGGATGAATTGTGCCATCCATTTGCAGGAGAGAAGCAGTAAAAACTCACAGCTTCTTCCAAAGAGTTTGTTTTCAGAAAACGTGGGGTCTAACAACATCATTCTGGAAATGTGCTATTACATTTACCCAAAAACTGATCACAGTTTTTGGAGAAAACTGCTTTTAAGAAATTATGAACTTCCACAGGAAGCTTTGAGCATTTGGATGTCAAAATAAAACAGAAGAATGTAGTTTTTCAAGAGTTGAAATAAAGTTACTCTGAGCTGAAGATTTTTAAAATAATTTCCCACAGAGGTATTTCAAGAACAACAAGAGCTGAATTATTATGGTGCCCACAGAACCACAACTAATGAAAGAACATAATCTGTATCTACCTTAAAAAGGCTAAGTGGCCATATCACTGCTAATTAATACTCTTTCCTAATGAAAAAAGAATCAAGTACACAGTAAAACCCTCCGGAGTGTAGAAATGTTCTCTATCTTTTAGAGGAGGCTTTTTATCAGTGCTCCTCCACCCATTTACAGGCAGAGGTGAAGGTGAGGGGAACTGTTCAGTGCCAGAAGGGACCAGAGCCCTTTCTCCTCGTGCAGCCCCATCCATCCTGCTGCACACCTGAGGCAACAGCAACTCAAGGCAAGCATCTCTGCAAGCAGAATCTCTGCAGAAACAGGCTAATTTTACCCGTTCTCTCCTTCTAAATATGCACATGTGCTGCATTGTATGATCTGACATTCAAAGCTGACTAAATTATACAGTGATCTTAAGATATTTTCAGTAACACTTATTTTACAGCTGGAACGTGCCTGACAAGTAGCCTGCAGAAACTTTACAGCTCTGAACTTATTAAAAAATAGTGGAGACTTATTGAATGTCTCCATTTTTGTGTCCTTGTGTAACAGACTCAAAGTCAACAGTGCTTGATTTAAAAATAAAATTCAGAATCCAGACTCACCCAGGAAAACATCTGATTTCCAGTGCTCAGCCTGATTACCTTTTTAAACCTGGCAAGGAGCCTAATTCTCTTGGGTTTTGAGGAGAGGCAGGAATTCACAGTTTAAATTTCAAAACCACAGTTTATTCCCACAGGAGCTTTCTGGATGCTCATTCACTCTTGGGCCAGAGGGTAGAAGAGCAATTTGAAGGTCTGGCTGTTCCTATTCTCTCCATGCCCCTGGCTGGGTCACCTCAAAGGAAAGAAACAGGCAGGAATGTGTTTTCCATGCTC